>NC_057809.1:455481148-455855866 GCF_018294505.1 Triticum aestivum
GGAGGGGGTGCTTGCTTGGGCGAGGGGGCAAGCGGTGCGGGGAGGGAGAGTCCCGGCCAGACTCGGCCTCGCGGGCGGCGGCGCGCTCCCGTTCTCCTGGAAGGAGATGGCGCGGGGAGGTGGGCCGGCTGACTTGGGCTTCGGCCCAGTCGGCGGAGAAAACTTTTTTTTAAAATAATTTCACCGAAACTAAAAAATCCTATAAAATAAAAAAAAAACTAAAAATGCCAAAACAAATTTTCACCGTCTAAATAAAATATTTAGAATGAGATGAACATTTTCTTGGCCCTAAAATGCAACTTTGAAAAACATGCAATTTTTCTAACTCAAATAAAATAGCAATAAACTCCGAATAAAATCAAATATTTGATTTTAATATTTTCCTCCAATATTTCATTTATTTTGGAGAAGTCATATTATCTCCTCTCATATATTTTAATATGAAATATTTTCGGAGAGAAAAATAATTAAAACTAAAAATCCTCGTTTCAATATTTGATAAAACTCAAATATGAAAATAGGGAAATCCCCAACTCTCTCTCCGAGGGTCCTTGAGTTGCTTAGGATTTCGAGGATCGCGAAACGAAATGCAATAAAATATGATATGCATGAATGATCTATGTATAACATTCCAAATTGAAAATTTGGGATGTTACATTTTTTTAAACAAAAACTACAGCAACAGAACAAAATAAATAAAATAAAATACACAATAAAAATACCTAGACACACAGTCAAAATAGCCCTACAGCTATAAACTACAGGAACACTAGTTCCAACACTAATGCAATTTTTAAAAATTCATTTTATGCAATAGGCCACGCAAAACAGCAATAAAACAGTCACATAAAACACTTCGGAGATTAAGAAAAATACCAGAACATATCAAATGAACTAGAAATAATATGCTGCACATTATGAACATTTTTAAAACAGGAGAGAAGTCATGTTATCTGCACTCCAATAAATTGCCTTTGTTGCATAATGATTTGAATATTTTAGAAAAGAAAATAATGCATGGGAAATATGAGATGCATATGAATGATCTATTAACATCATAATTTAGGAAAATTGGGATGTTACCCATCATTTTCAAGAAAGATATTATAAAGATGATCAATAATATGATGCAACCTCAATTCCATTTTTTGTAGTTTTCATTTTATAAACCAAACTAGTATAAAACAAGGAACGAAAAGATTCAATTGCAAGATCTAAAGATATACCTTCAAGCACTCACCTCCCCGGCAACGGCGCCAGAAAAGAGCTTAGTTGATTGGATGTGAGTGCCGCTTACCTAGCCTCCCAGGCAACGGCGCCAGAAAAGAGCTTGATGTCTACTATGCAACTTTATTCTTGTAGACTTGTGTTGGGCCTCCAAGGGCAGAGTTTTGTAGGATAGTAGCAATTTTCCCTCAAGTGGATGACCTAAGGTTTATCAATCCGTGGGAGGCATAGGATGAATATGGTCTCTCTGAAACAACCCTACAACCAAACACAAGAAATCTCTTGTGTCCCCAACACACCTAATACAATGGCAAATTATATAGGTGCACTAGTTCGGCGAAGAGATGATGATAAAAGTGTAATATTGATGGTAGAAATATATTTTTATAATCTGAATAAATAAAAACAGCAAGGTAGCAAATAGTAAATGGGCACAAAAACGATATTGCAATGCTTGAAGATGAGGCCTAGGGTCCGCACTTTCGCTAGTGCAATCTCTCAACAATGCTAATATAATTGGATCATACAACCGTCCCTCAATGTGCAGCGAAGAATCACTCCAAAGTTCCTATCTAGCGGAGAACATAAGACGAAATTGTTTGTAGGGTACGAAACCACCTCAAAGCTATTCTTTCCGATCAATATATCCTAGAGTTCGTACTAAAATAACACCAAAGCAAATTCAGATTCATAATATTCAATCCAACACAAAGAACTTCAAAGAGTGCCCCAAGATTTCTACCGGAGAAACAAAGACAAGAACGCGCATCAACCCCTATGCATAGATTACCCCAATGTCACCTCGGGAATCCGCGAGTTGAGTGCTAGAACATATATCAAGTGAATCAATATGATACCCCATTGTCACCACGAGTATTCAGTTGCAAGACATATATCAAGTGTTCTCAAATCCATAATAGTATTCAATCCGACAACGAAATCTCAAAGGCAAAAACTCAATTCATCACAACAAGATAGAGAGGGGAAAACATCATATGATCCGACTATATTAACAAAGCCCACGATATCAAGACCGTGACATATAAAAAACACGAGAGAAAGAGATTAAACACATAGCTACTGGTACAAACCCTCAGCCCCGAGGTTGGACTACTCCCTCCTCATCATGGTGGCCGTCGGGATGATGAAGATGGCCAACGGAGATGATTCCCCCCTCCGGTAGGGTGCCAGAAAGGGTCTAGATTGGTTTTCGGTGGCTACATAGCCTCGCGGTGGCAAAACTTCTGATCTAGGTTAACCCCGAGGGTTTTTGGAATATTTGGGAATTTATAGGGTAAAGAGGGGGTGTGGGAGGCCACCGAGGTGGGCACAATCCACCTGGGCGCGCATGGGCCCCTAGGCACACCCTGGTGGGTTGTGCCCCTCTTGGGGCATCCCAGGTGCTGCTATGGCCCATCCTGGGTGCTCTGGTCCATAAAAAATCTCCAAAAAGTTTCGCGGTGTTTGGACTCCATTTGATATTGATTTCCCGCGATGTAAAAAACTAGCAAAAAACATCAAGTGGCACTAGGCACTGGGTCAATAGGTTAGTCCCAAAAAATGATATGAAGTTTCTATAAAATTATTGTAAAACATCCAAGAATGATAATATAACAACATGAATACTTAAAAAATTATAGATACGTTGGAGACGTATCATTCTCCCTTTACTACCTTAGTTGAACAAGCGTGGCGTAAGGTGGTAAGCACAGGAGCCTGGCAACCCAACTATAGACCAAAGACATGATTCGGAGCCGATGCATATAATGCAATATTCGGGACACCAAAGAGTTCCCTACTCGGACTTGAAATGTGCAGGACCGAATACAACCCTCGGTGTTAAAGCTAGACTAAGGCACGTGTGGCAGTCTGAGGTAGGGAGGGAACATAGAGGATAAAATAAAATGATTGCCAAACAAAGTGGTGATCAACTGTTTCCCTTATACCCTGATTAATACGTCAAGCCGTGTTGTTACAGATAATGCCAAAAATAGCGAGGCCATTTTACATGCCAAAAGTCTATACAAGGGAAAGGTTTACATAGATCCTAAACGAAATGGTTTAAGAATCCCAATGATGCCCTGCTGCATGTCTGCGTCGTTTCTCCTTGGTGAGATATCCTTGAAGGGGAGGAGTCCAATGGTCGTCTGCTAAAAAGAGGAACCTAGAAAAAGGTCCCCGCTCGACCGTAGATCACGTAGGTTCTTAACCGAACCTATAGTGGAAGAATATTTGAGGTCCGAATAGGGTCAAACCGTACTATGGGCCGGTTCCGCAATGTGCCTCCAGTGCTGCCCAAGGTATTTTAAGGGTGTAATTGTGTATGTGAGGTACACACGCTACAGCCTTATGGGGTAACCGTCAGAGGCTAAGCTGCTATTCGAGCTCAGGTTCCACCGAGCTATCGCATTGTAAAGCGGCTCGAACCCGTTTAGCAGTGTCGTGGGTCTTGACGACCGATGAGTTGTTCGGCTTGATGAGGCCGCTATGTACTTTGGCTGCTAAGGCCGCGGTATGCTCCTCGGTACGGAGGGAGTGCTTCGTATTCCCATTTACTGTGATGACACCATGAGGTCCAGGCATTTTTAGCTTCAGATAAGCATAGTGCGGGACTGCATTGAAGCGGGCGAAAGCTATTTGTCCGAGCAGTGTGTGATAACCACTGCGAAAAGGGACGATGTTGAAGATCAATTCTTCGCTTCAGAAATTGTCTAGAGAGCTGAATACTACTTCCAGTGTTAATGAGCCCGTGCAGCGGGTCTCCACGCCGCGTATCACTCCTTTAAAGGTAGTGTTGCTAGGCTTGATCCTTGACGGGTCGATACCCATCTTACGGACAATATCCTTGTAAATCAAGTTAAGGCTGCTGGCGCCGTCCATAAGGACTCTAGTGAGATGGTACCCGTCGATGATAGGATCGAGTACCAGGGCCGCTGAACCTCCGTGACGGATACTGGTTGGGTGGTCCCTGCGATCAAAGGTGATCGGACAAGTCGACCATGGGTTGAATTTTGGGGCGACATGCCCTACGGCGTAGACGCCCCTTAATGCGTGTTTGCGCTCCCTCTTGGGGATGTCAGTGACATAGATCATGTTCACCATTTTCACTTTGGGGGAAATTGTTTCTGTCCCCCAGTGTTCGGCGAGCGAGGCTCATCATCATCCTCGCTTGGAGGGCCTTTCCCCTTATGTTTGGTATTTAATTTACCGGCCTGTTTGAAAACCCAACAATTTCTGTTGGTGTGATTACCAGGCTTGTCGGGGATGCCATGAATCTGGCAAGGTCTCTCTAGTATTTTGTCCAAGTTGGATGGAACATTTCTATTACCTTTGAATGGCTTCTTCTGCTGACCGGGTTTGGAGCCACTGAATCCGGCGTTTACTGTTGTATCCTCTGTTTCTTCGTTATTGCTCCGACGCTTGTTTTTGTTGCGTCGTGCCTTGCCATTGCCATCCCTGGCCTCAGAAGTGCCAGGGTCGCTGGTACTGTTGCTTCTAAGAGTCAACCAGCTATCTTCGCCTGCGCAGAAGCGGGTCATAAGTGCAGTAAGAGCTCGCATAGTCTTCGGCTTTTCCTGACCGAGGTGTAGGGCGAGCCGTTCATCACGGACACGATGCTTAAATGCCACTAAGGCATCGGTGTCCGGACAGTCCATGATTTGGTTCTTTTTAATTAAGAACCGATTCCAAAGTTTGCGAGCTAACTCTACAGGTTGCTGGATTATGTGACTCAGGTCATCAGCATCCGGTGGCCGGACATAGGTGCCTTGAAAGTTGGCCCGAAAAGCATCCTCTAGGTGTTCCCAGCTTCCAATGGAGTTCTCTGGGAGGCTGTTCAACCAGTGTTGTGCTGGTCCTTTTAGTTTTAGAGGGAGGTATTTAATGGCGTGGAGATCATCTCCGCGAGCCATGTGAATGTGGAGAAGAAAATCTTCAATCCATACGACGGGATCCGCCATTCCATTGTATTGCTCGATGTTCACGGGTTTAAACCCTTCCGGAAATTGGTGCTGCATTACCTCATCGGTAAAGCACATGGGGTGTGCGGAACCTTTGTACCGGGCAACATCGCGATGGAGTTCGGACGACATCTGTGTTCGGTGCTGACCCCGGAGTTGGTTATGTTTGTCGTGCCAGGCTTGATGTCCGTCATCTCATGTGGGGGCACATCCTCTTGATCCATAGATTGACCTTGTATGGCCGGCTCTATTGGTCAGGTCCTAACGTAGGTCGTACGTGTAGCCCGGAGCCGCTTCTTCCTTGCCTCTATGACGAGGGGGCGTGGGCTGGTGTTCGACATAATTAGCCGTTTTGTCCCACCCACGTGGTGGTCGGACTTGTTGATCAGCATGATTGTATTTTGACGGTATGGGCTCAAAGGCCTCATTGTCGAATTGTGGCAGTAGCCTGTGTTTGGGATAACTTTTTGTTTGTCGCTCAAAGCCATATCCTTCTTCGGTGGCTAGGACCTTGGTCCATCTGTCGTTGAGTGTATCCTGTTCGGCTTGAATCTGCTGTTTCTTTTTCAGGCTCCGTTTGGTGGTGATGAGCCGTTGCTTGAAGCGTTCTTATTCGACTGGTTCCTCTGGGACGATGAAATCTTCGTTACCGAGGCTAACATCCTCTTCGGAGACAGGTAAGTAGTTACTATCTTCCGAATCCTCGTGATCGGCGAGTTCTTCGGGGCTGTATTGACCCTCTTCCCTTTCATCCTGCTCGATTGCAGGCTCAACGGGGTGGTCGGGGTCTTCGGCGTTGTCCGGGGTGTCATTATCTTCGGTGCCAGTATTGCTTTCCCTTCCTCAACGCGACCGTGAGCGGCGGTGCTGACGCTGGCATTTTGGTGGTTCATCGACGGGCTTATCCTCATCTGGATCTTGAGTGCCATCGTCGTCCTTTGTCTCCGGTGTATCCACCATGTATATGGCATAAGTAGAAGTGGTTGTCCAACACCCAGTGATGGGCGGGTTTTGACCTGGTTCGGTTTCGACATTGTCGTCCATGCCGTCGATGTCTTCGGAGGCGTAGTCTAGCATGTTGGTTAGATCCTCGACAGTGGCTATTAAGTGGGTGGTGGTTGGGACGTAAAATTCCCTACTCTCAGCCCCCAATTCAAGCTCGACGTAGTTCGGAGGTGACGCTTCCATGACAGCGAGAGATTTTATTAAGTCCAATGTTTCGTTTAAGAGCGAAAGCTGGACATGCGTCTGAGGATCTACGGAACTAGGCTCGGTGATAACCACTTGACCCAGCCCGATGAGCGCAGACCTCAAAAGTTCGGAGTTGGTATCCAGAGGCGAATTCGGCTCCCTGATGACGGGGAGAGTCTCGTTTGACTCCGGGTCCGCCGACGGCGTGGTTGCATCTGGGTCTCCGGCTAGAAGCTCCGTGATGGGAGAGAGTTCGGTGGGGTTCACCCTCCCATCTTCGGACGAAGTGGTCCGCCCCGGATCTAAGGCCGAGGCGGACACGAACGTCGACCCCCAGGACGGGATCTGATAGTAGATCCGAAGGGCCTCCTTCATGTGGGTGGGGAGCGGCGGCCAAGTCCGTGAACCCCTCGAAGATCAGGTCTCCTCGGATATTGGTGATGTAGTTCAACCTTCCAAACCTGATCTGGTGACCAGGGGCGTAGCTGTCGACCTGCTCAAGGTGACCGGTCAAGTTGGCGCGTAGCACGAAGCCGCAAAACACAAAGAGTTGGCCAGGGAGAAAGATCTCCCCGCAAACAGCGTCATCATCGATGAGGAGGTGAGCCATCGATTCTTTTGTCGACAACACAACGGAACTCTCAATGAAAGCACCAATGTCGGTGTCAAAACCGGAAGATCTCGGGTAGGGGGTCCTAAGTTGTGTGTCTGAGGATCGATGGTAACAAGGGACAATAGGGACACGATATTTACCCAGGTTCGGGCCCTCTTAAAGAAGGTAAAACCCTATGTCTTGCTTGTTTATATTCAGTGTGTGTATAAGGGTTACAAGAGTTGATCTACCTCGAGATCGTAATGGCTAAACCCTAGTTGTCTAGCTGAAAGGATCGATATGGTTGACTAGAGGGGGGGGGTGAATAGGCAACTAACTATTTTTAACTTTTCTTTATCAATTTAAATTTGCATCAAAGTAGGTTGTCTAGATATGTGTGATAGCCTGGCTTAATAGGGATGATAGACTACTCATATCAATAAGGAATTCCTTCTTTTCCGGAACCTATTCGGACAGAACTCCAAAGTTAAGCATGCTCAGCTTGGAGTAGTTTCAGGATGGGTGGCTGACCGGGAAGTTGCTCCCGGGTGCGCATGAGTGAGGACAAAGTGCGCAGAAAAGACTAGTATTGATCTGTGGGGCCAGTCTAGATCCCGCCAGGAGTAACGACCACCGGTGGGTGTGTCCGGGGCGTTATAAGTTGGTATCAGAGCCGACCCTCGCGGTTACACGGATGGTTGCGGACAGGTGCGTGGTCATGTTGTTCATGACGTTTGTGACCCGTCGTGGCACACGGCATGGCACATGTACTAGACTGGAAGCACAGACGTATGTGCCAAGAGGGAACGTTCCTGTGGCCCGACGAGGACGTCGGTTCCTCTAAGTGGGTGTGTATGTGATAGCCTGTCTTATTAGGGATGATAGACTACTCATATCAATAAGGAATTCCTTCTTTTCCGGAAGCCCATTCGGACAGAACTCCAAAGTTAAGCATGCTCAGCTTGGAGTAGTTTCAGGATGGGTGACCGGTCGGGAAGTTGCTCCCGGGTGCGCACAAGTGAGGACAAAGTGCACAGAAAAGACTAGTATTGATCTGTGGGGCCAGTCTAGATCTCGCCAGGAGTAACGACCACCGACGGGTGTGTCTGGGGCATTACAATATGCAACTAGGTGAGCAACCTATATGATGCAACAAGGATAGGAACACAAGCAAGCAAGAGATATAACACAAATAAGCTTGCACAAGTAAAGGCACGAGATAACCAAGAGTGGAGCCGGTGGAGACGAGGATGTGTTACCGAAGTTCCTTCCCTTTGAGGGGAAGTACGTCTCTATTGGAGCGGTGTGGAGGCACAATGCTCCCCAAGAAGCCACTAGGGCCACCGTATTCTCCTCACGCCCTCACACAATGCGAGATGCCGTGATTCCACTATTGGTGCCCTTGGAGGCGGCGACCGAACCATTACAAACAAGGTTGGGGTAATCTCCACAACTCAATTGGAGGCTCCCAATGACACCGTGAAGCTTCACCACAATGGACTATGGCTCCGCGGTGACCTCAACCATCTAGGATGCTCAAACACCCAAGAGTAACAAGATCCGCAAGGGATTAGTGTGGGAATCAAATTTCTCTTGGTGGAAGTGTGGATCGGGGCCTTCTCAACCACTCCCGAGCAAATCAACAAGTTTGATTGGCTAGGGAGTGAGATTGGGCGAAAATGGAGCTTGGAGCAACAATGGAGCTTAGGGTTGGAAGAGATAGGTCAACGGGGAAGAAGGGGACCCCTTTTATAGTGTGGAACAAAGATCCAACCGTTATCCACATACCAGCCCGCGGCCAGCGGTACTACCGCTCCAGGCCAGCGGTACTACCGCAGGGCCACGCGGTACTACCGCTTGTCGCCAAGCGGTACTACCGCGAGGTCACGCGGTACAACCGTGCAGGCCCGCGGTACTACCGCAGCACCAGCAACAGCTAGGGCGGACCAGTGGCACAAGTGCTGAGGGCGGTACTTCCGTGAACGCGGTACTACCGCTCCCCCTTGTGGTACTACCATAAGGCAGGAACCCCCTAGCCTGGAAAGAGTGTGGATAATGAAACAACCATGCCTACTTCCGTGGAAAAGTGAAAGAAGCAAAGACCCAACACAGTACTACCGCAGAGGGGCGGTACTACCGCCTAGCAGCTGAGCACGGTACTACCGCGGAATGAAAACGGTACTACCGTGGTAGGCGCGGATGTAAAAAATTACATCCGCCCCCGGGGGAGCGGTACTAGCCTGGTGGCCCACGGTAGTGCAGTTCCAGGGGAGCGGTACTACCGTGGGCACCTGCGGTACTACCGCGCCGCAGCACGATACTACCGCTGGTGCCTACGATACTACTGCTCACCTGGGAGCAGTACTACCGCAGGCCAACACAGCAGCCAGAAACAAGGTGACGGGATAAACAACGGAGGAAGCTCCAAGGTGCAAGGGAAAGGAGGGGACAAGGAAGAAACGTGTACGTGATGATTCCACCCAAACCTTTCCGACGCGGACCCCCTCTTAATAGTACGGCTTTCCTACGACTCAAATCCACCAAAAAGAAACATAGGAAAGACGCCGTCTTCAACAGTCTTCGAGGGGCACCCAACCGTCTTGTGCCTAGCGATGAAATGTCTGGGATAATCAAGGCACATGATTAGTCCGCAAACGCGTTGTCATCAATCACCAAAACACCTTCGGTATAAATATGCCCTTACAATCTCCCCCTTTTTGGTGGATTGATGACAATACGGGATTTGCACAAGGGAAATAATATTAAGCAACTGCAAACCCCACCTCTCAGAATATAGACGGGCTCCCCCTAGATGTGTGCCAACTAGATGGGTGCTTTGGACTGCACAACACACATACTAGGATCAAAACTCCCCCTATATTATAGAGACAAGGCATATCTAGTAAATGGATGGCTAACACTAGACAAGATAGCACAAACATAAGTTAACTAAGAGAGATAGAGTGCATATGTCTTACACCATATGAAGGAAAAGTCTCGAAGGAACAAACCAAAACAAAGGCAAACAAGGTTCAAACGACAAAGTAAACACACCACAAAGCAAACACACCAAGCATGACACAACACAAATCCCTACACTCTCTCCCCCTTTGGCATCGAGACGCCAAAAAGGCAGAGAGGACACCTACACACACGGGGTGGCTCTGGCGGAGAAGTCATCCCACTGCTCCTTATGCTCCTTGTCAGACTCGGCGGCAGGGACGGTTTCCTCGATGTCCTCCTCTAAACTGGTCCACTTGTACCCCTGCTTCGCCATCCAGACAGCCTCTGGCGTGATGACGTCCTCAGAACCGCTAGAGACATCCTCTCCAAAGAGCCTCATAACCTTCTTGTCACGGCGGCAACTCTCCTTGTCTGCCACGTGAGTCCTGTACTGTCCCTTTGCGTGCATGCAGAAGAGAGTCTTCATCTTGTCCTTTAACTTCTTGGCCCACGACGGCTCAGAGGAAGGTGTGGTAGACCTAGCAGCACGGTCCTCAGCAACATGCTCTGCACCAGCCTCCTCCTCACCAACAGCCCTCCTAGCAGAAGAAGCCTCAACACGGGTGGTAGTGTTGGCCCAGTTGGGCTTGACGCGGAGACTGATGGACTCATGCCGAATCTAGTCTGGAGCAAGGAACTCATCACCAGGGTACATCTTCTCCCAAGTTGTGGAGAGCAACAGAAACATGTACGGTCCATAGATAGGTACCTTGCGAGTGAACACGGCAAACCGAAGCTCACACCACATGATGTGTGAGACATCCAGTGGCTAAGTCTGAGACGAACGTGCCTCCGCACACAGGAGCGACATGTCCACTAGATAGGAATGAACCTTGTCCTTGTCGCCAATGCGTGGAAACAGAGTGTTGCGGAAGATGTGATGCATGATATCGAGAAAGGAGTTCAGCACCCAAGTCGACTTGCCATTGGGGAGCACCTTCTCAACAAGGAATGGCTGAAGCAGATTCTTGTTAGCAGACTCAGAGTTGGCGTGGGGCCGAACACCAACAGGTGTGGAAAGCCCGTCATCAGGAATGTGAAGCAGATCCATGAACTCCTTCCATGTAGCAGACAACTGACGGCCGTTGGTCATCCAGGTCATCCTCCGCTCATCCCCGGGGTGAAAATAAAGTGATGCAAAGAACTGACAAACAAGCTCAGGGTCAGAGTCAAGGTGAAAGGATATCACAGGCTCAATAGCAAACTGCTCCACCAAGTCCAGAGCCTCTCCAAAATAGTCACGAAACTTGTCCTTCCTCATGTGGTTCATGTCTATCCACTTGACATCCACGAAGGTATTCTGCTTGTTCTTGATCACATCCAGATAGATGAGAGCCCGTTGCTTGGTCCAGAATAACTTAGTGCCTCTGAGGACAGCCCGAGGATTCATATAGGGGTTGATCCTCCAGCGTTCGACATACTCATTGACTAAAATCTCATCCATGCCCTTAGCAGGTTCCTTTTGCTTGCTGGCAGTGGTCTTGACATTGCGCTTGGGGGCATTGGAGCCCTCTGGTGCTTCAATCTTGGGGATTGCGCAGACGCTTAGAGCCAGTGTCACGGCTGGGATTGGAACGGCGAGAGCCACCACCTTGGTCCATGGCAAGAGGAAGTGGTGGGGAACGATCCCACCGGTCGGAATCCGAGGAGAGTGGCCGGAGATGGAGATCCGGCGAGGACCTCCGGCGCCGTTCTTGAGCGAGAGAGAGAGAGACAGAGAGACGTGGGGAGAGAGACAAATGAATGGGTATGGGGAGTTGGAACTCCCCTGCCCGAGTCATAACCCCCATGCCCACTCGACGGCGTGGTAGTACCATGTGTCATCGCGGTAGTACCGCTCGGCAGGAGAACCGCACCGGAGCGGTAGTACCGCTCTACTGAGCGGTAGTACCGTGTCCTCTCAACATGGTAGTACTGCGGCAAGCCGCGGTAGTACCATGGGCTCAAAAAGTTGCCAGTTTCAAGCAGGACTTTGCATGAAAACTTCAAGGCAACAAGACACCACATGACCACGCGACACACGAAGGCAAAGAGGCAAAAGACAACACGAAACAACCACGAGACACCACCTCTTACAAAGAGAGGGCGGTGGCCGGAGCCACCTATGTTTGAGTTAATTGTTATGGCACCACGAAGAATTATCCTTGGGCCCATGACCAAAACTCGTCTTTGAGGCACAAGTACCATCAAACATGGCTAATGTGAAAGACTTAATCACTTTATGCATAATGGGGGGAGGGAGAGTTCATTGAGAGAACAACACTCCCCCTATGTCCATGCCTACACCTAAACAAGACAACAAGTTGAGTACGGTGAGGTGTGCAAGGGTTCAAGCAACATTGCTCGAATCAATGATATTTAGCTCATGCCTTAACTCGCGAAATCTTGCTTCATCCAAGGGCTTCGTGAAAATATCTGCCAGGTTATCATGAGTGTTGACATAGTTGAGCTTGATCTCTCCTCGCCTAATGTGATCCCGGATGAAGTGATACCGGATCTCAATATGCTTTGTCTTGAAGTGTTGCACCGGGTTGAGAGAGATCTTGATGGCACTTTCATTGTCACACCAAAGAGGCACTTTGTCACAAATGACACCGTAATCCTTTAAAGTTTGCCTCATCCATAAGAGTTATGCACAACAACTACCGGCCGCCACATACTCCGCTTCGGTGGACGAGAGACACACACAACTTTGCTTTTTGGAAGACCAACTTACCAAAGAGCAAACAAGGAATTGGCACCCTCCGGAAGTGGACTTCCTATCCACTTTGTCTCCCGCCCAATCGGGATCCGAATACCCTACAAGCTTGAAGTTTGCTCCTCTTGGGTACCATAAGCCAAAGTTTGGGGTATGTGCCAAATATCGAAAGATTCGTTTGACTGCCACATAGTGACTTTCCTTAGGTGTGGCTTGAAACCGTGCAATGTAAGTGCATCTAGTGCCACCCCTAGTTGGTTTTGGAGTATTGACGACAAACCTAGTTGAGGGACTAATGTGTTTGTGAGAATTGCAGGATAACACAGGTAGAAGTCCCTCATTGATTCGGTTTTCCTACCAGAGATGACCCCTAAAAATGTATGAAGACATTGATGTCAAAGGTGGTATATGAAGATATTCTCATCGAAGACTATGACAAGAGAAGACATCGCATGAAGCCTATGGAGCTCGAAGACTTAGATCTATAGTAGTTCTTTTTCTTATTTGTTGAGTCATAGGAACCACCGTACTGTTAACTGGGGTCCAAGAGAACCAGTCAGAATGACTGAAGTGATGCTTAACCAAAACATATGTCTTCGAGTGAAGACTATGAGAGAGAATCTTGTCCAGAGTCAGACAAGTCAGCTTTGCTTGTAGCCCAAGTAAAGTTGCCGTGTGTGTTTGAAATCTGACCATTGGAACACGTGTCAGTTCCTTGGTGACCCAGGGTCATTTCAGAAAAATCAGGTCGGGTTGCCCAGTGGCTATAAATAGCCCACCCCCTACAACCATAAACGGTTGGCTGCTCGGAGTTAGAGTACGGCTTTTGTCGTTTGAGAGCAACCCACCTCGAAGCCTTTGAGAGAGAATTCCTTGCGAGGATAAAGCCCTAACCACCCAGAGCTAAAGAGTGTTAGGCATCACTTAAGTCTTCTTGTCTGTGTGATCTGAAGACTTATTACACTTGAGGACTGTGAATCCTCCAGCCGGTTAGGCGTCGCGTTCTGAGCATCCAAGAGACATTGTGGATCGCCGGTGAACGAAGTCTGTGAAGGTTTGGGAGTCTACCTTGAAGACTTACTAGAGTGATTGGCGAGGTCTGTGTGACCCTAGCTCAAGGGGAATACGGTGAGGACTGGGTGTCCTGAGCTGCGTGTTCAGGACTGGGTGTCCGGGACTGTGTGTCCTCAGGTTTAAATACCTAGCCGCCCTAACCAGACATATAGTTGTCACAGCAACTGGAACTGGTCCAACAAATCATTGTCTTCAACGAGTCACTGGTTTCATCCTTCCCTTCCCTTCACTTACTGTTGGTCCTGTGAAGTCATTGTATGATTGCACTATCTTTTGTCTTCACTGAGTGACTGCGTGTTCTGTTTGGCTTCATAATATCTTCCTACCTGATCCTTACTACATTGCTGCTATTAGTCATTGTGCTTTCACTTCATTGAATACTTGACTATGGTTTGCCTAGTGTAGTCTACCTTCCGCTACATGGTAATAGGTTTATTTCTATCGTTTGTCTTCGAAACTTCCACGTTTTGAAGACTTTCATAAAAATCGCCTATTCACCCCCCCTCTAGTCGATATAACGCACTTTCAATTGGTATCAGAGCAAGGTACTCCCTTGTTCTGTGTGATTCGGTTTAACCACCTGGAGTTTTAGCTATGTCGACTGCAGGGATAATTAAAGTCTCCGCTGCGTGCCCCGTCTTCGATGGAACTGAATATCCCTACTGGAAGAATAAGATGCGCATGCATCTTGAAGCCATTGACGTCGACCTATGGTATGTCGTCAAGAACGGCGTTCCCAAGGCTGGAGAAGGTGTCACTGCTGCTGACGTCAAGAAGTTCGTTCAACTGGACTCTACTGCCAAGAATATCATCTGTGGTCATCTGACCAAAGGACAGTATGGCCGCGTGAGTGCTTTGGAAACATCTAAGCTAGTCTGGGACTGGCTCTCCAAGGTCAACGAAGGCGTCTCAACCCAGAGAGATCAGAGAATCAGTGTCCTTCGCAACCTCTTCAACCGCTTCAAGAGAAATGACAATGAGAATGTCCAGCTCACGTTTGATCGACTCACTGACATCACAAATGAGCTTCAAGCCCTCGGCGCTACTGAGATCACCAAGCATGAAGTCGTCAAGACACTACTGAGATCACTTGACAGTTCGTTTGACACCCTAGCCCTGATGATTCAAGAACGTCCTGATTTCAAGACACTCGATCCGTCTGACATACTTGAGAGGCTCAATACACATGAGTTTCAGCTTTCTGAGAAAAGAGATATCTACGGTCCCAACTATGGGCGAACTCGTGCCTTGAAGGCAAAAGCTGTCTCCTCATCTGAAGAAGAATCTGACAGCAGTTCTGATGATCCTGAAGACATTGGAAAGGAACTTGCTATGCTTGTGAAGAAGTTCCAAAAATTCACCAAGAAGAAAGGCTTCAGAAAGTCTTCACGATCAAGCTCAAGGAATGATGAAGCTTCTGCTCATGACTACAAGAAGAAAACATGTCACAAGTACAAGAAACCTGGCCACTACATCTCTGAGTGTCCGCAGTGGGACATTGAGAACAAGAAGAAAAAGAAGAGCAAGGAGTATGATTCTGATGACAAGAAGAAGAAGAAATACTCAAAGTCTTCTTCCAAGTCCTCCTCAAAGTCTTCATCACACAAGAAGAGCTCATCTGGCAAGGCACGTGCGTTTGTTGGCAAGGAAATGGATTCTGAGGAGGAGTCCGCTTCTGAGGAGGCGGAGGTGGAGTCTGAGGAGGAGTCTGATTCTGGCATTGCGAGTCTGGCTACAGCATACGTTGCCAAGTCCATCTTCAACACTGAAGACAATGACTCCATCACCGACACCTGTGCAAATGACAAAGACTACTCCACTCCTACCTACTGCTTCATGGCACGCGGTGCCAAGGTAAACACACGCACTACTCACTATCAAACATCTAGTGACGATGACTCTGACTGTGGTTCCAAACCCAGCTACAAAACACTCGCTAAAATTGCAACTGAACAACAGAAAACCATGGAACACATTCAAAAACTGTTAGACAAAAGCGATGATCTGTTAGACGCTGAAATGACTCGATCTCAGTCCTTAATTGAAGACATAAAAAATCTTCACGTTAAGTATGAGGAACTTGAAAGTCGTCATGAAACGCTCTCAACAGCTCATGAAAGGCTTTCCTATGATTATCTTCAAAGGAAGCAAGATCTTGAGAAATTGAGAGCGGCTCATGAAGATCTTCAGAAAGAAAACGAGTCGCTTCGCGCCAAACAGATCAGTTCAGCTCAGGAAGGATTTGAACCACCATGTCTTAAATGCATTGAGCGTGATAATGCTACTTCTGTTGCTGAATGTTCTACTGCTGCTACTGTTGCAATATCTTCAACTGTTGATGTGGGAACTAACCCCTCTGCTGAGGATACCACTGCTATTGCTGATGAGAATGCTAGGTTGAAGACATTGCTTGAAACAGGGATGTACAAAAGTCTTAAAGGGCATCAGACACTATGTGATGTCCTCAAAAGGCAGATCCTGAACCGAAACCCGAGGAAAGAGGGTGTTGGGTTCGTAAGGAAAATGAATGCTGATGGCTCTTACTGGAAACCTGAGCAGTACCCCAAAACCACATGGGTTGCTGCAAAGGAACCTTCAGCAGATCCATCCACTCTATCTGGCTTCACTTGTGCTAACCCCATTGTCATTGATGAATCCTTTGATGCAAACTATAAACTGTTTAAGAATCAGAATGGTGAAGTGTTTGCCAGGTATATTGGTACTAACTGCAGGAATGGACCGCCTATGAAGAAGATCTGGGTGCCGAAAAAGTGTTTGGAGAATCTTCCTGTGAATGTCATCATGACACCACAGGTGAAGAAGACAAACCCCAGACCACAGGCTTCATACGGTCCAAAGGCTTCATACAGACAGAGGACTCACCTGAGTCGCACTAACGCAAATGTTTTGCAGGGAAACCATACTCAGGCCTATGAATATGAGCGCGGTTCATCAAACCGCCATGTTCATAAGACCAAGAACTATTCTGCTTATTCTTATGAGTACTATTGTCCGCCTGCAAGACTTTTTGCTAGGGCTCCAAAGCCAAAGTTCTCAGATGCTGCACTTAGACTTATTGCTTCTAAGCCACCCTTGAAGATGTGGGTGGCTAAGAAAGCTTAACTCTCTTTTGCAGGGAAGGGTCTCCAGCAGAAAACCAAAATCGTCTGACGCTATTGCTGGGGACCTTAAACATCTTGTAGGGCGCAAGATCAAATGCCCGAATGGTCTTATTATGTACTTCGTTCCTGAATCGCTTGCTACTCTCCCTATCAGTCCTAATCTGGATCTAAGCTTTCATAACCCACTGGTTCGTCAAATGTTTTTGCTTCACAATTCTCTTCGTGAAGCCTATCCCCCTAACTGCACTGTAGGGTACGACACCAGCGTCTTCAGAATGGATTATTGATAGTGGGTGTACCAATCACATGACTGGCAAAAGAAGCCTTCTTATGGACTCAACCTTACGTCCATCCGACAAGAGTCACATCACATTTGCTGACACTGGTAAAAGTAAGGTATTGGGTCTAGGTAGAGTTGCAATCTCAAAGGATCAACACATGGATAAAGTCATGCTTGTTGAATCCCTTGGCTTCAACTTAATGTCTGTCTCAATGCTTTGCGATTTGAACATGATCGTAATGTTTGGAAAATATCGTTGCCTTGTTCTAATGGAATCTGACAAGTCTCTAGTGTTTGAAGGGTATCGGAAAGATGATTTGTACGTGGTAGATTTCTCAGCAGGACCACAGCTTGCCGTATGTCTTCTAGCAAAAGCTTCAGAATGCTGGCTCTGGCATCGGAGGCTAGGGCATGCTGGCATGAGGAACCTCCACACCCTTGCAAAGAAGAAGCATGTCATAGGCATCGAGGGCGTCAAGTTCAAGAAAGATCACTTATGCGGTGCCTGTGAAGCAGGAAAGATGACGAGGGCCAAACATCCCTCGAAGACAATCATGACAACAACTCGACCCTTCGAACTGCTCCACATGGATCTTTTCGGTCCCACTCATTACTCAACTCTTACTACTACTGCTTGTCTCTATGGCTTTGTCATTGTTGATGATTATTCTAGATATACTTGGGTGCACATAATCCTCTACAAGACTGAAGTGCAGGATGTCTTCAGACGCTTCGCCAATCGAGCAATGAACAACTATGGCGCCAAGATAAAGCACATCAGAAGTGACAATGGCACTGAATTCAAGAACACTGGCCTTGATACATATCTTGATACTTTGGGCATCACACATGAATTCTCAGCCCCGTACACGCCACAGCAGAATGGCGTCGTCGAACGCAAGAACAGAACACTCATTGAGATGGCCCGAACGATGCTTGATGAATACAAGACTCCAAGAAAATTCTGGCCTGAAGCCATTGATACTGCATGCCATACAATCAATCGTGTTTATCTTCACAAGCTTCTGAACAAGACATCTTATGAGCTCCTTACTGGCAAGAAGCCAAATGTCAGTTACTTCAGAGTATTTGGCGCCAGGTGCTGGATCAAGGATCCACATCACACTTCAAAATTTGCACCAAAAGCACATGAGGGTTTTATGCTTGGATATGGAAAGGATTCGCACTCCTACAGAGTCTTCAATCTCTTTCATTATAAAGTGGTTGAAACAGTGGATGTGCGGTTCGATGAGACTAACGGTTCACAAAGAGAGCACCTGCCAAATGTGCTAGATGAAGTTCCATCCAGTGAATCAATCAAACTAATGGGAACTGGAGAAATCATACCCTCTGAAGCTCAACCTGAAGAGGAACTTATCATCTCCGCACCTGATCAACCTGAAGACAATGCTCAGCCTGAAGACAATCCCTCTAACAATGACAATGATCAACAAGAGCAAAATCTTCGCCCTGTACATCCTCGTGTTGCCAATGAAGTGCAGATTGAGAGAATAATTGATAGCATCAATGCACCCGGTCCGCTCACTCGTTCAAGGGCAACACAGCTAGCAAATTTCTGTGGGCACTTCGCATTCGTCTCAATAACAGAACCCAAGAAAGTTGAAGAAGCCTTCATGGAACCTGAATGGATTCAAGCCATGCAAGAAGAGCTTCAACAGTTTGAGCTGAATAATGTATGGGAACTGGTTAAGCGTCCTGATCCTCGGAAGCACAATATAATAGGCACCAAATGGATATACCGCAACAAGCAAGATGAGCATGGTCAAGTTGTCAGAAACAAAGCTCGTCTCGTTGCTCAAGGATATACTCAAGTGGAAGGAATTGACTTCGATGAAACATTTGCTCCTGTGGCTCGACTTGAAGCCATACGCATACTGCTGGCCTATGCAAATCATCATAACATACTTCTATATCAAATGGATGTGAAGAGCGCTTTTCTCAATGGCAAGATTGAAGAAGAAGTGTATGTTGCACAACCGCCTGGCTTTGAAGATCCAAAACATCCTGACATGGTATACAAGCTCAACAAGGCACTGTATGGCCTCAAACAAGCCCCTCGGGCTTGGTATGACACACTCAAATACTTCCTGAAGAGCAAAGGCTTCATACCTGGTTCCCTCGACCCCACTCTCTTCACGAAGACATATGATGGTGAACTGTTTGTGTGCCAAATATATGTGGATGACATTATCTTCGGCTGCACCAATCAGAAGTACAGTGAAGAGTTTGGATATATGATGCAAGAGCAATATCAGATGTCCATGATGGGAGAGCTGAAGTTCTTCCTCGGTCTTCAAATACGACAGCAACGCAACGGCATCTTCATATCTCAAGAGAAGTATCTCAAAGATTGCCTGAAGAAGTTCGGTATGCAAGACTGCAAAGGCTTCACGACGCCAATGCCAGCCAAACATCATCTGGGTCCCGACGACAATGGTAAAGAGTTCGATCAAAAGGTATACCGCTCCATGATTGGTTCTTTACTTTATCTATGTGCATCTAGGCCAGATATTATGCTTAGTGTTTGCATGTGTGCTCGATTCCAAGCGGCACCAAAGGAGTCGCATCACTTAGCTGTGAAGCGAATTCTTCGATATTTGGCTCACACCCCAACTCTAGGATTATGGTATCCAAAGGGCTCAGAGTTTGATCTGGTTGGATTCTCGGATGCTGATTATGCTGGTGACAAGGTGGATCGCAAGTCTACATCAGGCACATGTCATTTTCTGGGACGATCACTTGTATGTTGGTCTTCAAAGAAGCAGAACTGTGTATCTCTCTCCACTGCTGAATCTGAATACATTGCTGCTGGATCTTGCTGCGCTCAGCTTCTGTGGATGAAGCAAACACTCAAAGACTATGGCATTCATCTGAAGCAAGTGCCACTCTACTGCGACAACGAAAGCGCCATCAAGATTGCCAACAACCCAGTTCAGCACTCGAAGACAAAGCACATTGAGATTCGTCATCACTTTCTCAGAGATCATGTTGTGAAGGAAGACATTGATATCATACACGTCAACACTGAAGAGCAATTGGCAGATATCTTCACCAAGCCCTTGGATGAGAAGAGATTTTGCAAGTTACGGTGTGAGCTAAATATCTTGGAATCCTCAAATGTCCTGTGATCAGGCACACATCCTAACACTTATGCATATTGATGACTTAGATGTGCAACACACGAAGTAAAGTATATCTTCAATCAATGAAGACATACATTCTAAGTGTGAATACATTAATGTGGAATTTGACTTCGGAGCGCCACGATAATTGTGCGCCGTGTCTGGGTCTAATACTTCCTATACGGTGGGTAACGCCACCACCAAAGGTTCTGTTTGAAGTGTTTCACTCACGGCGTTACATTTGCTATGTCTTCACATTTGGTTTGGCTTCAATTTCAACATGTCTTCATGATTATCTTCACTATATTGATTATATATATACTAGTGTTCTATCCTCTACAGCATACACTTATAGCTATGTCTTCTTGTTGAATCTTTTGAACTAAGTGAATGTGATCGGACCCTAACCTCTCTATGCTTTCTATCTCAAACTCTATCTCTCCAAATCATATGCATTCTATTGAAACTGTCGAATGTCTTCTCTGCGTCCTTGTCAGCAGAAGATACAGAGACAAACATTAAGTCCGTTTTCAATGCTCATTCCTTCACCTGAAACCCGGAGAAGTGGGAACGACCACCCGACAATCCAGGTGTGCATGGGACGTGGAACAACCCCCAATATGCTGCATGATGGCCACGTGTTCCTCAGATGTGAATCACCAGGGGCACCTGTGTAATAACACTGAGCCGCCCCTGTCCCTATAAATACACGCCTCACCACAGTCATTATCTCTTCTTCCACTCTCGCACGAACCCTAGCGCCACCGCTAGCTCTCGACAACGCTGGCGACGAAGCGCTTAGCTGCCGCAACCTCTCCGACACCGTCTTCACGCCGACCGCGGACATCGTCCTCTCCGCCGTCGCCGTAGGTGTCCTCCGTCGCCAAGTTAGGGCACGGACGATCGAACTGCTCGGCCTCCTCTTCCACTCCGTCTAGCAGTTCCTTCGTGTGGTAAATAAAACTTCCTTTTTACGGCCCCTTTGATCCAACAGATTCGTCTCTTTCTACCACAAGTAGTTTCTGTTCACACATGTTGGATCCACTTCATGCTGCATCTCAGATTATGCCTAGTATGTTCACTTATGCTTCACAAAGCAATTAGATTCCTCACTTGTACTGATCTCTGGATTCGTACAAATCTGGAACCAACTCCTTATCTATGAGTGAATGTCTTCGCACGATGAGGTCAATGTCTTCTAAACTGATTTATCTTCAAAATCTTCTGAGAATGCATATGACCTCTTCCCCTTCCCTCGCACCTTAATGCTGTCACAGGTACATGTCCGTGGGAGAATCCTTTGGTTCTCATAGTCTGCATTCATTTGCAGAATTCTTACAGCATCATATAAATTCTCCCGAAGCCAGTTCCTGTTTGTTCAGCAAGCGAAAGCCTCTGAAGCCTTTGAACATGTTGATGCCATTCAGTTTAAAGTTCATGGCTACAGAGAAATCTGCAAGGAAGGGAGGCAGGCAGCGTCGTGGGGGGACATCAAGAGATCTGCCTGATGACCTCTCAGAGCTTTACAAGACAGATCCTGAAGAGGATTATAATCAGCGCAAGACCCGAATCCAGTGGATTCGAAGATATTGGGCAGAACAATGGTACAAATACAGATTCGTGACCAAGGAATATGCTGAGAAGAGTGCTATCAAAAGTCCTTGGGGTGATATTCTCTTCCGAGGCCTTCCACCAAAGAATAGAGCTGAAGCTATTGCTTAGGGTTTCTATCCGTGTGTGGTCCGTGGACCCCAGCCTGAAGATGCTGACCCATCATCATTGCTATGGTGTCGTGATGATAATCTCTTCAAGCGCAACTTCCAGCACGCAAAGGCATCGGCCAAGGAAAACAAGAAATCATTGGGACTAGACTTCAACCCTGGTCCTTCTGCTCCCCGGGCTGACGGCACACGCGATGCAGAACCCAATGTCACCGGTCCTTTCTACAACCTTGAAGGTCTCATCACCCATATCGTGGTTCAAGGGACAGCTATGAATGAGCCTGCAGATGACGCTGAATCAGATGAAGCGCCTGCAGCGCCGAAGCCAAAGAAACTGAAGCAGCCAAAAGCTTCAAAGCCTGCCTCTGCACCAAAAATCTCACGGGCGAAGCCACTGGCCACTGCACCTCCTGAAGACAGTGTGCAGTCTGAAGACTTGTCACGCATCTCCAAGCCCCAGAAGGTCAAGATGCCTCTGCCACACACCGGCCAAGAACTGACAGCTGCTGCTATTCTGCGCAACGATGCCATTGATCTGTCCAGCGATGAAGATCTTGCAGATGACGCTCTTGAGCAACTGATCAAGAGCAAAGAAGAAGCAGAAATCTTCAACAATTTGCCTCTCTTTGGCGTGGCAATCATCCACGACTTCATTGATGAGTGGTTTGTAATGCCCAACCTCAGCTTTGAAGACCTGCAACTTCCCATTGGTCTTAGTGTCGCCTTCCATGGCGCCATTGCTTCAGAGCTAGCTCTAGCTCAGCGCATCGTTGAACTGAAGCAGAAGATTGACTTTGAGAAAGCTCAGTTCAAGAAGCATATGGCCAAGCTCAGCGTGCAAGAGGTCAAGAACTTCAAGATCATGCTGCACGAGCTTAAAGAAGCCTTTCTCAAGAAGTGTGAAGAAGCTCAAGTGTAGGACCTTGAAGTAGATGTGTCTAGAGGGGGGTGATTAGACACTTAATGCTAAAGTTGCAATTTTTAAGCTTTTTCGGTTTAAGTGGAGTTTAGGAAAAATTTCAACATTCACAATACATATCAAGCAAGCATGCAAAGAGTATATAGGCAGCGGAAAGTAAACCATGCAACTTGCAAGAATGTAAAGGGAAGGGTTTGGAGAATTCAAACGCAATTGGAGACACGGATGTTTTTCCCGTGGTTCGGATAGGTGGTGCTATCCTACATCCACGTTGATGGAGACTTCAACCCACGAAGGGTAACGGTTGCGCGAGTCCACGGAGGGCTCCACCCATGAAGGGTCCACGAAGAAGCAACCTTGTCTATCCCACCATGGCCATCGCCCACGAAGGACTTGCCTCACTAGCGGTAGATCTTCACGAAGTAGGCGATCTCCTTGCCCTTACAAACTCCTTGGTTCAACTCCACAATCTTGTCGGAGGCTCCCAAGTGACACCTAGCCAATCTAGGAGATACCACTCTCCAAGAAGTAACAAATGGTGTGTTGATGATGAACTCCTTGCTCTTGTGCTTCAAATGATAGTCTCCCCAACACTCAACTCTCTCTCACAGGATTTGGATTTGGTGGAAAGAAGATTTGAGTGGAAAGAAACTTGGGGAAGGCTAGAGATCAAGATTCATGTGGTAGGAATGGAATATCTTGGCCTCAACACATGAGTAGGTGGTTCTCTCTTAGAACATATGAGTTGGAAGTGTAGATGTGTTCTGATGGCTCTCTCCACGAGTGAAGAGGAGGTGGAGGGGTATATATAGCCTCCACACAAAATCCAACCGTTACACACAATTTACCAATCTCGGTGGGACCGAATCAACAAACTCGGTCGGACCGAAATAGTAAACCTAGTGACCGTTAGAGATTTTCGGTGGGACTGACATGCAACTCGGTAGGACCGATATGGTTAGGGTTAGGGCATAACGTAATCTTGGTGAGACCGATTACACAAACTCGGTGAGACCGATTTGGTAATAAGCTAACCAGAGGGTTGGTCAGGCAAACTCGGTGGGACCGATTACACAAACTCGGTGAGACCGATTTTGGTAATGAGCATACACAGTGAGTTTGCATTGTAACCTCGGTAGTACCGATTGCACAAGATCGATGAGACCGATTTTGGCAATGGACATACACAGTGAGATTACAATCCCATCTCGATGAGACCGAGATCCCTATCGGTAGAACCGATTTGCTAGGGTTTGGCAATGGCTATGACAAGTGAAACTCTGTGGCGCCGGATAGAAATAATCGGTAGGTCCGAGTTTGGCTTACGTTTAGGTCATATGTGGAAGTGGGAAAGTAGCTGAGGATTTTGGAGCATATCATTAAGCACTTGAAGCAAGAGGCTCATTAAGCAACACCTCATCCCTCCTTGATAGTATTAAGCTTTTCCTATGGACTCAATGTGATCTTGGATCACTAAAATGTAAAATGAAGAGTCTTGAGCTTTAAGCTTTAGCCAATCCTTTGTCCTTAGCATCTTGGAGAATTTCCCACAACCTTTAGTCCATGCCACTCCATTGTTGAACTTATCTGAAACATACTAGATAGAAACGTTAGTCCAACAAGAGATATGTTGTCATTAATTACCAAAACCACCTAGGGAGCACTTGTGCTTTCATCAAGGTTCTCGTGAGTGCATGAAGAGTCTGGCTGACAAGTGTGTGCAAGCCTATAATGAGGCTGAGAAGCGCAAGGCCCTTGGGCGTCCTGGCATCGACCCCAAGATGGCTGCAAAGAAGAAGAAGAAGCCCGCTATGGCCGAACCCGACGCACCAAGGCAGGAAGCATATCCCATTGTCTTCCCAACTAGCATGACTGGCTCGAAGCCAAAGGCCAGGTCAACTGCTTCAGAACTAAAGAAGACGAGGACTGCTGAGGCTGAAGCCAGAAAGAGGAAACATCCTGAAGCCTCTGCTACTGCTCCCTCCAAGAAGAAGCGAAAGACCAAGAAGGAACGGGCTGCTCCCACAGAGCCCTTGATTGTTGAACCCATCTCCATGGTTCACCCAGCCACTGAACATCAAGAGCGCCAACTGACTGTCCATGAGCCTGCTTTCACAGAGGCCCATGAAGCTGAAGACTTCCCAGCAGCTGATCCCACTGCTGCTGAAGACATTGGTCACCATGACCATGTTGAAGATGATGCAATTCTTCCTCCGATCGAGCACCAACAGGTATCATCGCCTGTGCTAACGCACAACGAACTCATCAGCATTAGTCGTCCTTTGACGCCAATTGCTCAGGATGCATCATGGGCTGATCACCCACAAGCACAAGAGGAAGATGACTTTGAGGCCCAGCCAACTCCAACTCCACAGGCGTCGCCAGCGTTACGCAAGCTTCGCAAAGGACCAAGGCCTCCAGTCTCTGAGTCTGAAGCTAAAGCTGCTGAAGACATTCCGGATGCATCAGCCGATGAAGAAGAAACCCCAAGAGCTGCTACACCCCTGTCTCACCAAGAAGCTGTTCTCGAGGAGAACGTGACTGTGATCGACCCTCCAACTCATCAAGTGGAGGTTGAGAATCTTGAGACTGCCACCACCAACACCAATGAAGCCACTAACGCTGTCATGGCTGAAGCTAATGTGGAGCCTACACCAACCCATGCACCAGAAGTTAGCGAAGCCAATAATACTACTGCTTCTGTTCCTGCGCCTGCTGCTGGTCCTCAGTTTGACTATCATGTTGAGCACAGGCCTCAGGTACATAAGCCAATCCCAAGAGTGCCCAGGTTTCTAGGTCCTGCATCAGCACCTGGATCCTTCAATGTCAATGGCTTCAAAGCAGACAACACTTTCTTCAATAGCTCCAAGAACCCCTACTCAAGGGAAAGAATATCTTCTGATCGGTTCTGGAGCTATCCGTAGCGAAGCTATTACTCCTACATTCTGTACAATCAAGGTCGCATCTTCCCACATAAGCGTCTTGACATCGAAGCAATAGCTGGTCTGCCCTGTCTGGAAGAAGCTCTAGGTTGCTTCAAAGAGGTTGGATTACTGCCGTTTGTCACCGACCAAGAGCACTGGAATGAAGAGTTGCTGCTTCAATTCTATGCCACACTTCACATCCGTGGGTACAACAGAGATCCGAAGACTTGGGTCCTGGAGTGGATGACAGGAAATGTTCATCACGAAGCCAAAGCCTTTGATATCATTGAGCTCACTGGTCTGCCCACTCCTGGCGATCTCTACGAACCTGGCTGTCAGCTTCATAGTGAAGCTATGGAGAGCATCTTTCAGAAGCCTGAACCAAACATGAGTCAGATGCTCAGTATGATGAAGTCATTGCCACAAGATGCTGCATATCCTAAGGAGTTCCTTGTTGAAGACCTTGAGTATCTGCCAAGGACTATTTATCACATCATAAGGCGAACTCTCTGGCCTATCAAAGGACATTCTCCACATGCCAAGCTGGAAGGTGCAATGAGGACTTTGGTCTTCTATATTCTTCATGGCAAATGCTTCAATGCACAGGACTTCTTCATCTGCCAACTAGCTGCATCAGGCTCTGATCTTTTTGGCTTGAAGTTCTACGCTCCATGGATAATGCGGCTGATTAAACTCCACTCCGCTATCTCATATCAGCCATCTGCTCGCAATCATCAGATCTTTCTGCCTTGTGTGGATATGTCCGTTGGAGCCATTTATCCTGAGCCTGCCAAGGAGCCTCTTAGTCTTTAGAATGCGGAGCATCAAAGTTTTTCTCAGAATATTGAAGGAGTTGAAGCAGTCACTCGTGTTTATCCTTTGGATGGAACTACATGTGCACCACATCCTGCCCTTACTGAAGCCACCGATAGCACAATTGCCCAACGACCCAAGAAGCGCACTCGTGTCCTCAATGACCAAGAGCTTCTGGTGGCTCTTCATCAGAAACAGGATAGGCATCATGACTGGCTGAAGCGCCAAATGCAAAGCCTCTTGGTGGATGTCAACCGCATTCGCAATCTTGCCACCAAGAATGCCTTTGTTGCCCATGAAACCTCTCGACGCACCTGGAAAGGGCTGACACTTATGTGCTCTAAAGATGATCTTCAAGAGGATGGTTTCTCTGAACGCTTCAAGTTTGACTCCACACCTCCTCGAAGGGCAGTGCTGCGACAAACTCCATCTCTTGAAGACTCTGAGTTCTCTTCCTCTGCTGCAACTATGAATGCCAAAGTGATCGAGGATGAAGATGGTGCTACTTCACCGCCACCTCCTTCAGCACGCTTCGACACTGCTCCAAGTTCTTCTGCACCGCCGAACACCACCGACGACCCTGCTGCTTCACCTACTCTTCATGGGAACGAGTAGATGCTCTATGTCTTCAAACCTTTTTGGTCCTTACTGACAAAAGGGGGAGAAGCATATGAGTTTGATAGTCTTCAAGCGGGTCCACATGGGCAGTTGCTTTATATTTTGCCTCGTGTTTACAACTCTCGTTTTGATACATTCGGTTCTTTGAGTTGTAACACCTAAACTCAATGGTCGTCTGCTACTTATTTGCTACTTCGTGATGCAACGATAAATTCCGCACTTAGATCATTTTGCAGACGTCCATTTTCCATTATGCATGTCATTATCTTCACATACCTTCTCATGCATAATGAATTGTCATCATAAGTTGAAGAGGATCTCCACAAGTACAACCTGCCATGTGCATTTGCATTCCAAAAGCAAATTACTTATATGCACATCTTCAGGGGGAGCCCTTGCAACTTATGAAGATAATTCCTTATCCTTTACAATTTCACATATTATGTTCCCTGTTGAAAACTTCAACTAGTTTGTCATCAATCACCAAAAAGGGGGAGATTGTAAGTGCATCTAGTGCCACCCCTAGTTGGTTTTGGAGTATTGACGACAAACCTAGTTGGGGGACTAATGTGTTTGTGAGAATTGCAGGATAACACAGGTAGAAGTCCCTCATTGATTCGGTTTTCCTACCAGAGATGACCCCTAAAAATGTATGAAGACATTGATGTCAAAGGTGGTATATGAAGATATTCTCATCGAAGACTATGACAAGAGAAGACATCGCATGAAGCCTATGGAGCTCGAAGACTTAGATCTATAGTAGTTCTTTTTCTTCTTTGTTGAGTCATAGGAACCACCGTACTGTTAACTGGGGTCCAAGAGAACCAGTCAGAATGACTGAAGTGATGCTTTACCAAAACCTATGTCTTCGAGTGAAGACTATGAGAGCGAATCTTGTCCAGAGTCGGACAAGTTAGCTTTGCTTGTAGCCCAAGTAAAGTTGCCGTGTGTGTTTGAAATCTGACCGTTGGAACACGTGTCAGTTCCTTAGTGACCCAGGGTCATTTCGAACAAATCAGGTCGGGTTGCCCAGTGGCTATAAATAGCCCACCCCCTACAACCATAAACGGTTGGCTGCTCGGAGTTAGAGTACGGCTTTTTTCGTTTGAGAGCAACCCACCTCGAAGCCTTTGAGAGAGAATTCCTTGTGAGGATAAAGCCCTAACCACCCAGAGCCAAAGAGTGTTAGGCATCACTTAAGTCTTCTTGTCTATGTGATCTGAAGACTTATTACACTTGAGGACTATGAATCCTCCAGCCGGTTAGGCGTCGCGTTCTGAGCATCCAAGAGACATTGTGGATCGCCGGTGAACGAAGTCTGTGAAGGTTTGGGAGTCTACCTTGAAGACTTACCAGAGTGATTGGGCGAGGTCTGTGTGACCTTAGCTCAAGGGGAATACGGTGAGGACTGGGTGTCCTGAGTTGTGTGTTCAGGACTGGGTGTCTGGGACTGTGTGTTCTCAGGTTTAAATACCTAGCTGCCCTAACCAGACGTAGAGTTGTCACAGTAACTGGAACTGGTCCAACAAATCATTGTCTTCAACGAGTCACTGGTTTCATCCTTCCCTTCCCTTCACTTACTGTTGGTCCTGGTGAAGTCATTGTATGATTGCACTATCTTTTGTCTTCACTGAGTGACTGCGTGTTCTGTTTGGCTTCATAATATCTTCCTACCTGACCCTTACTACATTGCTGCTATTAGTCATTGTGCTTTCACTTCATTGAATACTTGACTATGGTTTGCCTAGTGTAGTCTACCTTCCGCTGCATGGTAATAGGTTTATTTCTATCGTTTGTCTTTGAAACTTCCATGTTTCAAAGACTTCCATAAAAATCGCCTATTCAACCCCCTCTAGTCGATATAACGCACTTTCATGCACAAATTCCCACACTCAACATGATATCCGGTCTAGATGCACAAAGGTAAAGCAAGGAGCCTATCATGGAACGATATACCTTTTGATCCACCGCTTTACCATTGGGATCTATGTCAAGTTGGCACTTGGTGGGCATTGGAGTGGAAGTCGGCTTGACATCACTTAGCTTGAATCTCTTGAACATGTCTTGAGTGTATTTGGCTTGGTTGATGAAGGTTCCTTCTCTTCTTTGCTTCACTTCGAACCCTAGAAAGAACTTCAACTCTCCCATGGAAGACATCTCAAACTTTGAGGTCATGAGGGTAGCAAATTCCTCATTGAAAGCTTTGTTAGGGGAACCAAAGATAATATCATCAACATATAATTGACACACAAATAACTCCCCTTTGACATTATTAGTAAAAGGAGTGGGGTCGATTAGCCCAACTTCGAAACCACGGTCTTGTAACAACTCGGTAAGGTGGACATACCACGCACGTGGGGCTTGTTTAAGGCCATAGAGTGCCTTATTGAGTTGATACACATGATCGGCAAAGTAGGGATCCTCGAACCCGGTGGGTTGCTTGACATAAACCAATTCATTAATAGGACCATTAAGAAAAGCACTCTTCACATCCATTTGTTGTAACTTAAAGTTATGATGAGAAGCATATGTAATCAACATGTGAATGGATTCAAGACGAGCAACGGGAGCGAAGGTTTCACCGTAGTCGATACCCTCGACTTGGGAGTAGCCTTGTGCTACCAGACGAGCCTTGTTGGAATGATAATCCCATGGGCATCTTGCTTGTTCTTAAATAGCCACTTGGTTCCAATGACATTGTGATTCCCCATCGGTCTTGGCACCAATCTTCACACTTTGTTGTGCTCGAAGTTGTTGAGTTCTTCATGCATGGCATTGAGCCAATCCGGATCTTCGAGCGCCTCATAGACCTTGTGAGGTTTGACACAAGAGACAAACGCGTGATGCTCACAATAGTTTGCTAATTGTCTACGAGTGCTTACCCCCTTTCTTAAGCTTCCAAGCACATTCGTCATGAGATGATCCTTGGTGGAGAGCTTGGAAGCAACCTTGGCGGCACGACGCTCCAGTTCCTCCTCGGGGGTGAGACGAGAAGTGGTCACTTGATCATCTTGAGCATCGTCTTGATCTTGTTCTTGTTCTTGAACTTGCTCGGAGGAGAGAACTTGACCTTGGGCATCACTTGATGTGTCAACACTATCTTGAGCATGATCTTGCCCTTGGTCATGTTCTTGAGGATGAGGGCCTTCATGTTGTTCTTCGGAAGCGTGTGGGCCTTGGGTTGGTGATGGCTCCACTTGAGTGGAGCATTGTCCTTCTCCTTCGGCCACAAGGGGTTCCTCAATGGGTAGGATAAAGCCAACACCCATTCTTCTTATGGCTTGAGGAGGAATTTCATCACCTACATCACAAGTGCCACTTTGCTCCACTTGAGAGCCATTATTCTCATCAAAGTCCACATTACACGTCTCCTCAATAAGTCCCGTGGATTTATTGAGGACACGGTAAGCATGAGAGTTTGTAGCATAACCAACAAATATGCCCTCATAAGCTCTAGTCTCAAATTTAGACAACCGAACACCTTTGTTGAGAATGAAACACTTACACCCGAACACCCGAAAGTACTTGAGGTTGGGCTTGTTACCGGTGAGTATCTCATATGGAGTCTTGTTAAAGCCCTTGCGGAGGTAGAGCCGATTGGATGCATGACACGCGGTGTTGATGGCTTCGGCCCAAAAGTTGTACGGAGACTTGAACTCCGCCATCATGGTCCTTGCCGCATCCATCAACATCTGGTTCTTCCTCTCCGCAACACCGTTTTGTTGAGGGGTGTAAGGTGCGGAATATTGATGCTTGATCCCCTCATCACTAAGAAACTCATCCAAGGTGTAGTTCTTGAACTCGGTGCCGTTGTCACTTCTTATTGTCAAGATCTTTGCATTGTGTTGACGTTGTGTTTATTTGCAAAGTCAATGACGGTTTGTTGGGTCTCGCTCTTCCTCTTGAAGAAATACACCCAAGTGTATCTTGAGTAGTCATCCACAATCACCAAGCAATACTTCCTACCCCTAAGACTATCGAAGGATGGAGGCCCAAAGAGATCCAAGTGAAGGAGCTCCAAATGCCTCTTTGAGTAAATGATAGTCGTGGGAGGGTGAGCCTTCTCATGTAGCTTTCCTTTGATACAAGCACTACAAGCACGATCTTTAGCAAAACTAACATTCGTTAGTCCACGGACATGGTCCCCCTTGAGAAGACTTTGCAAAGATCTCATATTGACATGGGCTAAACGGCGATGCCAAAGCCATCCCACATCAACTTTAGCCATTAGGCATGTCGCGGTCTTAGTGGGTCGCTCCGAAAAGTTAATCACATATAGACCGTTCTCGACATGCCCAACAAATGCTACTTTAAGAGTCTTGCTTCACAAGAGGGCCACGGTATCGATATCAAAGAAAGTGGCAAAGCCCATGATTGCAAGTTGACGAACGGAAAGTAAATTGTATGCAAGGGACTCAACAAGCATGACCTTCTCGACCGTGAGATCATGAGAGATGACTACCTTGCCAAGTCCCAATACCTTAGAAGATGAGGCGTCAGCCCACTCGACATTGGTGGGCATAGATGGAATCTTGTGCACGTCCACCACCAAGTCCTTGCTTCCGGTCATATGATTTGTAGCTCCGCTATCAAGCAACCATGATCCCCCACCGGAAGAAAACACCTACAAGAGATCAATGCTTGGTTTTAGGTACCCATTTTGTAATGGGTCCTATGATGTTAGTAACAAGGGTCTTTGGAACCCAAATAGACCATTCAATGTACTCATGAGGAGAACCAACGAATTTGGCATAGACATGCCCATCACTAGCACGACATAACATATAAGAAGGATTAAAGTCGCCGGCTTTGATGGGAGGAGTGGCATTGCCCTTTTTGACACTGCCACCCTTCGCATTGTTCTTCTTCTCCTTGGAAGCACTCTCTCCCTCCTTCACAAAGGTTTGCATGAGAGGAGGAGGTCGTTTGGTCTTGTCATTCTTCTTCTTGTTCTTGGACTCGAGCACGTACCCAATCCCTTCCTTGGCCACGACTCCCTTTTTGGTTGATCAAGAGGTCGTTGAGGTTCTTCTTGCCTTGTATGCAAGTCGCAAGACCTCTCTCAAGTTGCACCTTTAGCTTAGCGTTCTCCTCAACAAGATGCACATGCTCACAACACGGGTTAGTAGCATTTGCATTATCAATTAGCATCATACGAGGAAAAGTGGCTTTTTCCTTGGTTAGCTTTACTTGAAGTTGATCATGAGACTCTTTGAGGCTAGAATGAGCACCCTTCAAGACCTTGTGAGCCTTGTCAAGTATATCAAACTCCTCTTTGAGTCTAGCAAGATCAACCTCAAGTTCGGCCTTCTCGGAGTTTAGCACATGATAAACAATGAGAACATGATCATAATCTTTCTTTAACTTAGCATGATCAACGTTGTGTGACTCCTCAAGAGCCAAACGAAGACCACGCTCTTCCTCAAGAGCATTGGAAAGATCCAAAATCTCATCGGCATAGTCACGACTATGCCCTTCCATCTTAGTGATGGTATCTTCGTGAGCCTCGATCATGTCATTGGCTTCACCAAGTTGTTCCAAGAGAGCAACAAAGTGCTTCTTGGATTTACCCTTAAGTTTACCCATAAAGGCCTCAAACTCATTCGCCTCCACATTAGCTCCCTCGTGTTCATCAATGCTATCCGTCGAAGAAGGATGATTAATGATGGTAGTTTTGATGTTGGGGGTTACCTTGTTAGTGGCTTTAGCCATGAGGCACTTGGCGATGATGCTCTCATTGGGTGAGTCGAAGAGAGACACCCGTGGAGTCTTCGCAATGGCAACGGAGGCCATGACAACCGACTCATCATCGTCATCATCCTCATTGTACTCTTCTTGTACCACCAATGCCTTGGGAGGAGTCTTCTTGGTGAAGTTGCTCTTGTTGGGGAACGACTTGGCCTTGTCTTTTCGGATGAGCTTGCCACCATTGTCTTCCCTCTTCTCATACGGGCACTCCGCAACAAAATGACTCACGTTGCCACAATTGTAGCAAGTCCTTACACGTTGCTTGCTCTTCATGCCACTTGAGTTGTTCTTGTTAAAGTTTGGCCTTGAGTTTTTCTTGCTCCAAAATTGCCTTGAAGCGAGTGCCATGTGTTCGTGATATGCACACTTTGTATCTTCGGGGTTGCTCTCCTCTTCTTCCTCTTCTTCTTCTTCAATGCAGAGCTTGGCCTTCAATGCAAGGTTGGGATTCTTTGTCCTTTGAGAATGAAGCACCGCATTGTCGGCGGTCTTGTCCAAAATGTTCATGGCCACAAACTCATCCAACACTTCGCTTGAGGTCAAAGTGTGGAAGTCCGGCCTCTGACGAATGGCGGAGGACATGGCCTTGTGGTAGGGCATCATTGCCTTGAGGAATTTGCGCTTGATCCAATTGTCATCCATGTCCTTGCTCCCGTGATCTCGGAGCGAGACCGCGAGTTTGGTTACTCTCCGATAAAGCTCACGAGGTTCTTCATCTTCTTTCATTGCAAACTCATCGGCCTCATCTTGCACCACTCTTGCGCTTCCCCGGTAGAGCGAGACAACACAAAGCCATGCATCTTTGGCCAAGGCGAAGGGCCTGAGATGAGGTAGATCTTCGGGTGGAATTGCATCTTGAATGATGAAGAGAGCATTCTCATTGAATTGGTTATCCGCGGCTTCTCGAGGAGTGAAGTTGCTTGGATCATGCGGATGGAAACCTTCTTCAATGATTCTCCAAAGATTAGTGTTCACATGATTTAAATGACGTTTAAAGTGGTAAACCCAAGAATCAAAGTCCTCATTTTTCACAATCTTAGGGGAGGACCGGCATGATTCAAATGAGTGGAAGGAACCGGTCCACCATAAACAAGTGGTGGTTCCACATGAGCAAAGATGCCGGTGCCATTTTTACCACTAGAAGAAGGAGCCTTTTCACTACTAGCTCCCCCTTGTCGGAGATAGCATCCATCACCTTGTCGGTGGGATCACCCACTTTCAATGCTGCGGTGGATAGTTTAAGCCCCTCAAGGAATTTAGTAAACATGCTTTCAACCTCGGTCGTCATGGAGGTTTTCAATATCTCCAAGGCCACATTGAACTCATCACGAGAGACCGAGGTTTCCCCATCGCCCGTAGACGAGATCAGATTCACACCGGAGTGTTCCTCCACACCGTCTACGGTATCAACCATACTCTTTGGACGGTAAAGTCCTTAATAAAGAAACGAGGCTCTGATACCAATTGAAAGGATCGATATGGTTGACTAGAGGGGGGTGAATAGGCAACTAACTATTTTTAACTTTTCTTTATCAATTTAAACTTTGCATCAAAATAGGTTGTCTAGATATGCAACTAGGTGAGCAACCTATATGATGCAACAAGGATAGGAACACAAGCAAGCAAGAGATATAACACAAATAAGCTTGCACAAGTAAAGGCATGAGATAACCAAGAGTGGAGCCGGTGGAGACGAGGATGTGTTACCGAAGTTCCTTCCCTTTGAGGGGAAGTACGTCTCCGTTGGAGTGGTGTGGAGGCACAATGCTCCCAAGAAGCCACTAGGGCCACCGTATTCTCCTCACGCCCTCACACAATGCGAGATGCCGTGATTCCACTATTGGTGCCCTTAGAGGCGGCGACCGAACCTTTACAAACAAGGTTGGGGCAATCTCCACAACTCAATTGGAGGCTTCCAACGACACCGCGAAGCTTCACCACAATGGACTATGGCTTCACAGTGACATCAACCGTCTAGGATGCTCAAACACCCAAGAGTAACAAGATCCGCAAGGGATTAGTGGGGGGAATCAAATTTCTCTTGATGGAAGTGTGGATCGGGGCCTTCTCAACCACTCCCGAGCAAATCAACAAGTTTGATTGGCTAGGGAGTGAGATCGGGCGAAAATGGAGCTTGGAGCAACAATGGAGCTTAGGGTTGGAAGAGATAGGTCAACGGGGAAGAAGGGGACCCCTTCTATAGTGTGGAACAAAGATCCAATCGTTATCCACCTACCAGCCCGCGGCCAGCGGTACTACCGCTCCAGGCCAGCGGTACTACCACAGGGCCACGCGGTACTACCGCGAGGTCACGCGGTACAACCGTCCAGGCCCGCGGTACTACCACAGCACCAGCAACAGCTAGGGTGGACCAGTGGCACAAATGCTGAGGGTGGTACTTCCGCGGGCGCGGTACTACCGCTCCCCCTTGCGGTACTACCGTAAGGCAGGAACCCCCTAGCCTGGAAAGAGTGTGGATAAGGAAACAATCGTGCCTACTTTCATGGAGAAGTGGAAGAAGCAAAGACCTGACACAGTACTACCATAGAGGGGCGGTACTACCGCCTGGCAGCTGAGCACGGTACTACCGCGAAATGAAAACGGTACTACCGTGGTAGGCGCGGATGTAAAAAGTTACATCCGCCCCTACTACCGCGGGGGAGCGGTACTAGCCTGGTGGCCCACGGTAGTGCAGTTCCAGGGGAGCGGTACTACCGTGGGCACCTGCGGTACTACCGTGCCGCAGCACGGTACTACCGCTGGTGCCTACGGTACTACCGCTCACTGGGAGCAGTACTACCGCAGGCCAACACAGCAACTAGAAACAAGGTGACGGGATAAACAACGGAGGAAGCTCCAAGGTTCAAGGGAAAGGAGGGGACAAGGAAGAAACGTGTACGTGATGATTCCACCCAAACCTTTCCGACGCGGACCCCCTCTTAATAGTACGGCTTTCCTACGACTCAAATCCACCAAAAAGAAATGTAGGGAAGACGTCGTCTTCAACAGTCTTCGAGGGGCACCCAACCGTCTTGTGCCTAGCGATGAAATGTCTGGGATAATCAAGGCACACGATTAGTCCGCAAACGCGTTGTCATCAATCACCAAAACACCTTAGAGATAAATATGCCCTTACACTAGCCTATGATTCTTCTTCTTTTCTATGGACCTAACCCTCCGGTTTATATACACAACGGAGGGGCCTGGGGTTGTACAGAGTCGGTTTGCAGAGGAAGGAAATAATACACCCGGACACCAAACTTGCTGCCCACACACATAGGAGTCCTACCCAGACATGGGGGGTAATCTTCTGCTTTGTCTTCACGGCCCATTAGTCCGACCCATCTCGAATAGATCGGACACCCGAGGACCCCCTAATCCAGGACTCCCTCAGTGACCGAATGTTGTCCGGTGTTCCGGATGAGATCACGGACATGACGAGGAGCTCCGGATTAGTCTGGAGGTAAAGATTAATATATGATAATAGTGTTTGATCTCCAGAAAGGTTCTGGAATTCACCGGAAGGGGTTTCAGATGTTTCCCGAAATGTTTGGGCACGAGAACACTTTATTTGGGCCAAGGGGTAAAGCCCACGAGGGTTTTGGAAAGTGTAAAAGGAAGTTTTGCGGAAGCTAGGGGCCAGACGCCAGGAACCCTGGTGTCTAGGGGGTAGACACCAGGAACCCTGGCGTCTAGGGGGTAGACACCGGGAACCCTGGCATCTAGTCCTGGAGTCCAAGAAGGACTCTTGCCTTTCAGGCAAAACTGACTTTAAGTAGGCTTTTACTCCAAGTTTCAACCCCATGGCTCAACGTATAAATAGAGGGGTAGGGCTAGCACCCGGAACACATCAAGAATCACCAAGCTGTGTGCCGGCAACCCCATCCCCTCTAGTTTATCCTTAGTTTAGTTTCTGTAGTGCTTGGTGAAGCCCTGCAGTGACTGTTCTTCATCACCAACCTTCACCACGCCGTCGTGTTGCCGGAACTCACCTACTACTTCGCCCATCTTTCTAGATCAAGAAGGCGAGGACGTCATCGAGCTGAATGTGTGTTGAACACGGAGGTGTTGTACATTCGGTACTTGATCGGGACGGATCATGAAGGTGTACGACTACATCAACCACGTTGATAAACGCTTCCGCTTTGCGATCTTCAAGGGTATGAAGATGCTCTCCCCCTCTCATAGCTATGCATCTCCATGGATAGATCTTGCATGTGCGGAGATTTTTTTCCATGCAACGTTCCCCAACGGTTATACCGCTGCATAGAGGGGTAGAGAGTTGGTGATGATGGCGACAAAGTTGTTGGTGGAGATCACCGTCATGATGATGGCCCCGACGGAGTTCCGGCGCCACCAGGAGAGAGGGAGAGAGAGCCCCCATCCTTCTTCTTCTTCCTTGGCCTTCCTCCTAGATTGGAGGAGGGTTTCCCCCTTGGCCCATGGCCTCCATGGTGGCGGAGGGGCGGGAGCCCCTCCGAGATTGGATCTCTCTCTCTCTCTCTCTTTGTGTTTCCTTCTGTTTCTGCGTTCCTGTTTTCTGGCCTTTCACTGTTTCTTAAATTCGCGGAGATCCTTAACTCCGATTGGGCTGAAATTTTAACATGAACTTTATCCGGATATTATCTTTCTTGCGGCCGAAGAAGGGCGCCAACCGCCTTACGGGGTGGCCACAAGTCTCCCAGGTGCGCCCAGGGTAGGGGTGTGAAGGAAATATGCCCTAGAGGCAATAATAAAGTTATTATTTATTTCCTTATATCATGATAAATGTTTATTATTCATGCTAGAATTGTATTAACCGGAAACATAATACATGTGTGAAAACATAGACAAACAGGGTGTCACTAGTATGCCTCTACTTGACTAGCTCATTAATCAAAGATGGTTATGTTTCCTAACCATGGACAAAAGAGTTGTTATTTGATTAACGAGATCACATCATTAGTTGAATGATCTGATTGACATGACCCATTAGCTTAGCATCCGATCATTTAGTATGTTGCTATTGCTTTCTTCATGACTTATACATGTTCCTATGACTATGAGATTATGCAACTCCCGTTTGCCGGAGGAACACTTTGGGTGCTACCAAATGTCACAACGTAACTGGGTGATTATAAAGGAGCATTACAGGTGTCTCCAAAGGTAGATGTTGGGTTGGCATATTTCGAGATTAGGATTTGTCACTCCGATTGTCGGAGAGGTATCTCTGGGCCCTCTCGGTAATGCACATCACATAAGCCTTGCAAGCATTGTAACTAATATGTTAGTTGCGAGATGATGTATTACGGAACGAGTAAAGAGACTTGCCGGTAACGAGATTGAATTAGGTATTGGATACCGACGATTGAATCTCGGGCAAGTAACATACCGATGACAAAGGGAACAACGTATGTTGTTATGCGGTCTGACCGATAAAGATCTTCGTAGAATATGTAGGAGCCAATATGGGTATCCAGGTCCGCTATTGGTTATTGACCGGAGACATGTCTCGGTCATGTCTACATTATTCTCGAACCGTAGGGTCCGCACGCTTAAGGTTTCGATGACAGTTATATTATGAGTTTATGAGTTTTGATGTACCGAATGTTGTTCGGAGTCCGGGATGAGATCACGGATATGACGAGGAACTCCGGAATGATCCGGAGATAAAGTTTGAGATATGTGATAATAGTGTTTGGTCACCGGAAGGATTCCGGAAATCACCGGAAGGGGTTCCGGATGTTTCCCGAAATGTTTGGGTACGAGAACACGTTATTTGGGCCAAAGGGGAAAGCCCACAAGGTTTTTGGAAAGCGCAAAAGAAAGTTTTGCGGAGTCCAGTGGCCAGACGCCAGGGTCCCTGGCATCTGGGTCCAGACGCCGGGAACCCTGGCGTCTGGCCCTGGAGTCCGAGAAGGACTCTTGCCTTTCGGGTGAAACCGACTTTGTGGAGGCTTTTACTCCAAGTTTCGACCCCAGGGCTCAACATATAAATAGAGGGGCAGGGCTAGCACAAAGGACAGATCAAGAAACACCAAGCCGTGTGCCGGCAACCCCGTCTCCTCTAGTTTATCCTCTGTCATAGTTTTCGTAGTGCTTAGGAGAAGCCCTGCGGAGATTGTTCTTCAACAAGATCGTCACCACGCCGTCGTGCTGACGGAACTCCTCCCCGAAGCTGTGCTGGATCGGAGCCCGGGGAGCGTCATCGAGCTGAACGTGTGCCAAGAACTCGGAGGTGCCGGAGTAACGGTGCTTGGATCGGTCGGATCGTGGAGACGTACGACTACATCAACCAAACGCTTCCGTTGCGATCTACAAGGGTACGAAGATCATACTCTCCCCTCTCGTTGCTATGCATCACCATGATCTTGCGTGTGCGTAGGAATTTTTTTTTTTTGAAATTACTACGAAACCCAACAGTGGCATCCGAGCCTTGGTTATTTATGTTGATGTTATATACACGAGTAGAACACAAGTGAGTTGTGGACGATATAAGTCATACTGCCTACCAGCATGTCATACTTTGGTTCGGCGGCATTGTTGGACGAGACGACCCGGACCAACATTACGCGTACGCTTATGCGAGACCGGTTCCCCCGACGTGCTTTGCACATAGGTGGCTTGCGGACGACTGTCTCTCCAACTTTAGTTGAACCAAGTATGGCTACGCCCGGTCCTTGCGAAGGTTAAAACGGAGTCTATTTGACAAACTATCGTTGTGGTTTTGATGCGTAGGTGAGATTGGTTCTTGCTTAAGCCCGTAGCAGCCACGTAAAACTTGCAACAACAAAGTAGAGGACGTCTAACTTGTTTTTGCAGGGCATGTTGTGATGTGATATGGTCAAGGCATGATGATAAATTTTATTGTATGAGATGATCATGTTTTGTAACCGAGTTATCGGCAACTGGCAGGAGCCTTATGGTTGTCATTTTATTGTATGCAATGCAATCGCGATGTAATGCTTTACTTTATTACTAAATGGTAGTGATAGTCGTGGAAGCATAAGATTAGCGAGACGACAACGATGCTACGATGAAGATCAAGGTGTCGTGCCGGTGACGATGGTGATCACGACGGTGCTTAGGAGATGGAGATCACAAGCACAAGATGATGATGGCCATATCATATCACTTATACTGATTGCATGTGATGTTTATCCTTTTATGCATCTTATCTTGCTTTGATTGACGGTAGCATTATAAGATGATCTCTCACTAAATTATCAAGAAGTGTTCTCCCTGAGTATGCACCGTTGCGAAAGTTCTTCGTGCTGAGACACCACGTGATGATCGGGTGTGATAGGTTCTACGTTCAAATACAACGGGTGCAAAACAGTTGCACACGCGGAATACTCAGGTTATACTTGACGAGCCAAGCATATACAGATATGGCCTCGGAACACAGAGACCGAAAGGTCGAGCGTGAATCATATAGTAGATATGATCAACATAATGATGTTCACCAATGAAACTACTCCATCTCACGTGATGATCGGACATGGTTTAGTTGATTTGGATCACGTGATCACTTAGAAGATTAGAGGGATGTCTATCTAAGTGGGAGTTCTTAAGTAATATGATTAATTGAACTTAAATTTATCATGAACTTAGTCCTGGTAGTATTAGCATATCTATGTTGTAGATCAATAGCTCGCTTTGTTGCTTTCATATTTTTATTTTGATATGTTCCTAGAGAAAATTGTGTTGAAAGATGTTAGTAGCAATGATGCGGATTGGATCCGTGATCTGAGGTTTATCCTCATTGCTGCACAGAAGAATTATGTCCTTGATGCACCGCTAGGTGACAGACCTATTGCAGGAGCAGATACAGACGTTATGAACGTTTGGCTAGCTCAATATGATGACTACTTGATAGTTTAAGTGCACAATGCTTAACGGCTTAGGATCGGGACTTCAAAGACGTTTTGAACGTCATGGACCATATGAGATGTTCCAGGAGTTGAAGTTAATATTTCAAGCAAATACCCGAGTTGAGAGATATGAAGTCTCCAACAAGTTCTATAGCTAAAAGATGGAGGAGAATCGCTCAACTAGTGAGCATGTGCTCAGATTGTCTCGGTACTACAATCGCTTGAATCAAGTGGGAGTTAATCTTCCAGATAAGATAGTGATTGACAGAATTCTCTAGTCACCATCACCAAGTTAGTAGAACTTCGTGATGAACTATAGTATGCAAGGGATGACGAAAATGAATCCCAAGCTTTTCATGATGATGAAATCGATGAAGGTAGAAATCAAGAAAGAGCATCAAGTGTTGATGGTTGACAAGATCACTAGTTTCAAGAAAAGGGCAAAGGGAAGAAGGGGAACTTCAAGAAGAACGGCAAGCAAGTTGCTGCTCAAGTGAAGAAGCCCAAGTCTAGTCCTAAGCCTGAGACTAAGTGTTTCTACTGCAAAGGGACTGATCACTGGAAGCGGAACTACCCCAAGTGATTGGCAGATAAGAAGGATGGCAAAGTAAACATAAGTATATTTGATATACATGTTATTGATGTGTACTTTACTAGTGTTTATAGCAACCCCTCAGTATTTGATACTAGTTCAGTTACTAAGATTAGTAACTCGAAACGGGAGTTGCAGAATAAACAGAGACTAGTTAAGGGTGAAGTGACGATGTGTGTTGGAAATGGTTCCAAGATTGATATGATCATCATCGCACACTCCCTATAATTTCGGGATTAGTGTTGAACCTAAATAAGTGTTATTTGGTGTTTGCGTTGAGCATGAATATGATTTGATCATGTTTATTGTAATACGGTTATTCATTTAAGTAAGAGAATAAATTGTTGTTCTGTTTACATGAATAAAACCTTATATGGTTACACACCCAATGAAAATAGTTCGTTGGATCTCGATCGTAGTGATACACATAATCATAATATTGAAACCAAAAGATGCAAAATTAATAATGATAGTGCAACTTATTTGTAGCACTGCCGTTTAGGTCATATTGGTGTAAAGCGCATGAAGAAACTCCATGCTGATGGGATTTTGGAATCACTTGATTATGAATCAGTTGATGCTTGCGAACCATGCCTCATGGGCAAGATGACTAAGACTCTGTTCTTCGGAACAATGGAGCGAGCAACAGATTTGTTAGAAATCATACATACTGATGTATGTGGTCCGATGAATATTGAGGCTCGCGACAGGTATCATTATTTTCTGATCTTCACAAATGATTTGAGCAGATATGAGTATATCTACTTGATGAAACATAAGTCTGAAACATTTGAAAAGTTCAAAGAATTTCAGAGTGAAGTGAAAAATCATCGTAACAAGAAAATAAAGTTTCTACGATCTGATCGTAGAGAAGAGTATTTGAGTTACGAGTTTGGCCTTCAGTTAAAAACAATGTGAAATAGTTTCACTACTCATGCCACCTGGAACACCACAATGTAATGGTGTGTCCGAACGTCATAACCGTACTTTATTAGATATGGTGCGATCTATGATGTCTCTTACCGATCTACCACTATCGTTTTGGGGTTATGCATTAAAGACAGCTGCATTCACGTTAAAAGGGCACCATCAAAATCCGTTGAGACGACGCCTTATGAACTATGGTTTGGCAAGAAACCAAAGTTGTCGTTTCTGAAAGTTTGGGGCTGCGATGCTTATGTGAAAAAGCTTCAACCTTATAAGCTCGAACCCAAATCGGAGAAATGTGTCTTCATAGGATATCCAAAGGAAACTATTGGATACACCTTCTATCACAGATCCGAAGGCAAGACTTTTGTTGCTAAATTCGGAAACTTTCTGGAGAAGGAGTTTCTCTCGAAAGAAGTGAGTGGGAAGAAAGTAGAAAACTTGATAAGGTAATTGTACCTTCTCCCTTATTGGAAAGTAGTTCATCACAAAAATCTGTTCTTGTGACTACTACACCAATTAGTGAGGAAGCTAATGATGATGATCATGTAACTTCAGATCAAGTTACTACCGAATCTCGTAGGTAAACCAGAGTGAGATCCGCACCAGAGTGGTACGGTAATCCTGTTCTGGAAGTCATGTTACTTAACCATGACGAACTTGCGAACTATGAGGAAGCGATGATGAGCCCAGATTCCGCGAAATGGTTTGAGGCCATGAAATCTGAGATATGATCCATGTATGAGAACAAAGTATGGACTTTGATGGATTTTCCCGATGATCGGCAAGCCATATAAAATAAATGGATCTTCAAGAGGAAGACGGACGCTGATAGTAGTGTTACTATCTACAAAGCTAGAATTGTCGCAAAAGGTTTTCGACAAGTTCAAGGTGTTGACTACGATGAGAGTTTCTCACTCGTATCTATGCTTGAGTCTATCCGAATCATGTTAGTAATTGCCACATTTTATGAAATCTGGCAAATGGATAAACAAAACTGCATTCCTTAATAGATTTATTAAAGAAGAGTTGTATATGATGCAACCAGAAGATTTTGTCGATCCAAAGGGAGCTAACAAAGTGTGCAAGCTCCAGCGATCCATTTATGGACTGGTGCAAGCATCTCGAAGTTGGAATATACACTTTGATGAGTTGATCAAAGCATATAGTTTTATACAGACTTGCGGTGAAGCCTGTATTTACGAGAAAGTGAGTGGGAGCACTACAGCATTTCTGATAAGTATATGTGAATGACATATTGTTGATCAGAAATAATGTAGAATTATTCTGTAAAGCATAAAGGAGTGTTTGAAAGGAGTTTTTTCAAAGAAAGACTTCGGTGAAGCTGCTTACATATTGAGCTTCAAGATCTATAGAGATAGATCAAGACGCTTGATAAGTTTTTTCAATGAGTACATACCTTGACAAGATTTTGAAGTAGTTCAAAAATGGAGCAGTCAAAGAAAGAGTTCTTGCCTGTATTACAAGGTGTGAAGTTGAGTAAGACTCAAAGCCCGACCACGGCAGAAGATAGAAAGAGAATGAAAGTCATTCCCTATGCCTCAGTCATAGGTTCTATAAAGTATGCCATGTTGTGTACCAGATCTATTGTATACCCTGCACTGATTTGGCAAGGGAGTACAATAGTGATCTAGGAGTAGATCACTGGACAGCGGTTAAAATTATCCTTAGTAGAATAAGGAAATATTTCTCGATTATGGAGGTGACAAAAAAAGGTTCGTCGTAAAAAGTTACGTCGACGCAGGTTTTGACACGGATCTGGATGACTCTAAGTCTCGATCTAGATACATATTGAAAGTGGGAGCAATTAGCTAGAGTAGCTCCGTGCAGAGCATTGTAGACATAGAAAATTGCAAAATACATAACGGATCTGAATGTGAAAGACCGTTGGCTAAGATTCTCTCACAAGCAAAACATGATCACACCTTAGTACTCTTTGGGTGTTAATCACATAGTGATGTGAACTAGATTACCGAATCTAGTAAACCCTTTGGGTGTTGGTCACATGGCGATGTGAACTATGGGTGTTAATCACATGATGATGTGAACTATCGATGTTAATCACATGATGATGTGATCTAGATTATTGACTCTAGTGCAAGTGGGAGACTGAAGGAAATATGCCCTAGAGGCAATAATAAAGTTATTATTTATTTCCTTATATCATGATAAATGTTTATTATTCATGCTAGAATTGTATTAAACGGAAACATAATACATGTGTGAATACATAGACAAACAGGGTGTCACTAGTATGCCTCTACTTGACTAGCTCATTAATCAAAGATGGTTATGTTTCCTAACCATGGACAAAAGAGTTGTTATTTGATTAACGAGATCACATCATTAGTTGAATGATCTGATTGACATGACCCATTAGCTTAGCACCCGATCATTTAGTATGTTGCTATTGCTTTCTTCATGACTTATACATGTTCCTATGACTATGAGATTATGCAACTCCCGTTTGCCGGAGGAACACTTTGGGTGCTACCAAACGTCACAACGTAACTGGGTGATTATAAAGGAGCATTACAGGTGTCTCCAAAGGTAGATGTTGGGTTGGCGTATTTCAAGATTAGGATTTGTCACTCCGATTGTCGGAGAGGTATCTCTGGGCCCTCTCGGTAATGCACATCACATAAGCCTTGCAAGCATTGTAACTAATATGTTAGTTGCGAGATGATGTATTACGGAACGAGTAAAGAGACTTGCCGGTAACGACATTGAACTAGGTATTGGATACTGACGATCGAATCTCGGGCAAGTAACATACCGATGACAAAGGGAACAACGTATGTTGTTATGCGGTCTGACCGATAAAGATCTTCGTAGAATATGTAGGAGCCAATATGGGCATCCAGGTCCCGCTATTGGTTATTGACCGGAGACATGTCTCGGTCATGTCTACATTATTCTCGAACCGTAGGGTCCGCACGCTTAAGGTTTCGATGACAGTTATATTATGAGTTTATGAGTTTTGATGTACCGAATGTTGTTCGGAGTCCGGGATGAGATCACGGATATGACGAGGAACTCCGGAATGATCTGGAGATAAAGTTTGAGATATGTGATAATAGTGTTTGGTCACCGGAAGGATTCCGGAAATCACCAGAAGGGGTTCCGGATGTTTCCCGAAATGTTTGGGTATGAGAACACGTTATTTGGGCCAAAGGGGAAAGCCCACAAGGTTTTTGGAAAGCGCAAAAGGAAGTTTTGCGGAGTCCAGGGGCCAGACGCCAGGGTCCCTGGCGTCTGGGTCCAGACGCCGGGAACCCTGGCGTCTGGCCCTGGAGTCCGAGAAGGACTCTTGCCTTTCGGGTGAAACCGACTTTGTGGAGGCTTTTACTCCAAGTTTCGACCCCAGGGCTCAACATATAAATAGAGGGGCAGGGCTAGCACAAAGGACAGATCAAAAAACACCAAGCCGTGTGCCGGCAACCCCGTCTCCTCTAGTTTATCCTCTGTCATAGTTTTCGTAGTGCTTAGGCGAAGCCCTGCGGAGATTGTTCTTCATCAAAATCGTCACCACGCCGTCGTGCTGACGGAACTCCTCCCCGAAGCTTTGCTGGATCGGAGCCCGGGGAGCGTCATCGAGCTGAACGTGTGCCAAGAACTCGAAGGTGCCGGAGTAACGGTGCTTGGATCGGTCGGATCGTGGAGACGTATGACTACATCAACCAAACGCTTCTGTTGCGATCTACAAGGGTACGTAGATCATACTCTCCCCTCTCGTTGCTATGCATCACCATGATCTTGCGTGTGCGTAGGAATTTTTTTTGAAATTACTACGAAACCCAACAGGGCGCGCCCCTAGGGCGTGTGGGCCCCTTGGGCATCATCTCACGTTGATTCTTTTTCCCCAAAATCACATATATTCCAAAAAAATCTCTGTAAGTTTTTATCGTGTTTGGACTCTGTTTGATATGGATATTCCGCAAAACAAAAAAACATGCAACAAACAGGAACTGACATCGGGCACTGGATCAATATGTTAGTCCCAAAATTAATATAAAAAGTTGTCAAAAGTATATGAAACTTGTAGAATATTGGCATGAAACAATCAAAAATTATAAATACGACGGAGACGTATCAATAAACATGGCACGTCATGAATGCATCGGCCGTCTTTCTGTTGGGGAACGTGGTAATTTCAAAAAATTTCCTACGCACACGCAAGATCATGGTGATGATATAGCAACGAGGGGAGAGTGTTGTCTACGTACCCTCGTAGACCGAAGCGGAAGCGTTGACGCAACGTAGAGGAAGTAGTCGTACGTCCTCCGGTTCAACCAATCCAAGTACCGTTACTCCGGCACCTCCGAGTTCTTGACACGCGTACAACTCGATGACGCACCCTCGATCTCCGATCCAGCAGAGGCGCCGAGGGGGAGTTCCGTCAGCACGACGGCGTGGTGACGATCTTGATGTTCTCCTGTTGCAGGGCTTCGCCTAAGCACCGCTACAATATGACCGAGGTGTAATATCGTGGAGGGGGGCACCGCACACGGCTAAGGAACGATCAATGATCAACTTGTGTGTTATAGGGTGCCCCCCTACCCCCGTATATAAAGGAGGGAGGGAGGAGGTGGCCGGCCCTAGGGGGCGCGCCATGAGGAGGGGGAAACCTATTCCAAGTAGGTTTCCCTCTCTTTTCCTTATCTTATTTGGAGGGGGAAGGAAAGAGTACTAGTATTAGGAAGTAGTACTAGTAGTAGTAATAGGAAGAGGGGGAAGGAGAAAGGAAAGGGGGGGCCGGCCCCCTTCCCCAATTCGGATTGGGCTTGGGGGGGCGCGCCCCCTTCCCTTGCTCCTTCTCTCTTCCTCCTACATGGGCCCAATAAGGCCCATATACCTCCCGGGGGGTTCCGGTAACCTTCCGGGGCTCCAAACTTCTCCGGAACCTTTCCGGTCTCCAAATATATCCGTCCAATATATCAATCTTTATGTCTCGACCATTTCGAGACTCCTCGTCATGTCCGTAATCATATCCGGGACTCCGAACAACCTTCGGTACATCAAAATACATAAACTCATAATATAACTGTCATCGAAACCTTAAGCGTGCGGACCCTACGGTTCGAGAACGATGTAGACATGACTGAGACACATCTCTGGTCAATAACCAATAGCGGGACCTGGATGCCCATATTGGTTCCTACATATTCAACGAAGATCTTTATCGGTCAAACCGCATAACAACATACGTTGTTCCCTTTGTCATCGGTATGTTACTTGTCCGAGATTCGATCGTCGGTATCCAATACCTAGCTCAATCTCGTTATTGACAAGTCTCTTTACTCGTTCTGTAATACTTCATCTTATAACTAACTCATTAGTTACATGCTTGCAAGGCTTAGGTGATGAGCATTGCCGAGAGGGCCCAGAGATACCTCTCCGACAATCGGAGTGACAAAACCTAATCTCGAATTATGCTAACTCAACATGTACCTTCGGAGACACCTGTAGTACTCCTTTATAATCACCCAGTTACGTTGTGACGTTTGGTAGTACCCAAAGTGTTCCTCCGGTAAACGGGAGTTACACAATTCTCATAGTTATAGGAACATGTATAAGTCATGAAGGAAGCAATAGCAGAATACTAAACGATCAAGTGCTAAGCTAACGGGATGGGTCATGTCAATCACCTCATTCTCCTAATGATGTGATCCCATTAATCAAATGACAACACATGTCAATGGTTAGGAAACATAACCATCTTTGATTAATGAGCTAGTCAAGTAGAGGCATACTAGTGACTATATGTTTGTCTATGTATTCACACATGTATCATGTTTCCGGTTAATACAATTCTAGCATGAATAATAAACATTTATCATGATATGAGGAAATAAATAATAACTTTATTATTGCCTCTAGAGCATATTTCCTTCACTTTCACCACTCATCCACCTCTCTCTGTCCTATCGCTATCCTTTCACTCCAAACCATCGAAGAACCACCACCGATCCTCACTTATCGGCGGCCGAAATCCCCCCACCCCCACCCCTGGCATTTCTCCGGCGGTGGTGTTGGCTCTGTTCCCAGCGGTGGCGCCGAACCACTCCTCTGTGAGCGGAGGCACGAGGAAGGTGTTGGCGGCCGGGGAGGCGGCGGCGCCGTCCTCCCACATGGGGGGCGGGGGCGTGGTAGCCCACGACGTGCGGTGCAGGCGATGGGCCGGTGGTTCAGCCACACTTTAGCAAGCCAGTGGTGAAGAAGACAACATCGATTCGCAAAAGCAGGAGCTCCGACGCCTCTTCCTCGTGCCTCCACATCGGTAAGCCGATGGTGCCGAGCGCGGTGGGAGATTGTGATGACGGCAGAGAGGAGATGGGGGAGGAGTTGCACCTGGAGATAGCGGCGTGATTCTAGGCGCGACGAATGTTGAGCTGCGATGAGGGAGCCAAGCCGTCGTCGTTCACCTCTCGCTCATGTGGCATCAAGCATCCTGTGATGAGCCAGCTGCCGCAAGGACTTATGCCGCGCACCACCAGATTGGACCTGGGCCACCCCCATCTCGTGGCAGAAGGCGCGCCAAGATCCAAATCATCTAGTACCTCCTGTACTCCCCAACATTTTCTGCGGCAAATTTGTTTAAATTGCCATTTGATCCCATGAATTTTTGCCATGGCATAAAGTTTTCCATATCTCCATGGGATTGATTAGTAATCGTTGACACATGTCCATGATTTTCCATGGTCACTCGCACTCACGATTACCATGGTCACTCATACTCCTAATTGCCATGTTCTGATTTGTTAATTTGCTATGGGATTGTTAGGTAATCTGTTGCCACATGTCCTTGATTTTGGCACTGACACTCATACTTGTGATTGCCACAGTCATACTTCTGCAAAGTGCCATGACTTTTTTCACTTTGTTGTGCTCATACTTTTTTCTAGACTTATAGCAAGACACACATCAGGTCTGGTACACAGCATTGCATACATGATAGAGCCTATGGCTGAAGCATAGGGAACATCTTTCATTTTCTCTCTATCTTCTGCTGTGGTCGGGCATTGAGTTTGACTCAACTTCACACCTTGTAGCACAGGCAAGAATCCTTTCTTTGCCTGATCCATTTTGAACTTTTTCAAAATTTTGTCATGGTATGTACTTTGTGAAAGTCCTATTAAGCGTCTTGATCTATCTCTATAGATCTTGATGCCCAATATGTAAGCAGCTTCACCGAGGTCTTTCATAGAAAAACTTTTATTCAAGTATCCCTTTATGCTATCCAGAAATTCTATATCATTTCCAATTAATAATATGTCATCAACATATAAAACTAGAAATGCTACAGAGCTCCCACTCACTTTCTTGTACATACAGGCTTCTCCAAAAGTCTGTATAAAGCCATATGCTTTGATCACACTATCAAAACGTTTATTCCAACTCCGAGATGCTTGCACCAGTCCATAAATGGAACGTTGGAGCTTGCACACTTTGTCAGCACCTTTTGGATCAACAAAACCTTCAGGTTGCATCATATACAACTCTTCTTCTAGAAATCCATTCAAGAATGCAGTCTTGACTTCCATTTGCCAAATTTCATAATCATGAAATGCAGCAATAGCCAACATGATTCGGACAGACTTAAGCATCGCTACGGGTGAGAAAGTCTCATCGTAGTCAACCCCTTGAACTTGTCGAAAACCTTTTGCAACAAGTCGAGCTTTGTAGACAGTAACATTACCATCAGCGTCGGTCTTCTTCTTAAAGATCCATTTATTCTCAATGGCTTGCCGATTATCGGGCAAGTCAACCAAAGTCCATACTTTGTTTTCATACATGGATCCTATCTCAGATTTCATGGCCTCTAGCCATTTTGCGGAATCTGGGCTCATCATCGCTTCCTCATAGTTCGTAGGTTCATCATGGTCTAGTAACATGACTTCCAGAATAGGATTTCCGTACCACTCTGGTGCGGATCTTACTCTGGTAGACCTACGAGGTTCAGTAGAAACTTGATCTGAAGTTTCATGATCAATATCATTAGCTTCCTCACTAATTGGTGTAGTTGTCACAGGAACCGGTTCTTGTGATGAACTACTTTCCAATAAGGGAGTAGATACAGTTATCTCATCAAGTTCTACTTTCCTCCCACTCACTTCTTTCGAGAGAAACTCCTTCTCTAGAAAGGATCCGATTTTAGCAACGAAAATCTTGCCTTCAGATCTGTGATAGAAGGTGTACCCAATTGTCTCTTTTGGGTATCCTATGAAGACACATTTCTCCGATTTGGGTTCGAGCTTATCTGGTTGAAGTTTCTTCACATAAGCATCGCAGCCCCAAACTTTGAGAAACGACAACTTTGGTTTCTTGCCAAACCACAGTTCATAAGGCGTCGTCTCAACGGATTTTGATGGTGCCCTATTTAACGTGAATGCGGCCGTCTCTAAAGCATAACCCCAAAACGATAGCGGTAAATCGGTAAGAGACATCATAGATCGTACCATATCAAGTAAAGTACGATTACGACGTTCGGACACACCATTTCGCTGTGGTGTTCCAGGTGGCGTGAGTTGCGAAACTATTCCACACTGTTTCAAATGTAAACCAAACTCGTAACTCAAATATTCTCCTCCACGATCAGATCGTAGAAACTTTATTTTCTTGTTACGATGATTTTCGACTTCACTCTGAAATTCTTTGAACTTTTCAAATGTTTCAGACTTGTGCTTCATCAAGTAGATATACCCATATCTGCTCAAATCATCTGTGAAGGTGAGGAAATAACAATATCCGCCACGAGCCTCAACATTCATCGGACCACATACATCTGTATGTATGATTTCCAACAAATCTGTTGCTCTCTCCATAGATCCGGAGAACGGTGTTTTGGTCATCTTGCCCATGAGGCACGGTTCGCAAGTACCAAGTGATTCATAATCAAGTGATTCCAGAAGTCCATCAGTATGGAGTTTCTTCATGCGTTTTACACCGATATGACCTAAACGGCAGTGCCACAAATATGTTGCACTATCATTATCAACTCTGCATCTTTTGGCTTCAATATTATGAATATGTGTATCACAACTATCGAGATTTAATAAAAATAGACCACTCTTCAAGGGTGCATGACCATAAAAGATATTACTCATATAAATAGAACAACCATTATTCTCTGATTTAAATGAATAACCCTCTCGCATCAAACAAGATCCAGATATAATGTTCATGCTCAACGCAGGCACCAAATAACAATTATTCAGGTCTAAAACTAATCCCGATGGTAGATGTAGAGGTAGCGTGCCGACCGCGATCACATCGACTTTGGAACCATTTCCCACGCGCATCGTCACCTCGTCCTTAGCTAATCTTCGCTTAATCCGTAGTCCCTGTTTCGAGTTGCAAATGTTAGCAACAGAACCAGTATCAAATACCCAGGTGCTACTGCGAGCATTAGTAAGGTACACATCAATAACATGTATATCACATATACCTTTGTTCACTTTGCCATCCTTCTTATCCGCCAAATACTTGAGGCAGTTCCGCTTCCAGTGTCGAGTCTGCTTGCAGTAGAAGCACTCAGTTTCAGGCTTAGGTCCAGACTTGGGTTTCTTCACTTGAGCAGCAACTTGTTTGCCGTTCCTTTTGAAGTTCCCCTTCTTCTTCCCTTTGCCCCTTTTCTTGAAACCAGTGGTCTTGTTGACCATCAACACTTGATGCTCCTTTTTGATTTCTACCTCCGCGGCTTTCAGCATCGCGAAGAGCTCGGGAATAGTTTTGTTCATCCCTTGCATATTATAGTTCATCACAAAGCTCTTGTAGCTTGGTGGCAGTGATTGGAGAATTCTGTCAATGACGCTATCATCCGGAAGATTAACTCCCAGTTGAATCAAGTGATTATTATACCCAGACATTTTGAGTATATGCTCACTGACAGAACTGTTCTCCTCCATCTTGCAGCTGTAGAACTTATTGGAGACTTCATATCTCTCAATCTGGGCATTTGCTTGAAATATTAACTTCAACTCCTGGAACATCTCATATGCCCCATGATGTTCAAAACGTCGTTGAAGACCCGGTTCTAAGCCGTAAAGCATGGCACACTGAACTATAGAGTAGTCATCAGCTTTGCTCTGCCAGACGTTCTTAACGTCGTCAGTTGCATCAGCAGCAGGCCTGGCACCCAGCGGTGCTTCCAGGACGTAACTCTTCTGTGCAGCAATGAGGATAATCCTCAGGTTACGGACCAAGTCCGTGTAATTGCTACCATCATCTTTCAACTTTGCTTTCTCAAGGAACGCATTAAAATTCAACGGAACAATAGCACGAGCCATCTATCTACAAACAAACATAGACAAGCAAAATACTATCAGGTACTAAGTTCATGATAAATTTAAGTTCAATTAATCATATTACTAAAGAACTCCCACTTAGACAAACATCTCTCTAGTCATCTAAGTGATTACGTGATCCAAATCAACTAAACCATGTCCGATCATCACGTGAGATGGAGTAGTTTCAATGGTGAACATCTCTATGTTGATCTTATCTACTATATGATTCACGCTCGACCTTTCGGTCCCCGTGTTCCGAGGCCATATCTGTATATGCTAGGCTCGTCAAGTATAACCTGAGTATTCCGCGTGTGCAACTGTTTTGCACCCGTTGTATTTGAACGTAGAGCCTATCACACCCGATCATCACGTGGTGTCTCAGCACGAAGAACTTTCGCAACGGTGCATACTCAGGGAGAACACTTCTTGATAATTAGTGAGAGATCATCTTAAAATGCTACCGTCAATCAAAGCAAGATAAGATGCATAAAGGATAAACATCACATGCAATCAATATAAGTGATATGATATGGCCATCATCATCTTGTGCTTGTGATCTCCATCTTCGAAGCACCGTCGTGATCACCATCGTCACCGGCGCGACACCTTGATCTCCATCGTAGCAACGTTGTCGTTACGCCATCTATTGCTTCTACGACTATCGCTACCGCTTAGTGATAAAGTAAAGCAATTACAGGGCGTTTGCATTTCATACAATAAAGCGACAACCATATGGCTCCTGCCAGTTGCCGATAACTTCGGTTACAAAACATGATCATCTCATACAATAAAATATAGCATCATGTCTTGGCCATATCACATCACAACATGCCCTGCAAAAACAAGTTAGACGTCCTCTACTTTGTTGTTGCAAATTTTACGTGGCTGCTACGGGCTTAAGCAAGAACCAATCTCACCTACGCATCAAAACCACAACGATAGTTTGTCAAATAGACTCCGTTTTAACCTTCACAAGGACCGGGCGTAGCCACACTCGGTTCAACTAAAGTGAGAGAGACAGACACCCGCCAGCCACCTTTAAGCACGAGTGCTCGTAACGGTGAAACCAGTCTCGCGTAAGCGTACGCGTAATGTCGGCCCGGGCCGCTTCATCTCACAATACCGCTGAACCAAAGTATGACATGCTGGTAGGCAGTATGACTTATATCGTCCACAACTTACTTGTGTTCTACTCGTGCATATAACATCAACACATAAAACCTAGGCTCGGATGCCACTGTTGGGGAACGTGGTAATTTCAAAAAAATTCCTATGCACACGCAAGATCATGGTGATGATATAGCAACGAGGGGAGAGTGTTGTCTACGTACCCTCGTAGACCGAAGCGGAAGCGTTGACGCAACGTAGAGGAAGTAGTCGTACGTCCTCCGGTTCAACCGATCCAAGTACCGTTACTCCGGCACCTCCGAGTTCTTGACACGCGTACAGCTCGATGACGCACCCTCGATCTCCGATCCAGCAGAGGCGCCGAGGGGGAGTTCCGTCAGCACGACAGCGTGGTGACGATCTTGATGTTCTCCTATTGCAGGGCTTCGCCTAAGCACCGCTACAATATGACCGAGGTGTAATATCGTGGAGGGGGGCACCGCACACGGCTAAGGAACGATCAATGATCAACTTGTGTGTTCTAGGGTGCCCCCCTACCCCCGTATATAAAGGAGGGAGGGAGGAGGTGGCCGGCCCTAGGGGGGGCGCGCCATGAGGAGGGGGAAACCTACTCCAAGTAGGTTTCCCTCTCTTTTCCTTATCTTATTTGGAGGGGGGAGGAAAGAGTACTAGTATTAGGAAGTAGTACTAGTAGTAGTAATAGGAAGAGGGGGAAGGAGAAAGGAAAGGGGGGGCGGCCCCCTTCCCCAATTCGGATTGGGCTTGGGGGGGCGCGCCCCCTTCCCTTGCTCCTTCTCTCTTCCTCCTACATGGGCCCAATAAGGCCCATATACCTCCCGGGGGGTTCCGGTAACCTTCCGGGGCTCCAAACTTCTCCGGAACCTTTCCGGTGTCCAAATATATCCGTCCAATATATCAATCTTTATGTCTCGACCATTTCGAGACTCCTCGTCATGTCCGTAATCATATCCGGGACTCCGAACAACCTTCGGTACATCAAAATACATAAACTCATAATATAACTGTCATCGAAACCTTAAGCGTGCGGACCCTACGGTTCGAGAACGATGTAGACATGACTGAGACACATCTCTGGTCAATAACCAATAGCGGGACCTGGATGCCCATATTGGTTCCTACATATTCAACGAAGATCTTTATCGGTCAAACCGCATAACAACATACGTTGTTCCCTTTGTCATCGGTATGTTACTTGTCCGAGATTCGATCGTCGGTATCCAATACCTAGCTCAATCTCGTTATTGACAAGTCTCTTTACTCGTTCTGTAATACTTCATCTTATAACTAACTCATTAGTTACATGCTTGCAAGGCTTAGGTGATGAGCATTGCCGAGAGGGCCCAGAGATACCTCTCCGACAATCGGAGTGACAAAACCTAATCTCGAATTATGCTAACTCAACATGTACCTTCGGAGACACCTGTAGTACTCCTTTATAATCACCCAGTTACGTTGTGACGTTTGGTAGTACCCAAAGTGTTCCTCCGGTAAACGGGAGTTACACAATTCTCATAGTTATAGGAACATGTATAAGTCATGAAGGAAGCAATAGCAGAATACTAAACGATCAAGTGCTAAGCTAACGGGATGGGTCATGTCAATCACCTCATTCTCCTAATGATGTGATCCCATTAATCAAATGACAACACATGTCAATGGTTAGGAAACATAACCATCTTTGATTAATGAGCTAGTCAAGTAGAGGCATACTAGTGACTATATGTTTGTCTATGTATTCACACATGTATCATGTTTCCGGTTAATACAATTCTAGCATGAATAATAAACATTTATCATGATATGAGGAAATAAATAATAACTTTATTATTGCCTCTAGAGCATATTTCCTTCACTTTCACCACTCATCCACCTCTCTCTGTCCTATCGCTATCCTTTCACTCCAAACCATCGAAGAACCACCACCGATCCTCACTTATCGGCGGCCGAAATCCCCCCACCCCCACCCCTGGCATTTCTCCGGCGGTGGTGTTGGCTCTGTTCCCAGCGGTGGCGCCGAACCACTCCTCTGTGAGCGGAGGCACGAGGAAGGTGTTGGCGGCCGGGGAGGCGGCGGCGCCGTCCTCCCACATGGGGGGCGGGGGCGTGGTAGCCCACGACGTGCGGTGCAGGCGATGGGCCGGTGGTTCAGCCACACTTTAGCAAGCCAGTGGTGAAGAAGACAACATCGATTCGCAAAAGCAGGAGCTCCGACGCCTCTTCCTCGTGCCTCCACATCGGTAAGCCGATGGTGCCGAGCGCGGTGGGAGATTGTGATGACGGCAGAGAGGAGATGGGGGAGGAGTTGCACCTGGAGATAGCGGCGTGATTCTAGGCGCGACGAATGTTGAGCTGCGATGAGGGAGCCAAGCCGTCGTCGTTCACCTCTCGCTCATGTGGCATCAAGCATCCTGTGATGAGCCAGCTGCCGCAAGGACTTATGCCGCGCACCACCAGATTGGACCTGGGCCACCCCCATCTCGTGGCAGAAGGCGCGCCAAGATCCAAATCATCTAGTACCTCCTGTACTCCCCAACATTTTCTGCGGCAAATTTGTTTAAATTGCCATTTGATCCCATGAATTTTTGCCATGGCATAAAGTTTTCCATATCTCCATGGGATTGATTAGTAATCGTTGACACATGTCCATGATTTTCCATGGTCACTCGCACTCACGATTACCATGGTCACTCATACTCCTAATTGCCATGTTCTGATTTGTTAATTTGCTATGGGATTGTTAGGTAATCTGTTGCCACATGTCCTTGATTTTGGCACTGACACTCATACTTGTGATTGCCACAGTCATACTTCTGCAAAGTGCCATGACTTTTTTCACTTTGTTGTGCTCATACTTTTGCCATGACTTGTTGATACATGTGAAAATTTTAGTAAACATGCCATGCTGTTTTCATACATTTTGGCCATGACTTGTTGATACATGTGAAAATTTTAGTAAACATGCCATGATGTTTTCATACATTTTGCCATTACCTACACATTGATAGTTCTTAAACTTCCCATCCTTCATCCTTACACATAATCAGCTAAATTTCCATGAATGTAGATAGTTTCTCTTCTTTTTTTGTCTCACTTTTGATTGTTGTGTAATTTCTATTTGTAATAGTATCTCCGTAATGCATGGCCACTAAAAGCATTTTTGTTGCGATGGTGTGTTTGCCATGAACAACTAAAACCATATGTATTTTTGTTAAATTTTGTAGTTCTTTTTGCAATGGCAAAAATTGAAGCATTTGTCTCCTGACGACAATTTTTCGTTTTGCGCCTTTATCATATGTACTTGCTGAATTTCGTCGTGGTTACTTTAGATGTATTTTTTGCCATGTCATCCTTTTGAATTGTAGTTTATGGATCATGGCAAAAAAATTCATTTTACACCAATGGAAACAAATGTCTTTTCTAATTTAGCCATGGCAAATTTTAAATTCTAATATAGACATGGCATTTTTCCCTTACAAAAAGCATGAAATTTATAATAAAAAGACCATGGTAATTTATAACATTCATTTGTCATGGAGTACATAATATGGCAAGTTTAATTAAAATGCCACAGCAATTTTTAATATATTTTTGCCATGGAAATTTTTGTTCATAACTTGTGTTGCACTTTACATACATGGCATTTTTCTCATACATAACATGGCAAATTTAATTAAAATAACATGGCAATATTTTATATGAATTTGCCATGGCAATTTTTGCTCATAACTTTGTATTGTACTTTTCATACATGGCAATTTTCTCATAAATAACATGGCAAATTTAATTAAAATACCATGGCAATTTTTGATAGGAATTGTCATTGCAATTTTGTTCATAAATTGAGTTTTACTTTTTCATACATGACATTTTTCCTCATACTGAACATGGGAAATTTAAATTACCATGGAAATGTTTGATATTAATTGCCATGGCAATTTTGTTCATAATTTGAGTTTTATTTTTTTGTACATGACATTTTTCCTCATCACATGGCAAATTTAATTAAATATCATGGTAATTTTTGATATTAATTTGCCATGGCTATTTTCTTGTTCATAATTTTGAGTCTTACTTTCCGTACATGACATTTTTCCTCATAAAGACCATGGCAAATTTAATTCAAATATCATGGCAATTTTTTATATTAATTTGCTATGGAAATTTCTTGTTCATAATTTGAGTTTTACTTTTCATACATGACATTTTTTTCTCATAAAGAACATGGCAAATTTAATTAAAATACCATGGCAATTTTTGATATTAATTTGCCATGGCAATTTTCCTGTTCATAATTTTGTGCTTCAACTGTTCATGCTACATACGGACATGGCAACTAAAATCATACGCCCTTTTGTCGAGTTATTATAGATGCTTTTTCCATGGGGCGACTAAAATTATGTCATTTTTGTTTTGATGGCAAGAAGTTCCTTTTTCTTCTTCTTTTTTTACTGTTTTGTTGTTTTTATGGACTTTTTTCTTTTTTGTGTGCCTTTTATTATGGTCTGGGAAGAGGTCCAACAAAATGGGCTGTTGGGCCTTTTTTGTTGGCGCTGGTGAAGGTCGTTCGGGCTGGAGGGGTCTTTCACCGAACAATTTGGTTCGGTACAGTTTCATGTTCGAGCGAACCAATCGTTCGGTCTAGGACACCTCAGACCGACAAGCGCTTATATAGATGCGTATACACTCATCCTTATGAACGCATACACGCACATTTTTTTCATTGAATGTGTATCGTCGGAAATTCTGAAATAAATCCAGAAATAAATGCGAGCACCAGGATTTGAACCCTGGTAGGTTGGGGATACCACAATCTCTTTAATCATCCAACCACATGTTGGTTCGTAGAAATTAAGTTTTCATATGTATAAATAATTATAGCTTATCAAAAATCTTTCCGCAAATATTGTACGTATATCACAGTCATTTGTGGAAGGGGACTGCTACGCGTCGGCCGACGGATCTTTTTAAAAAATCCGCCGCCTCGCGAGCCGTCTGATTTGATAAATCAAGCAGATGCACATCTTTCTCTAATTTGCAATAGAGACCTTATTGCAGAAACACTTGTAACACATATTATCTTGTGGAATTTTTTTGCAACATATGTTATGTTGTGGGATTTGTTTTTGCAACATAGCTTGTGTTGAGGAATTTTTTGTTGTCTTCATTTTTTTGCAACAAAGGTATTGTTCCAAAAAAACTTTGCAACTGAGGTGATGTTGCAGATTTTTTGTCTTTGTCTTCACCTTTATATGGTGGTACGAAAGAAAGTTTTGCAACATGACTAATGTTGCAGAAATCTTCCTTGCAGCAAATTGATTGTTGCAAAAGAACACCATTATTGTTCGCCATGAGCTCATGTCGAGCGGTGGTGAGGGGGAGCGGCGCCGCCCATCCCTGCCATCGCGTCGCCGCCGACGTGCACCCACCGGACGGTGGTGAGGGAGGAGAGGCGTCGCCCGTCCCCCATCGCGCCCCTCAACGAGCGACAGACCTTCGACCACTTGCTTCGTCACCATCCTCCTCACCGGCTAGATGTATGCCATTGATAAGCACTTGTATACGGAGGAGAGAGATCGAAAAAGAAATAAGATGACGGAGAGAGACGAAGAGATAAGACGTGGGTAGCCACATGTCAAGCAAAGGGACTGGCAGATGGTCTGCAACATAGCATTTGTTGCGGTTTACTTTCTGAAACAGGTAAACAGTTGCAGGAATGAGAGTAGCAGTCCCATTAAGATAAGAACAAAGGAGAGATGTGGTGTGCAGGCCTAATCAAGATCAGGCCCGGCCCTGAGGGGGGGCGAACGGGGCGGCCGCCCCGGGCCCCCAGGTGCCAAGGGGCCCCCAATTCTGTTGTTAATTAGCCTAGCGCCGTGGCCCAGAATCCGGATTTATTTCCATATACTCCAACTCAAGAAAATCGGAGTCCTACAACGTTTTCCCTGATTTCTCGGCTTTCCTTCCTCCGTGCTACTATTGAGGGCCCTTGCGATTGATCAAAAGGGAAGTTATTGCATGCGATTAATTAGACGTAGTGATGAAAAAATTCGCTCCTAATTTACTTCCTTATAATCCACAAGCCAAACAGTATACTTCCAATTGGTGAGAAAAACAGGAGACGGTGACTATGCTACACACGGGTGAGAATTAATCAAAGATCGCCGTGCTTGATGCGCGGTGCCGCCTCGAGTCGGAGGAGGGCTGGACTGCCGGAGATATGCAGTCGCTGCCTCCCATGAGACCACACCGACTCGCCGGGAGGCATTACAATTACATAGGAGTAGAAGAGAAGGTATGTCTCTAATCTTTCTTTTGAGTTCTCTATAATCTCTATTTGTGTAGGTTGTTTATATGGACTATGAAAATTTACCATCATGGTTGATTAATATTTGTAATTGATGATCAACATGGCCTCTGCGTTCTTTGCAACTGGGCACTAATAATCGATTTATGAGTGTTGGTAATGGATAGATATTATTGGCGTTATCAAATTTCTGTTGGCGACTTGCCGGTAATTGCTATGGACGAATAAACTAATACTAATCCATAAGGTAGGGGTTATACATAATACAATGCTGACATCTAAATGGATGACATATGAGTGATCATGTGCATTGAAATCATCGGTTAGACTTGACAAGGTACCCGATTTTACCATAGCTGATTATGATGAAAGAAATTAGGATAAACTTAATAATAAAGCTACGGGACATATTAGTAAAGAAAATACTTATAAGAGAAAATTGTATTTTCTTTGACTAATGATTCAACATACTTTTTGCAATAATTATTTATGTTTGTGTAAAATAAGGGCCCCAAGGTTTAATCTCGCCCCGGGCCCCCGAAATCTTAGGACCGGCCCTGATCAAGATGCGTGTCAAGTATAGAATGCGGCGGACACAAAGAAAAAAGATCTGTTGATTGAACACCAGCTTTTTCCTCTGTGGAAGCAGTTTAGGAAAACAATTGGTAGTCAATGGTGTCGGCGTGATAAACGGAAGGAGTTTTTTTTTTGAAGTTATAAACGGAAGGAGTTATCAAGACACATGCCATCAGAAAGGTGACCAGATCGTACGATCAGTGTGCATCTAATCGTATGGTCTTCGATTGATCTGATAGCAGCAAAGGATAGTCTGATCCTAGACGTCTCCTATACTCCCTTCATTCTCTTATATAAGGCCATAAACTCATATTATAGGTACCAAGATAAAATTTAATGACTCATTTGCAAGTCAATTTTTTTTGTTAACCGGGATCATTAATACACCACAAGCATGCAACGAATGAATGGAAAGGAAGTGACTGAGTGTTATTATGACTACATGCATGTAAGTATTAAAAAGTTGCTAGTACGAGGAATTATTATTAATTTTTGCCTTAATTACTGTTGGTGGCTTTGTATTGATGTAAAATGTATTTTTGATAGTGGTCTTGTATAAGGCTGGTCATAGTGAGAGTAACATAGGTAGTAACATAGATGCCACATAAGCAAAAATGATGATGTGGCAAGTAGTTAATGAGGAGAGAGGCAAATAGAGTAACATAATATGTTACCATCACATAGCGGTTTCCAATGCATAATGAGTCTACAAAGTAATAAATGAAGGCAACTATGTTACCACACTTATGACACTTCCCACTATGACCAGACTAAGGGAATTGAGGGAGTAATTAACTTGATCCAAGGGGTCCCTCAAAAAATAAAAAATAAAACTTGATCCAAGGGGCCATCCAGTGGTCTGAAGCGGGCAGTACCTTCTGACAGTTAATGCCGTAATCACTCAGCCCTATAGCGCACGCTGGTTAATGCGACATAATTAGCCGGACATCTAAGACGGACGCGCTTTCTGCGAACCTGGACGGATGGTGTGTTCATCGTCTCGTTCCATCAGGAGGGTTCCTTTCTGACTAAAATAAATACGGCAGCACAAAGGCGTACGGTCTTCAAAGCCATGGCGACGCAGCAGATCGCCCTCCTTCTCTTACTCCTCGCCGCCGCCCATGGCCTCTCCGTGGCCGTCAGCCCTACACCCATCATCAACACCACATGCGCTGCGCTCGCCCACAGCCCCAATGTCACAGTGCACGTCGACTACGAATTCTGCGTCCGCGCGCTTTCAGTCGACCCGGCGTCCTCGTCTGCCACGGACGCCCGCGGGCTAGCGGCGGCCGCGGCAAGCCTTACAGTCGCCAACCTAACGTCCACGGAGCACATCATCGCGGACCTCGTCCATAATCTGGGCCGTTGTCTTACCGACTACAGAGAGATTAACGGCATGGTGCGGCACGCGCTCGACGACATCCGAGGCGGGCGCGGCGCCGACGCTTCCGAGAAGCTTTTGCAAGTGGCAAAGGCAAACGCTCCTGCTTGGTGCGACCTCATCTTGATAGAGGGAGACGCCAAGAGGAACCCCATAGATCAGGAGAACCATAACGCTGACTTCTTGTCCGTCATTGCCTCCGGAATTGCCGAGCTGATGCTGCATTCTCATGGATGATCACCAAAAGATCCGAGCTGAATACATGGCTCTTGTCTTCTTCCAGTTTTAATCATTTATATATCACTAGCAAAAGGCCCGTGCGTTGCAACGGGAGAAAAAAATTCATAATTTTAAATGGTCATGATCACATTTCGTTGCATCACCGAGATACAATATCTCTCTCAATTTCTCGAAATCATGAACATTTTGAAATTATGAACAATTTGTTAAACTCATGCACATATTTGAAATCGCAAACAACATACTATTACAAATTTCTGAACATTTTCTACAATCAAGAACATTTTTTCAATTTATGAATATTTTTTGCTATTTACAAACATTTTTTAGAAATTGATATGGAAAACTTTTTTTATCCAAATCGAGGAGATCTCCTGCGATGGTTCATTATGTTCATTATTTATGGATCTGTTTTAATTTTTGTGAACATATTCCAAACTTTAATGGACATTTTTTAAATTCCCTAATATGTTTTGAATACTGGATATTTTTAAAAAATCATGAACATTTTTTATTTCCTGAAAATTTATTTGAAACCGTGATAGTTTTTTATAATATGTGAACAATTTTTTGAAATCATGATCATTTTATGATTTTCCGAATGTTTTTTTTAATTCACAAACAGTTTATAATTTTTCAAGACTTTTTTTTGAAATATTTTTTCCCTGGAAATCACGAATAAATTTAAAGAAGAAAAAACTAAAACAGAAATAAGAACGTGAAAGGCAAAAAATGAAATAAAAGCAGGGGCGTTGCAACCTGCACATGGGCCGGCCTATGTGTGCGGGAGGAGTAGGCGCGCTTGCGAGACGAAAAAGAAGAGATAAAAGGTGGGCAGGCGGGGATCGAACCCTGGTCTCTGTGGTGGAAGCGTGCAGCGCTGGCCACTGCGCTGAGCCATCTTCGTGTTATATTAGGGGATCTCGGCTTATATAAACCCGAACTAACAGTGCGATGCGTGAACCGTTTTTTGCCACTTACGGGTGGCATTGGTGGGTAAATTTTGCCAACTTCGAGGGTATTTTTTATGACGGACGACCAGAAGCACTATTTGCTTTATTAGTAGGGAAAGATATACAGTATGTGGGTTTGGGTTTTCTTATAAACATTTCTGTATCAGTCCAATGATCCAAATACAGCTTTATTGGTCAGAAATATGGGATCGCCTATTCAATAGTTGCTTGAAAAAAAAATTGGTTTCGGTTGATTTAGTCCCAGACGATGGATTGAAATCCAACGGATGTGCTTCATCTTCCTCCTCCCGATCGCATCATTCCTCTTTTCCCCAGTGACATGCATCTATAATGGCGGGGGGCTGCCGTGTGCCTCGCTGCCCGCCCTCTAAAGTTGGTAGAGAAAACCTTTCCCTCCATCTACACGACTCAACCCCCCCCCCCCACCCCCCACCCCCTGCAAAGCCCCCTCGGATCTGGCGACGGGGCTAGGGTTGTGCCTCTATCGAGCAGGGGGGGCTCGGTTTGTAGCCGACGATGCCACGCTACTCCGGCGCGCGTCCTCGAGCTTTGTTGTGGTGGGAGACGGCGGTGATGGCTGGCGTGGGCTGGGAGGTTCGCTGGGCTGCCTCAGGCGTCTTCGGATCCGGCGCTCTCATTCCTGATCCGGTGGCCGTGTGGTACAATGACTCGGCTCGGTGTGGTCCAACAACCTCTCCCACCCCATTTGTGGCCTGATGCTCCCTCGTGGTGCGCGGATCCGACACTATAGGTGATCCCATATTTCTATGCCATATCTGGCAGGTTTTGCCCGGAGTAGTCGTGGGTTAGGGGGATTTGGGCCGGTTCGTCTTGCTGGCTGGCGTGGTATTGCCTCTGTTGGTCGGTGGTGTTCGCGAGTTGTGCTGCCTCTTTACTTGGCCATCCAACTGCAACGGGGGTGTCGTTGGGGCTGGCTGGTGCCGTGATTTTGCAGATGGCGGCCACGGTGGCAATACGGTCCCTACGAGGGGGCATCGTGGCTAGGTGTTGAGTCTTCTCTGTATCGCCACCAGTGATGGAGGACGTTGTTTTCGTCTGTACTGGTGTGCCTCGTGGTTAGATAGCGGCCATGGATGCGGTCTTTTCTCCGATGCGAGGTGAGCCATGGTAGTGGTGGTGGTGGTTCTCCTTGCCGGTTGTGGGCTCATGCCGTCATGCATCGGATCCTTGACACATTGGCGTGTCTGGCATGGGTGGTCTTTGCGCGTGCTCGCTGCCAGACAACCCTTCGGATATATCGAACCCAGTTGGGGTTGCCGTCAATGGTGCCTTGCCTTTCGACTACGGCGGCGACCAGCACGTGCGGTGAGGGTGGTCCATGTGACGGGGCTCTATGGTGTGTCTCTGCATTGTGATGCCACTCGACTCCAGCCGGTGGCACACATGCGTCGTAGTGTCGTCTCGGCCGTGCGCAAGCCTTCGATGACACCCACAACACATGTGGAGTCGGCACGTTGTGTGGTCTTGAATGTGCGTTGTCTTTCGATTACGTAGAGGGTGCAATCTCGATTATGGGTTTCGGTTGACCAAGGCCCTTCACTTACTCCGGCGATGCTTCGAGCTGGGTTACCCCTCCCGTTGTCAAGTCATGCGATCTCTACCCTATGATTGCCGTGCTTGGGTCATGATGAGCTTTCTTATCAATTGTCTCCGAGGTTCTCGGAGTGACTCCCTTTTCTCCCACTTGTGTGTGTGTGTGCGCGCGCGTGCGTGTGTGCGTGCGTGTGTGTGTGTGTGTTTTCGTGTGTTCTTTTCCTTCTTCTCTCATGTAGCCTGTGTAAACTCTGGTTCCCTTGAACCCATCTTGTAAAGGTTGTAAAGCCTCATAGGCAACTATGAATCAAAAAAATTCAGCTAGGACCCCTCGACCATTCAAAAAAAAGCCAGAGCCGCCGCAGCCCTTGCCCCCCTTTGAAGCCAACCGTCTTCCAAATCAGGCAACCCCACCCCCCGACCCATCCTCATGTGCATGTACCTCTTGTAGCCGAACCGTCAAGTCTCTATCTAGGCATTCGCTAGAACTAGTAAGGATGCACGTGCACGCATGCTCAATCAACTTATGTGAGTTTAAGTGGAACACACACAAGTACAAAATTAAGTCTGTATGTTACGATAATATAACAATGCGCTTAACATGAGTAAAAAATTATATAATTGCACTCGAATTCTATAAACATGACATTTCAAAAATAACATGGTATATTTCTCAACTCTCACATAAAATAATTATATAAAAATTCTTCAACCATCCACATTCTGTCTCACTATTTGTTGCATTCAAATACTGCTCTAATAAATTGAAGTCTATTCACTGTACTTGCAGGCGACGTTTGACATGGTCCTCATAATTTTTTTTGCAAGGTAATATGCATCTCATTCGTATCATAAAGAACAAAGTATAAGTCACGTAAGGACTGCTATGATAAAACTGAAAAGATAGCAGAACATTTCTGAACTTGACGCCAATGCCCGTCACCACCATAGCAGCCACCGAAGAAAAGAATGACGGATCACCTCCTCACCCGAGCTCGACGCGGCTCCATCACTGATATGCAGCTTTGCGGACCTTCAAGGTGGCTCACCAAAAGTGAAGCCATTGTCGTTGAACAAATCAGACTGGGGCAACACTCCAGACACGTCATTGAACTCCAGATCTGGCACCCCACCACAACTAAGACGCCGAAGAAGGAAACCATACTTGTCCTCCACGAACCACGAACCCAGCACATCTTCCGTCTTCCAGATGTCGTCGATGCAGACCACAATCTGCATCCTCTCCTGGACTACCTCCCAAGCTCCACGCCGATACTGGAGCAAACGCCGTCGCAACGACGGAGCCCGAGGACACAAGTCCGCTACAAGGATGCCGTCGCCGCCATGCCATCCTTGCTTGAAGACTGGTGTGTGTACAACCCCCATGGTTGCAACAACGGCCCTAGCCATACGCCTCGCGCACGTAGCACGTCAGCATTGATCCCACAGGTTGCATGGACTGAGTTAAGCGGCTGGCCCACATCCATGTGGGACCCACGTGTTAGTGGGCGCGAGAAAATACGTTAAGAATTACTAGTAAGCATGCACGTACAACGCACGCATAAACGTCTGTCACATTATATTAAACATATGTAAGTAGTTCGCAACAAATGTTATATGTGCTCATCTCAAAAACAAATAAATGAAAATATGGTTTGTTAATGAATAAGGATTATCTGAGATGATAAGTACAACAATTTTCAAAATATTCCTAGGATAACACCTTTAATTATTTGAAGTGCATTGTCTGATTGTTTACAAAAAAAAGAACTGAATTGAACAGTGGGCAAAAATGGATCTTCATCAATATTAAACATGGTGTTTGAGCCGGTCAAAACAAAAATTCAGAAACTAGGAGAACAACATGCATGATAAAAACCAGAAAATACATGGATACCTATGACGTGTTTGCTCTTCATATGAAGTCTCAGCAACTCCCAAATTCATTTAGTCGACTCTTATTCGGCTATTATGAGCATAGTTTAAATAACAATAGTGCATGAAAGAAACCGATACTGACAAGGAACTCCTTTCAGAAAATCAATTCTTAACTCGTGAGGACAACTGAATTCCCTTCAACTTGAGTGAGAAAAGGGGTTGCTTTGGTTTCCTGAAAATTATGAAACCAATGCAAAGTTAACAAAATATGCCTGAATAGAATTGAGAGTTGTGAAGTAAAATCAGAATACATCTCCACCAAGACATCTCTAATGGAAACACAATTTATTACATTGATCTTATATGCTTCTTTAATTATGGATGGTCAACTTTAATCAAGATCTCTGTGATGAAAATAACAACCACTCTCACACCCGCACTTAAATATTGTAAATATAGTATTGCAATCTCAAACACAATATTGCAGCAGCAATTTCGTTGACATAGCTGTACTATTGCTAGTTCGACGGAACAAAAGGATATACACCAGCGAGAAACATGTACCAAAGGAAAGTACCTTCTTTTTTTCGAGAACACCTCGAAAGGGGCAGGGGGTTACTGCATTTCATTAAGAAGAAGAGAGTTGGTCCAGTTTATAAGGAAAACCGGACCCGAAAACTTAACATTCACGGCTAATCAGGGATAACCGAAAGAAACACACGCCGACCCCAGGGCCGCGCTCCAGCCGAGCCGCCGGCTCCGTCACCCAAGCAACCCATAGCCGACACCCAACAACCAAGACCGAAGCCGCCGCTCCGGCATCCACGCCGACCCCGAGGTCGCGCACCAGGCGAGCCGCCTGCTCTGCTGCCCGAGCAACCGGAGCCGACACCCTACAACCATCTCCGGAGTCGCCGCTCCGACGTACAGACAGAAACCTCACACGTCGACCCCGAGGCCGCGCACCGGGCGAGCCGTCAGCTTCGTCACCCGAGCAAGCGGAGCCGACACCCAACCACCGTATCCAGAGCCGCCGCTCCAACATCCACGCCGACCCCGAGGCCGCGCACCAGGCGAGCCGTCAGCTTCGTCACCCGAGCAAGCGGAGCCGACACCCAACCACCGTATCCAGAGCCGCCGCTCCAACATCCACGCCGACCCCGAGGCCGCGCACCAGGCGAGCCGTCAGCTTCGTCACCCGAGCAAGCAGAGCCGACACCCAACCACCGTATCCGAAGCCGCCGCTCCGACATCCACGCCGACCCCGAGGCCGCGCACCAGGCTGGCCAACGACACTGCCATCCACGTGACCAATGCCGGCACCCCTCCAAGACGACGAGATCCGGAGCCGCCGCTCCGACTTCCACGCCGGCCCCGAGGCCGCGCACCACCCGAGCCGATGACTCTCCCAAGCCAAGACCACTCCAGAACGATGCCTCCACGAAGGACCGCGACACCGGAGCGCCGCCATCATTCGCTCCAAGAACTGGAGCATACCTTGTTACTGTAGGTTAGAATTTGTGCAGCAAGGCTGGTGCTTCTTTTAGCACTGACCAACAATTTTTTATTAGAGATAGTAAGTCTCAATTGATAGGGTGTGGATGGTGTTTCAAACCCCAACCTCTAATACATGCAGCGCGAGGCGAACCATCAGGCCTAGCGCCTACAATTGTTTATTATAGATGTGCATGCTGTATTATATTGTATGATAAAGATGTTATATTTTTTTATGGATTAGGGCGTCTTTAAGACGGACTCGTAAACTTCTCGCAACCGTCCGGGCTTTAGAAGCCATTCAATGCCGATTAATATCGGTGCGTAGGATGATCCGGACACAATTTCTCTCATATATCAGAGACAAAAGTAACGGAGATTTGTCGGAGTCCAGACCTGTCGGTGTACTGAGATTTGGGCCCAAACTTATGCACGGGCAAAAACTGCCGCTCTGCATGGCCTTTTGGAGCTAAGTAAATGCTACAGCCTACAGGGGACCGGTGTGTGTGGAGATGGACTGCTCCTCCATCCCTACTCTTTTGAATAACAAAGCCAAAAGCCAATCAGTACTGTTCCCTCTTGTCACTGATTTTTGGGACCTTATGAAACAGTTCAAGGAGGTCACCATCAAAGCAGTTAGAAGAACCAGCAACAGAATGGCTCACGAATTGGCCGCGTTTGCCAGAATTCATGGAGATCACAAAGCCTTTGGAGATGTACCTTTAGCCCTAAGAGAAACCCTGAGGGATGACTGTAACACTTGGTCATTGGGAATTTAATTGAAGGCATGACCTTTTCTAAAAAAAATGATGGGTACGTTCATGCTTCGACCATCACAAAACTGTGTTTCCAAATACAGCAATATTTGCTTCCCTTGGAAGCACACTTTGAAACATGCGTGATAATAAAAAACGTAAAAGTTAATGCGCCTTAATTAGCCGGACAGCTAAGACGGACGCGCCTTCTATGAACCTGGACGGAGGGTGTGTTCGTCGTCTCGTTGACTTGTTCCATTGGTAGGGATACCTTCTGACTACCATAAATACGGTAGCACAAAGACGTACTGTCTTCATAGCGATGGCGACGCAGCAGATCGTCCTCCTCCTCTTACTCCTCGCGGCACCTCATGGCCTCGCCGTGGCCGTCAGCCCTACACCCATCATCAACACCACATGCGCTGCGCTCGCCCACAGCCCCAACTTCACATTGCACGTCGAGTACGAATTCTGCGTGCGCTCGCTTTCAGCCGACCCGGTGGCCTCTTCCGCCACGGACGCCCGCGGGCTAGCGGCGGCCGCGGCAAGCCTTACCGTTGCCAACATAACGTCCACGGAGCTCATCATTGCCGACCTCGTCAAAAATCTGGTCAGTTGTCTCTCCGACTACAAAGAGCTTAACGACATGGTGCGGCGCGGGCTCCACGACATCCGCGGCGGGCGCGCCGCCAATGCTTCCAAGAAGTTTTTAGATGCGGCAGAGTCTGACGTTCCGTCTTTGTGCGACCTCATCTTGATAGAGGGAGTCGCCAAGAGGAACCCCATAGATCAGGAGAACCAGAACGCCTACTTCTTGTCCGTCATGGCCTCCGATATTACTCAGCTGATGCTGGATTCTCATGCAGGATCACCAAAAGATCCTAGCTGAATACATGATGGCTCTTGTCTTCTTCCAGTTTTACTGATTTACTTGGCCATGGTGGCGTTGCCGTGCATGTTTTGTTTTATGTGACTTGCTCATATATTTGTTGGTAATAGAAAAAGATAATTTTGAAAAGAAAAAAAAAAGCTAAAATGCGAAGGATCCGGATGCCGTCGGATATGAATTGCGCGCGGCCGAGCGGCTCGCGTTCCGCTTCCGCCGGACAAATTTTGTCACCACGGTCGTTTCTCCTCTTGTGCCTCTTATTTTAGGCAGTAAGAACATCTACAACCGGACCATTTAAACCCGTTTCAAATATCCGGTCAATGTCTGGTCATGATTTTTTGACCTAGACTGGCCTCTCAAACAGTCCTCAAACGACCGTGGTGGCGCCCGGGCACGCCCGCCACATCAATCTGTCAACCTGACTCCAACCCAAATTGCATCAACCCCCCCCCCCCCCCCCTTCCTTCTCCGTTGCCGGATCCATTTGCTCTCTCCTATGTTCTTTCTCCTCTGCGTCGTCCGGCTTGCAGCTCCGCCGCCGCGCCCGCTCCCCAGCCGTTTCCAGGCTCTCCGCCGCCAGCACCGGAAAAGCGCTCCCGTCCTCGCCGCGGGGGACGTTGTCGTCGGCTCGGACGCCACCATGGTACATCCGGCAACTCTTCGGCTCCGCCTTACGCTTGATGTGTTCGACACATGACCGACCAGAATTATTGTGATTTTGTTAGGTAAATGATGGATTCCGATGCTTCATCGGACGACGAGTATGGAACAACGGAGCTTGACCAAATGATTCAAAAAGAGTTCTTCGATTCGTCGGATTCAGACGAAGAAGTGGGCATGATTATGCTCATGAGCATGCAATAGGAAATGGACCGGCAAATGGAGCATATTCTCAACTTTAAGGGCTCAATAAAAGGGAGAAGAGTGATCAATCGGGACAGAGTGTCCGGAGCAAAGCTACTACACAATGACTACTTTGCTCTCACACTTGCTTTTCCGAATAACCCATGGTTTCGTCGCCGTTTCCACATGCGGAAACCATTGTTTTTGTGCATTGTGGAAGCACACCACGACTACTTCAAGCTGAGAAGGGATTGTTGCGGCCAACTCTCTTTCTCGGCCAAGCACAAGTGCATGGTTGCTCTGAGGATGCTTGCACTTGGTACTGCTGCAGACGCCGTTGGTGAGATGGTTTGGATGAGGGAGAGCCCGTGCCTCAAGACTACTGTCAAATTTGCTCGCGTCGTGGTTGAGGTGTTTGGACCGGAGTATCTCAGAGAACCAAATGCGCAGGACACGGAGAAGTTGTTGGTGATTGGAGAGGCAAGGAGGTTTTCAGGAATGCTCGGATCAATTGATTGCATGCATTTGCAATGGAAAAACTACCCCAAAGGTCAGCGGGGAATGTATCAAGATCACACCAGAGAGGCCACCATCATACTAGAAGCGGTGGCATCACATGACTTATGGATTTGGCATGCTTTCCTTGGAATACCCGGTTCTCACAACGACATCAACGTGCTTCAATGTCTCCGGTGGTCAGGAGGCTTTGCAATGGGGAATCACCGCCATGCAACTACACTGTCAACGGTCGGGACTACAACATGGGGTACTATCTTGCCGACGGTATCTATCCTTAGTGGGCAGTGTTTGTGAAGACCATATCTGAGCCGCGTGGCAATAAATAGAGCCACTTTACAACAATGCAGGAAGCGGCTAGGAAGAACGTGGAGAGGGCATTTGGTGTGCTTAAGACTCGTTGGGGAATTATGCGGAGCGCTACAATGATGTGGGAATCAGAAACTTTGTGGCAGCTGTTGACGTGTTGTGTTATTCTGCACAATATAATTGTCGACGATGAGGATGATGGTGTAGCCCAAACCCATGATTTCGAAGCACCCAGAGAACAAGTTGAAATCCCAGAAGATCAAGATGCGGCTCAGCTTATGAACTTTCTGCAGATGCATTAGAATCTTTGAAATCAGCAGGTGCACACGTAGCTACTCAATGATCTTGTGAAGCACATGTGGAACAACAATGGCAACCAAGGAGACAGTGCTTGAGTTTGGCATTTCAAATAAATTTTATGTAAACACTATGTATGCTTGATACCAACATTTGTTACGACATTGTAATGCATGATCGACGCGCATGTATTTACATGGATTTGAGATATGTGGATGCACGAAAGAAAATATGAGGGCTCGTCCAGATGTGCCCACGGACATGCCCGGACGCGTCCACGGATGTTTGAAGGATCGGATTTACCAAGTCCGGTTGTAGATACTTTAATGAATCATCAAAGGCTAGACCCAAACCCAGAGCCCAGGTTACACAAGCAACTCAAGGAACCACCTAGCCTACGCTATTGTTGTATTCCCTCCGTTTCTTTTTACTCCGCATATAAGATTTGATCAAAGTCAAACTACACAAGGTTTGAACAAATATACCCGGTAACTTATTTTATGTAATACCATGGTAATATAAAAACTGCAGACTTGATAACCTATATAAAAACAACATGATAACTTTTGTCTTTGGAATTAATTTTGTTGAAAACATACATGATAACTTATATGTAAATAACATGGTAATATACACCACAGACACGATAACTTATACACAAATATTATGATAACTTTTGACCGGAGAAAAAAGGTTATTGAAAATATATGACATAGTAACTTATGTGTAGATAGTATGGTAATATACGTACCACAAAGCTGATAACCCATGTACAAACACTATGATAAATTTTGATCCAGAAGGAAAAATTGTTAAAAAAAATATGTCCCCGATTAATTATGTGTAAATAGCGTGGTAGTATATGCATCGCAGACCTGATAATCTACGTACAAACACAATGATAACTTTTTGACCCTAGAGGAAAGGTTGTTGAAAAACATACCATCGGTAAATTTCGTGGAAATAGAATGGTAATATCTACACTGCAGAACTGATAACCTATGTATAAACACCATGGTAATTTTTGACCCGGAAAAAAAGCTATTGAAAAACATTCTCCGGTAAGTTTTGTGCAAATATTATGACAATATACAACCGTAAACATGATAACTTACGTATAAACACCATAGTAACATGGACCAGGAGAAAAATTATTGAAAAACATACTTCTGATAAATTATGTTGAAATGGCATGGTAATATACAAATCATAGACCTAATAACTTAATTACAAATAGCATGATAAATTTCGACCCGAGGAAAAAAATGTTGGGAAACGTTACATGGAAAACAAAAAATATTCTACGCACATGCAATGATCTATTCATGAAGATGCATAGCAATGAGAGGGGGAGAGTGTGTCTACATACCCTCGTAGACTATAAGCGGAAGTGTTTCATAACGCGGTTGATGTAGTCAAACTTTCTTCGCGCTCCAACTGATCTAGTACCGAACGCATGATACCTCTGCGTTCTGCATACGTTTAGCTCGGTGACGTCCTCGACCTTCTTGATCCAGCAAGACGGTGAGGTAGTAGATGAGTTCTGGCAGCATGGTGATGGTGATGGTAAAGTGATCTCCGCAGGGCTTTGCCCAAGCACTACGAAAATATGACCGGGATGTAAACGGTGGAGGGGGGCGCCACACACAGCTAGGCAATTGTCTATTGTGTGCTAGGCGCCCCCTCCCACATATATATAGGTGGGATGGAGGGAGGAACAACCAAAGAAGCTGCCCAAGTAGGAGGAACCCTACTTAGGGTCCCTCCCAAGCCGCGCCCCCTTTCCTTATTTGGAGTGCGGGGAAAGGCAGGGGAGGGTGCCCCTCCTTCCTTTCTCCCATGAGAGGGAAAGGCAGGAGGGGCTAGCCCTCCCCCTTTTCCTTCCTAGGGTTGGACAAACAAGGGAGGGGGCGCACCAGCTCCCTTATGGGCTGGTCTGTCCCCTCCTTTGGCCCATAAGGCCCATAACTTGCAGAGGAGTGCCCGAAACCCCTTCCGTTGACCCGATTACTTCCCGGTACGCCCCGAAACACTTTCGGTGTCCAAATATCATCGTCCTATATATCAATCTTTACCTCTCGACTATTTTGAGACTCCTCTTCATGTCTGTGATCTCATCCGGGACTCCGAACAATATTCGGTCACCAAATCATATAACTCATATAACACTATATCGTCAACAAACGTTAAGCGTGTGGACCCTACGGATTTGAGAACTATGTTGATAACCGAGACACCTCTCCAGTCAATAACCAATAGCGGAACCTGGATGCTCATATAGGCTCCTACATATTCTACGAAGATCTTTATCGGTCGAACCGTTATGACAACATACGTAATTCCCTTTGTCCATCGCTATGTTACTTGCCCGAGATTCGATCGTCGGTATCTCTATACATAGTTCAATATCGTTACCGACAAGTCTCTTTACTCGTTCCATAATACATCACCTCGTGGCTAACTCCTTAGTCATTTGCTTGCAAGCTTATGATGTGTATTACCGAGAGGGCCCAGAGATACCTCTTCGATACTCAGAGTGACAAATCCTAATCTTGATCTATGCCAACTCGACAAACACCTTCGAAGATACCTGTAAAGTATCTTTATGATCACCCAGTTACGTTGCGACGTTTGATAGCACAAGGTATTCCTCCAGTATCCGGGAGTTGCATAATCTCATAGTCGAAGGAATATGTATTTGACATGTAGGAAGCAATAGCAATAAAACTAAACAATCATTATGCTAAGCTAACGGATGGGTCTTGTCCATCACATCATTCTCCTACTGATGTGATCTCATTATCAAATGACAACACGTGTCTATGGTTAGGAAACCTTAACCATCTTTGATCAACAAGCTAGTCTAGTAGAGGCTCACTAGGGACACTATATTTGTTTATGTATTCACATATGTATTTAAGTTTCCGATCAATACAATTCTAGCATGAATAATAAACTTTTATCATGAATAAGGAAATATAAAATAACAACTTCATTATTGCCTCTAGGGCATATTTCCTCCAGTCTCCCACTTGCACTAGAGTCAATTATCTAGTTCACATCATCATGTGATTAACACCCATAGTTCACATCGCCATATGACTATCACCCAAAGAGTTTACTAGAGTCAATAATCTAGTTCACATCGCCATGTGCTTAACACCAAAGTTCAAGGAATTGTTTTCAGCATCGCGAAGAGCTCGGGAATTGTTTTCATCATCCCTTGCATATTATAGTTCATCACGAAGTTCTATTAGCTTGGTGTAGTGACAAGAGAACTTTGTCAATCACTATCTTATCTGGAAGATTAACTCCCACTTGATTCAAGTGATTGTAGTACCCAGATATTCTGAGCACATGCTCACTGGCTGAGCTATTCTCCTCCATCTTGTAGGCAAAGTACTTGTCAGAGGTCTCATACCTCCCGACACGGGCATGAGTCTGAAATACCAATTTCAGTTCTTGGAACATCTCATATGCTCGATGGCGTTCAAAATGTTTTTAAAGTCCCGGTTCTAAGCTATAAAGCATGGCACACTAAACTATTAAGTAGTCATCATATCGAGCTTGCCAAACATTCATAACGTCTGCATCTGCTCCTGCAATAGGTCTGTCACCTAGCAGTGCATCAAGGGCATAATTCTTCTGTGCAGCAATGAGGATAATCCTCAGATCACGGACCCAGTCCACATTATTGCTACCATCATCTTTCAACTTATTTTTCTCTAGGAACATATCAAAAATAGGGGAGCTATATCGAAATCTATTGATCTACAACATAGATCTGCAAATACTATCAGGACTAAGTTCATGATAAATTGAGTTCAATTAATCAAATTACTTAAGAACTCCCACTTAAATAGACACCCCTCAAGTCATCTAAGTGATACATGATCCAAATCAACTAACCCATGTCCGATCATCACGTGAGATGGGGTAGTCATCAATGGTGAACATTTCTATGTTGATCATATCTACTATATGATTCATGTTTGACCTTTCGGTCTCCAGTGTTTCGAGGCCATGTCTGTACATGCTAGGCTTGTAAAGTTTAACCCAAGTATTCTACATGTGTAAAATTGTCTTACACCCATTGTATGTGAACTTAGAGTCTATGACACCTGATCATCACGTGGTGTCTCGAAATGACGAACTTTCGCATTGGTGCATACTCAAGGAGAACACTTTTACCTTGAAATTTAGTGAAGGGATCATCTTATAGCTATCATCGTTCTCGGCAAAATAAGATGCATATAAGATAAACATTACATGCAATTAAAATATGTGACATGATATGGCCATCATCATCTTGTGCTTTTGATCTCCATCTGCAAAGCATCTTCATGATTTCCATCATCACCGGCTCGACACCTTGAACTCCATCGTTGTTTCATGGTCATCTTCCCAACTATTGCTTCTACAACTATTGCTAACTCATAGCGATAAAGTAAATCAATTACATGGCGTTTGCATTTCATACAATAAAGAGACAACCATAAGGCTCCTGCCGGTTGCCTGATAAATTACAAAACATGATCATCTCATACAATAACGTATATCACATCATGTACCATATCACATCACATCATGCCCTGCAAAAACAAGTTAGACGTCCTCTACTTTGTTGTTGCAAGTTTTACGTGGCCGCTACGGGTTTCTAGCAAGAACCGTTCTTACCTACGGCAAAAGCCACAACGGTGATTCGTCAAGTTGGATGTTTTAACCTTCTTCAAGGACCAGCAACAGTCAAATTTGATTCAACTAAAGTAGGAGAAACAGACACCCGCCAGCCACCTTTATGCAAAACTAGTTGCATGTCAGTCGGTGGAACCGGTCTCATGTGCGTGGACATGTAAGGTTGGTCCGTGCCGCTTCATCCCACAATACCGCTGAATCAAAATAAGGCATTAGTGGTAAGCAATATGACTATCATCGCCCACAACTCCTTGTGTCTACTCGTGCATATCATCCACGCATAGACCTGGCTCGGATGCCACTGTTGGGAAATGTTGCATGGAAAACAATAAAATTTCTATGCACACACAATGATCTATCCATGGAGATGCATAGCAACAAGAGGGGGAGAGTGTGTCTACGTACCCTCGTAGACCATAAGCAGAAGCGTTTCACAATGCGGTTGATGTAGCCGAACTTTCTTCGCGCTCCAACCAATCTAGTACCGAACACACGACACCTCCGCGTTCTTCACACATTCATCTCGATGACATTATCCACCTTCTTGATCCAGCAAGACGACGAGGTAGTAGATGAGTTCCGGCAGCACGATGACATGTTGACAGTGATGGTGAAGTGATCTCCGCAGGGCTTCGCCTAAGCACTACGGAAATATGACCGGGGGTGTAAACGGTGGAGGGGGCGCCGCACGTGGTTAGACAATTGTCTGTTGTGTGCTAGGCGCCCCCCTCCCACATATATATAGGTGGGAGGGAGGGAGGAGCAGCCAAAGGAGGTGCCCAAGTAGGAGGAATCCTACTTGGGGTCCCTCCCAAGCTGCGCCCCTTTCCTTATTTGGAGTGCGGGGAAAGGCACGGGAGGGTGGCTGATACGTCTCCAACGTATCTGTATTTTTGATTGTTCCATGTTGTTAAATTATCATTCTTGGATGTTTTACAATCATTTTATAGTCATTTTATATCATTTTTTGGTACTGACCTATTGACATAGTGCCAAGTGCCAGTTGCTGTTTTTTGCTTGTTTTTTACATCGCAGGAAATCAATACCAAACGGAGTGCAAACGCAGTGAAACTTTTTGTGGACTTTTATGGACCAGAAGACACCCAATGGGCCAGAGAAGCACCTGGGGGAGGCCCGAGGGGGGCACAACCCACCAAGGCATGCCTGGGCCCCCAGGCACACCCAGGTGGGTTGTGCCCACCTTGATGGCCTCCCGCACCACCTCTTTGCTCTATAAATACCCCAATATTCCATAAACCCTAGGTGAGTCGATGAAAATCAATTCCAGCTGCCGCAAGTTCCAGAAACACCAGATCCAATCTAAACACCATCACGGAGGGGTTCATCATCCTCATTGGTGCCTCACGGATGATGTGTGAGTAGTCTTTTGTAGACCTTCGGGTCCGTAGTTAGTAGCTAGATGGCTTCCTCTCTCTCGTTTGATTCTCAATACAACGGTCTCTTCGAGATCCATATGATGTAACTCTTTTTGCGGTGTGTTTGTTGGGATCCGGTGAACTTTGAGTTTATGATCAGATCTATGTTTTTATCCATGAAAGTTATTTGAGTCTTTTTATCTCTTATATGCATGATTGCTTATAGAATCATATTTCTTCTTCGGTATTTGGGTTTTGTTTGGCCAACTTGATCTATTTATCTTGTAATAGGAAGAGGTGCTTTGTGATGGGTTTGATCTTACGGTGCTTGATCCCAGTGACAGAAGGAGAACCGACACGTATGTATCGTTGCTATTAAGGATAACAAGATGGGGTCTATTTCTACATAAATAGATCTTGTCTACATCATGTCATCATTCTTATTGCATTACTCCATTTCTCCATGAACATAATACACTAGATGCATGCTGGATAGCGGTCGATGTGTGGAGTAATAGTAGTAGATGCAGGCAGGAGTCGGTTTACTAATCTTGGACGTGATGCCTATATAATGATCATTGTCTGGATATTGTCATGATTATTTGAAGTTCTATCAATTGCCCAAGAGTAATTTGTTTACCCGCCGTTTGCTATTTTTCTCGAGAGAAGCCACTAGTGAAACCTACGCCCCCCCGGGTCTCTTCTTTATTATATTTGCCTTCGCGGTCTATTTTCATTTGCTTTTATTTTCATATATATTAATCCAAAAACCCAAAAATACCTCGCTGAATTTTATGTTCTTTTATTTGCATTTATCAATCTATCATATTTTTACCCCGTCCACTTGCCAATTTCTGGCGCTGTTACCCGAAAGGGATTGACAACCCCTTTAATACGTCGGGTTGCGAGTATTTGTTATCTATGTGCAGGTGCCATTCATGTAGTGTTGCATGGTTCTCCTACTGGTTCGATAACCTTGGTCTCATCACTGAGGGAAATACCTACCATAGATGTGTTGCATCATCCCTTCCTCTTTGGGGAAATACCGTCGTAGTTCAAGCCGTGTCAAAAGGAATTTCTGGCGCAGTTGCCGGGGAGGATCAAGTCAAGATAGTCTCCCGTCAACGTGCCAATTTCTGGCGCCGTTGTCAGGGAGACATCATCAACATCTACCTGGTTCCTAATCACAAATCTCATCTCCTTGCAATTTACATTATTTGCCATTTGCCTCTCATTTTCCTCTCCCCCATTTCACAAAAATTTGCCGTTTTATTCGCCCTCTTTTTCGTTCGCCGTTTTCTCGTCAGATCTGTTTTTTGAGTGCAATCTTGTTGTGTAGTCACAATGACTCAAGAGAACACCAAGTTGTGTGATTTCTCCAATACCAACAACAATGATTTTATTAGCACTCCGATTGCTCCTCCCGCCACTAGTGCGGAGTCTTGTGATATTAATACCGCTTTGCTGAATCTTGTTATGAAAGATCAATTTTCCGGTACTCCTAATGAGGATGACGGCTCCCATCTTAACACATTCGTGGAATTATGCGATGTGCAAAAGAAAAAAGATGTCGACAATGATTTTTTGAAGTTGAAATTATTCCCGTTTTCTTTGCAAGATCATGAAAAAAATTGGTTTTCTTCTTTACCTCGCAATAGTATCGATTCTTGGGATAAGTGCAAGGATGCTTCTATTACTAAATATTTTCCGCTCGTGAAAATTATTTCCCTTAGAACCCAGATCATGAATTTCAAGCAACTTGAACATGAGCATGTTACACAATCTTGGGAAAGGATGAAACTGATGCTAAGGAATTGCCCAACTCATGGGTTAAATCTTTGGATGATCATACAAAAAATTTATGCGGGGTTGAATTTTGTTTCTCGTAATCTTTTGGATTCCGCCACAGATGTTACTTTTATGGAAATTACTTTGGGTGAAGCCACCAAATTGCTTGATAATATTATGGAAATTATTTTCAATGGCATGCCGAAAGAGCTCCTACTAGTAAATTTTTTAATTTGATTGAAGAAATTTCTTCTTTGAGGGAAAAAGTTGATGCTCTTATGAAATTAGTTGCTAATAAAAGTGATCCTATTGATTTTAATGATGTGCCTTTGTCTACTTTGATTGAGCAAAATAGTGATGCCATTGATGTGAATTTTATCTCTCGAAAAAAATTCAATAACAATGCTTATAGAGGTAATTTTAATCCTAGGCCTTTTCCTTGTAATTCCTCTAATAATTATGGTAATTACTATGGTAATACTTATAATAATAATAGGAACACCACTGATCTTGAGAATAATATTAAATAATTTATCAATACTCAAAAGTTTTCAATGCTACAATAGAAGAAAAGTTGAATAAGATTGATGATATGTCTAGAAGTATTGATAGAATTTCTCATGATGTAGAAAATCTCAAGATGAATTTTTTTGTGCCTAAGGTTGAGGAATCACTTAAGGCTCTTTATGTTTCTATGGATGAAAGTAAGAAAAGAACCGCTATGCTTAGAGCTAGAAGGGAATTTTTAGAAAAAGCGTTTTCTAGTGATTGCTTTCATAAAAGTGATGAAGATATTAAAATGATTGGTGCTTACTCTATTGATTCTTTGTTTAGTAAAATTAAGATTGATAATAAAGGGACTTAAGAAGATTCAACTTTAGCTAGAAGGCGTCCCGATAATTCGGAGGGTGAAAATCTTGTTGAGAAAATTGATAAAAGTGGGTTTGAAGAGGTCAAAACTTTAACAAGTGATGTGCCCACTCTTTTGGATTACAAAGACTTTAATTATGATAGTTGCTCTTTGATCGATTGTATTTCTTTGTTGCAATCCATGATAAATTCACCCCATGCTTATGAACAAAATAAAGCTTTTACTAAACTTATTTTTGATGCTATGATGAAAGCTTTGGAAGAAAAGTTTGAATTAGAGATTTCGGTTCCTAGAAAATTGTATGATGGATGGGAACCTAATATCAAAGTCAAGATTAAAAATTATGAGTGTTTTGCTTTATGTGACTTGGGTGCTAGTGTTTCTATAGTTCCAAAATCTTTATGTGATGTGCTTAGTCTTACCGATATTGAAGAGTGTTCTTTAAATTTGCACTTGGCGGATTCTACTATTAAAAGGCCCATGGAAAGAATTAATGATGTTATCATTCTTGCAAATAGGAATTATGTGCCCATAGATTTTATTGTTCTTGATATTGATTGCAATCCGTCTTGTCCAATTATTCTTGGTAGACCGTTTTGACGTACTATTGGTGTCGTGATTGATATGAAAAAGGGAAATATTAAATTTCAATTTCCACTAAGGAAGGGTATGGTACACTTCCCTAGAACAAGAATTAGTCCACCATATGAATCAATCATGAGGGCATCATATGGATCTAGAAACAAAGATGACAATACTTGATCCTTTGCATTATGCCTAGCTAGGGGCATAAAACAATAGCGCTTGTTGGGAGGCAACCCAACGAATAAAATTTATTTTTATGTTTTTCTTTGTGTTCTTGAGTGTCCGCAAAATTATGCTACTGTTATGATTGTGATTTTTGTGTTTTAATTAGTGTTTGTGCCAAGTAGAGCCTTTAGGATCATGTTGGGTGATAGTTGATTTGATCTTGCTGAAAAACAGAAACTTTTGTGCTCACGAAAATATTTTTCATTTTTAACATAAGCGCGATAAAATATTGATTGTTTTTTAAGAAGGTTAATATACTAATTGCTCACGTTGTCCTAATTTGTGAAAAAAATTGGAGTTACATAAGTATTCAAAATCTCCAGATTGCTACAAACTGTTATGTTTTTAACAGATTCTGTTTTCTTTGCGTTGTGTGCTTGTTTTGATGATTCTATGATTTTCTTTGAAGGGTTTTTGCCATAGAAAAGTTGGAATACAGTAGATATAATGCAAAAATATAATATGAATGGGTTTTCAACAATACTTATAGTAGTGATTTGCTTTCTTATACTAACGGATCTCACGAAGGTTTTGTTAAGTTCTGTGTGATTGAAGTTTTCAAGTTTTGGGTGACTTTACAATGGATGAAGGAATAAGGATTAGCAAAAGGCTAAGCTTGGGGACAAGATAATATTCAATAAGTATCAATCAACTACGCTTGGGGATGCCCCGAGTGGCATCCCCTCTTTCTTCTAACAACCATTCGTATTTTACTTGAAACTGTATTTTTATTCGTCACATATTATGAGTTTTGCTTGGAGCGTCTTGTATGATATGAGTCTTTGCTTGTTTTGCTTTGTGTTCTTAGTCATGAATCCTTGCCGGACACACCTATTTGAGATATCCAAAATTATGCCATGACTTGTTAGAATTGCTCTCTATGCTTCACTTAAATCTTTATGAGCTATGGAATTGCTCTAGTGCTTCACTTATATATTTTGGAGCAGTATTTTTGAAGAAATGCTCTCATGTTTCACTTAGATTTATTTGAGAGTTATTATTTTTTTAAGAAATTCTCTCTTGCTTCACTTATATTAATTTGAGAGAACAAAATTTTTATGCTCATGTTCTTCACTTAGATTTGTTTGAGCTATCAAAAGCAACATACAAAACTAGTTCCAAAGTGATAGATATCCAAGGAGGATATAATAAAAACTTTCATGAAGATCACTGGACAAAATAAACTTGATTCCTTGTAATAGTTTTGAGATATGTCGATATAATATGTGAGTCATGTTGATGGGTAATTATGCTTTAGTAAGAATATTGGTGTTAAGGTTTCTGATTCCCTATGCAAGCACGAAAGTAAATAGTTATGCAATGAAATTACATCCTACTTGTGGTGCATTATTCGGTTTTAGCTATGCTTAACGCTCTCTTATGATATTTTTTGTTTCTTGGTTGGCCGCTTCTCAATCTTTTGCTAGCCTTCATTTTGCACTAAGTATGATCACTACTTGTGCATCCCAAATCCTTTAAACCAGTTTTGCCATATGAGTCCACTATACCTACCTATATGCGGTATTCTTTTGCCGTTCTAAGCAATTTTGTATGTAAGATCTCTAATTTTCAAAATGAACTTCTCTTTTGTGTGATCGTATCGCTCATGAAACGGTAGGGGATGACTGATATATTTCCATGCTAGATGTGTTATTCTCACGATGAGTATTTATTCACTTGTCATTGCACGAGAGTACGACAAAGGTATTAGGGATGCCCAGTCCCGAAATGAAAATTTAATTTACTTTATGTTGTCAAATGATAAATTCCTTGGGAAGTGTTGGTATGGAAGGCACCCGTGGATACGGTTAGCCATGGAAAATGAAAGTATGGTGGAAAAAGGAATAAACTTTATTTTCTGTTTGTGAACCGCCTATGATATATCTAGCATGGAAAGTATTGAGAACTACTCGATCGTTTTGGTTGACAGGAAAAGCATGGTGCCCAAAATGTTTTATCTCTATCTTTTTCGCTTTGAGCTCTGGCACCTCTACAAATCCCTACTTCCCTCTGCAAAGGGCCTTTCTTTTTACTTTATGCATTTTTTTTATTTGAGTCTCCATATTCTCTTATAAAGCACCAACTAAGGGGCACTATAATCGTACTTGAGCATTGGGTGTGGCTAATATGTGAGTGTGTTTCATGAATGGATCAATGATTGAGCATAATGGGCTAGGGATAACTTGCTTTAGTGTTGATATTTTGAAAGACATGGTTGCATGTTGATATGCTTGAGTATTAAAGTCTTTATGTCAAAACTAGACTATTGGTTTGAACCATATAAAATTCCAAATCTCCATGCTATAAAAGAAAGAATATGTGATGAACATGTTAGGCAGCATTCCACATCAAAAATTTCGTTTTTATCATTTACCTACTCGAGGACGAGCAGGAATTAAGCTTGGGGATGTTGATACGCCTCCAACGTATCTATATTTTTGATTGTTCCATGCTGTTATATTATCATTCTTGGATGTTTTACAATCATTTTATAGTCATTTTATATCATTTTTTGGTAATAACCTATTGACATAGTGCCAAGTGCCAGTTGTTGTTTTTTGCTTGTTTTTTACATCACAGAAAATCAATACCAAACGGAATCCAAACGCAGCGAAACTTTTTATAGATTTTTTATGGACCAGAAAACACCCAATGGGCCAGAGAAGCACCTGGGGGGTGCCTCGAGGGGGGCACAACCCACCAGGACATGCCTGGACCCCCAGGCGCGCCCAGGTGGGTTGTGCCCACCTCGGTGGCCTCCCGCACCGCCTCTTTGCTCTATACATACCCCAATATTCCAGAAACCCTAGGGGAGTCGACGAAAGTCAATTTCAACTGCCGCAAGTTCCAGAAACACCATATCCGATCTAAACACCATCACGGACGGGTTCATCATCCTCATTGGTGCCTCTCCGATGATGCGTGAGTAGTCTTTTGTAGACCTTCGGGTCCGTAGTTAGTAGCTAGATGGCTTCCTCTCTCTCTCATTTGATTCTCAATACAATGGTCTCTTGGAGATCCATATGATGTAACTCTTTTTGCGGTGTGTTTGTTGGGATCCGATGAACTTTGAGTTTATAATCAAATCTATGTTTTTATCCATGAAAGTAATTTGAGTCTTTGATCTCTTATATGCATGATCGCTTATAGCCTCGTATTTCTTCTCCGATATTTGGGTTTTGTTTGGCCAACTTGATCTATTTATATTGCAATGGGAAGAGGTGCTTGATGACCCACAAGTCTAGGTGATCTATCGTAGTCCTTTCAATAAGTAAGAGTTTCGAACCCAACAAGGAGTAGAAGGAAATTACAAGTGGTTTTCAGCAAGGTATTCTCTGCAAGCACTGAAATTATCAGTAACAGATAGTTTTGTGATAAGATAAATCATAACGGGTAACAAGTAAATAAAGTAACTAAGGTGCAGCAAGGTGGCCCAATCCTTTTTTAGCAAAGGACAAGCCTGGACAAACTCTTATATAAAGCAAAGCGCTCCCGAGGACACATGAGAATTGATGTCAAGCTAGTTTTCATCATGCTCATATGGTTCACATTCATTACTTTGATGACTTGATATGTGGGTGGACCGGTGCTTGGGTGCCACCCTACCTTGGAAAAGCCTCCCACTTATGAACCTAACCATAGCATGAAACACATGGATCCAAATCAGCCCCTTACAAAGCAACGCATAAACTAGGGTTTAAGCTTCTGTCACTCTAGCAACCCATCATCTACTTATTACTTCCCAATGCCTTCCGCCTAGGCCCAAATAATGGTGAAGTGTCATGTAGTCGACGTTCACATAACACCACTAGAGTAGAGACAACATACATCTCATCAAAAAATTGAACGAATACCAAATTCACACGATTACTTATAACAAGACTTCTCCCATGTCCTCAAGAACAAACGTAACTACTCACAAATCATATTCATAATCAAGATCAGAGGAGTATTAATTATCATTAAGGATCTGAAAATATAATCTTCCACCAGATAAACCAACTAGCATCAACTACAAGGAGTAATCAACACTACTAGCAACCCACAGGTACCAATCTGAGGTTTTGGGACCAAGATTGAATACAAGAGATGAACTAGGGTTTGAGAGGACATGGTGCTAGTGAATATGTTGATGGATGTTGACCCCCTCTCGATGAGAGGATCGATGGTGATGACGATGGCGATGATTTCCCCCTCTTGGAGGGATGTTTCCCCGACAGAACAGCTCCGCCGAAGCCCTAGATTTGTTCTATCCAGGTTCCGCCTCGAGACGGCTGCGCTTCGTCCCGAAAGCTTCTTCTTGATTTTTTCTAGGGTTAAAGACACCATAGAGCCAAAGATGGGCACCAGAGGCCTGCCAGGGTGAAGGAAATATGCCCTAGAGGCAATAATAAAGTTGTTATTTATATTTTCTTATATCATGATAAATTTTATTATTCATGCTAGAATTGTATTAACCAGAAACTTAGTACATGTGTGAATACATAGACAAACAAAACATCACTAGTATGCCTCTACTTGACTAGCTCGTTAATCAAAGATGTTTAAGTTTCCTAACCATAGACATGAGTTGTCATTTGATGAACGAGATCACATCATTAGAGAATGATGTGATTGACTTGACCCATCCGTTAGCTTAGCACTATGATCGTTTAGTTTAATGCTATTGCTTTCTCCATGACTTATACATGTTCCTATGACTATGAGATTATGCAATTCCCGAATACCAGAGGAACACTTAGTGTGCTATCAAACGTCACAATGTAACTGGTTGACTATAAAGATGCTCTACAGGTGTCTCCGATGGTGTTTGTTGAGTTGGCATAGATCAAGATTAGGATTTGTCACTCCGATTGTCGGATAGGTATCTCTGGGCCCTCTCGGTAATGCACATCATTATCAGCCTTGCAAGCAATGTGACTAATGAGTTAGTTGCGGGATGATGCATTACGGAACGAGTAAAGAGACTTGCCAGTAACGAGACTGAACTAGGTATTGAGATACCGACGATCGAATCTCGGGCAAGTAACATACCGATGACAAAGGGAACAACGTATGTAGTTATGCGGTTTGACCGATAAAGATCTTCGTAGAATATGTAGGAACCAATATGAGCATCTAGGTTCCGCTATTGGTTATTGACCGGAAGTGAGTCTCGGTCATGTCTACATAGTTCTCGAACCCGTAGGGTCCGCACGCTTAACGTTCAATGACGATCGGTATTATGAGTTTATATGTTTTGATGTACCAAAGGTAGTTCGGAGTCCTGGATGTGATCACGGACATGACGAGGAGTCTTGAAATGGTCGAGACATAAAGATCGATATATTGGAAGGCTATGTTTGGACATTGGAATGGTTTCGGATGAGTTCGGGCATTTACCGGAGTACCGGGGGGTTACCGGACCCCCCCAGGGAGTTAATGGGCCTTATTGGGACTTAGTGGGAGAGAGGAGGAGGCGGCCAGGTGGAGGGCGTCCCCCAGCCCAATCCGAATTGGGTGGGGGGCCGCCCCCTTCCTTCCCTCTCTCTCCCTCTTCCTTCTTCTCCTACTCCTACTAGGAAGGGGGAAACCTACTCCTACTGGGAGTAGGACTCCCCCCTTGGGCATGCCCTATGAGGGCCGGCCCTCCCCTCCTCATTGGTAACTTCATCATCACCGTCATCACGCCATCATGCTGACGAAACTCTCCCTTGGGCTCAGCTGGATCAAGAGTACGAGGGATGTCACCGAGCTGAACGTGTGCAGATCGCGGAGGTGCCGTGCATTCGATACTTGATCGGTTGGACCGTGAAGATGTTCGACTACATCAACCGCGTTTCATAACGCTTCCGCGTTCGGTCTACGAGGGTACGTAGACATACTCTCCCCCTCTCGTTGCTATGCATCTTCTAGATAGATCTTGCGTGACCGTAGGATTTTTTTTAAATACTGCGTTCCCCAACAGTGATATCAAAGCCAGGTCTATGCGTAGATGTCATATGCACGAGTAGAACACAAAGGAGTTGTGGGCGTGGGTATATACATATTGCTTGCTGTCACTAGCTGATTCTTGATTCAGCGATATTGTTGGATGAAGAGGCTCAGACCAACATTACACGTACGCTTACGCGAGACTGCTTCTACCAACGTGCTTCGCACACAGGTGGCTAGTGGGTGTCTGTTTCTCCAACTTTAGTTGAATCGGATTCAATGAACAGGGTTCTTTCTGAAGATCAAAAAGAAATCACTATACCGTGTTGTGGTTTTTGATGCGTAGGTAAGAAAGGTTCTTGCTAAGCCCGTAGCAGCCACGTAAAACTTGCAACAACATAGTAGATGACGTCTAACTTATTTTTGCAGGGCATGTTGTGATGTGATATGTTCAAGACGTGATTATATAAATTTTTGTATGAGATGATCATGTTTTGTAACACAATTATCGGCAACTGGCAGGAGCCATATGGTTGTCGCTTTATTGTATGAAATGCAATCTCCATGTAATTGCTTTACTTTATCACTAAGCGGTAGTGATAGTTGTAGAAGCAATAGTTGGCGAGACGACAACGATGCTACGATGGAGATCAAGGTGTCAAGTCGGTGACGATGGTGATCATGACGGTGCTTTGGAGATGGAGATCAAAGGCATGAGATGATGATGGCCATATCATATCACTTATATTGATTTCATGTGATGTTTATCCTTTTTGCATCTTATTTTGCTTAGTACGGTGGTAGCATTATAAGATGATCTCTCACTAAATTTCAAGGTATAAGTGTTCTCCCTGAGTATGCGTCGTTGCTACAGTTCGTCGTGCCGAGACACCATGTGATGATCGGGTGTGATAAGCTCTATGTTCACATACAATGGGTGCAAGCTAGTTTTGCACAAGTAGAATACTCGGGTTAAACTTGACGAGCCTAGCATATGCAGATATGGCCTTGGAACACTGAGACCGAAAGGTCGAGCGTGATTCATATAGTAGATATGATCAACATAGTGATGTTCACCATTGAAAACTACTCCATCTCACGTGATGACCGGACATGGTTTAGTTGATATGGATCACATGATCACTTAGATGATTAGAGGGATGTCTATCTCAGTGGGAGTTCTTAAGTAATATGATTAATTGAATTTTAATTTATCATGAACTTAGTACCTGATATTATTTTGCATGTCTATGTTGTTGTAGATATATGGCCCGTGTTGTTGTTCCGTTGAATTTTAATGCATTCCTAGAGAAAGCTAAGTTGAGAGATGATGGTAACAATTACATAGATTGGGTCCGTAACTTGAGGATTATCCTCATTGCTGCACAGAAGAATTACATCCTGGAAGCACCGCTGGGTGACAAGCCTGCTGTAGGTGCTGCTAATGGCGTTAAGAACGTCTGGAAAAGCAAAGCTGATGACTACTCGATAGTTCGTGTGCCATGCTTTACGGCTTAGAACCTGGGCTTCAATGATGTTTTGAACATCATGGAGCATATGAGATGTTCCAGGAGTTGAAGTTAATATTTCAAGCAAATGCCCGGATTGAGAGATATGAAGTCTCCAATAAGTTCTACAGCTGCAAAATGGAGGAGAATAGTTCTGTCAGTGGACATATACTCAGAATGTTTGGGTACCACAACCACTTGACTCAACTGGGGGTTAATCTTCCTGATGATAGTGTCATTGACAGAGTTCTTCAATCACTGCCACCAAGCTACAAGAGCTTTATGATGAACTATAATATGCAAGGGATGGATAGGACAATTCCTGAGCTCTTTGCAATGCTAAAGGCTGCGGAGGTAGAAATCAAGAAGGAGCTTCAAGTGTTGATGGTTAACAATACCATCGGTTTCAAGAAGAAGGGCAAAGGGAAGAAGGGGAACTTCAAGAAGAACAGCAAGCAAGTTGCTACTCAAGTGAAGAAGCCCATGTCTAGACCTAAGCCTGAGACTGAGTGCTTCTACTGCAAAGTGACTGGTCACTGGAAGCGGAACTGTCCCAAGTATTTGGCGGATAAGAAGGATGGCAAAGTGAAAGGTATATTTGATATACATGTTATTGATGTGTACCTTACTAATGCTCGTAGTAGCTCCTGGGTATTTGATACTGGTTCCGTTGCTAATATTTGCAACTCGAAACAGGGGCTACGGATTAAGCGAAGATTGGCTAAGGACGAGGTGACATGCGCGTGGGAAATGGTTCCAAAGTCGATGTGATCACCGTTGGCACGCTACCTCTACATCTACCTTAGGGGTTAGTTTTAGACCTGAATAATTGTTATTTGGTGCCAGCGTTAAGCATGAACATTATATCTGGATCTTGTTTGATGCGAGACGGTTATTCATTTAAATCAGAGAATAATGGTTGTTTTATTTATACGAGTAATATCTTTTATGGTCATGCACCCTTGATGAGTGGTCTATTTTTACTAAATCTTGATAGTAGTGATACACATATTCATAGTATTGAAGCCAAAAGATATAAGTTTAATAATGATAGCAACTTATTTGTGGCACTGCCGTTTAGGTCATATTGGTGTAAAGCACATGAAGAAACTCCATGCTGATGGGCTTTTGGAATCACTTGATGCTTGCGAACCATGCCTCATAGGCAAGATGACTAAGACTCCGTTCTCCGGAACAATGGAATGAGAAACAGACTTATTGGAAACTATACATACTGATGTGTGCGGTCCGATGAGTGTTGATGCTCATGGCGGGTATCGTTATTTTCTGACCTTCACAGATGATTTGAGCGGATATGGGTATATCTACTTGATGAAACATACGTTTGAAACATTTGAAAAGTTCAAAGAATTTCAGAGTGAAGTGGAAAATCATTGTAACAAGAAAATTAAGTTTCTACGATCTGACCGTGGAGGAGAATATTTGAGTTACGAGTTTGGTCTTCATTTGAAACAATGCGGAATAGTTTCGCAACTCACGCCTCCTGGAACACCACAGCGTACTGGTGTGTCTGAACGTCGTAACCACACTTTATTAAATATGGTGTGATCTATGATGTCTCTTACTGATTTACCGCTATCGTTTCGGGATTATGCTTTAGAGACGAATGCATTCACGTTAAATAGGGCACCATCAAAATCCGTTGAGACGACACCTTATGAACTGTGGTTTGGCAAGAAACCCAAGTTGTCGTTTCTTAAAGTTTTTGGCTGCGATGCTTATGTGAAAAAGTTTCAACCTGATAAGCTCGAACCCAAATCGGAGAAATGTGTCTTCATAGGATACCCAAAAGAGACTGTTGGGTACACCTTCTATCACAGATCCGAAGGCAAGATATTCGTTGCTAAGAATGGATCCTTTCTAGAGAAGGAGTTTCTATCGAAATAACTGAGTGGGAGGAAAGTAGAACTTGATGAGGTAACTGTACCTGCTCCCTTATTGGAAAGTAGTTTATCACAGAAATCAGTTCCAGTGATTCCTACACCAGTAAGTGAGGAAGCTAATGATGATGATCATGAAACTTCTAATCAAATTACTACCGAACCTCATAGGTCAACCAGAGTAAGATCCACACCAGAGTGGTACAGTAATCCTGTTGTGGAAGTCATGTTACTTGACCATGAAGAACCTACAAACTATGAGGAAGCGATGATGAGCCCAGATTCCGCAAAATGGCTTGAGGCCATGAAATCTGAGATGGGATCCATGTATGAGAACAAAGTGTGGACTTTGGTTGACTTGCCCGATGATCGGCAAGCCATAGAGAATAAATGGATCTTCAAGAAGAAGACTGGCGCTGATGGTAATATTACTATCTACAAAGCTTGACTTGTTGCGAAAGGTTTTCAACAAGTTCAAGGAGTTGACTATGATGAGACTTTATCACCCATAGCGATGCTTAAGTTCATCTGAATCATGTTAGCAATTGCCGCATTTTATGATTATGAAATTTGGCAATTGGATGTCAAAACTGCATTCCTTAATGGATATCTTAAAGAAGAGTTGTATATGATGCAACTGGAAGGTTTTGTCGATCCAAAAGGTGCAAAGAAAGTATGCAAGCTCCAGCGATCCATTTATGGACTGGTGCAAGCCTCTCGGAGTTGGAATATACGCTTTGATAGTGTGATCAAAGCATATGGTTTATACAGACTTTTGAAGAAGCCTTTATTTACAAGAAAGTGAGTGGGAGCTCTGTAGCATTTCTGATATTATATGTGGATGACATATTGCTGATCGGAAATGATATTGAATTTCTGAATAGCATAAAAGGATACTTGAATAAGATTTTTTCAATGAAAGACCTCGGTGAAGCTGCTTATATATTGGGCATCAAGATCTATAGAGATAGATTAAGACGCTTAATTGGACTTTCACAAAGCACATACCTTGATAAAGTTTTGAAGAAGTTCAAAATGGATCAAGCAAAGAAAGGGTTCTTGCCTGTGTTACAAGGTGTGAAGTTGAGTCAGAATCAATGCCCGACCACTGCAGAAGATAGAGAGAAAATGAAAGTCATTCCCTATGCTTCAGCCATAGGTTCTATCATGTATGCAATGTTGTGTACCAGACCTGATGTGTGCCTTGCTATTAGTTTAGCAGGGAGGTACCAAAGTAATCCAGGAGTGGATCACCGGACAGCGGTCAAGAACATCCTGAAATACCTGAAAAGGACTAAGGATATGTTTCTCGTTTATGGAGGTGACAAAGAGCTTGTCGTAAACGGTTACGTCGATGCAAGCTTTGACACTGATCCGGATGACTCTAAGTCACAAACCGGTTACATATTTTTATTGAATGGTGGAGCTGTCAGTTGGTGCAGTTCTGATAACCCACAAGTATAGGGGATCACAACATTTTTCGAGGGTAAAGTATTCAACCCAAATTTTTTGATTCGACACAAGGGGAGCCAAAGAATATTCTCAAGTATTAGCAGCTGAGTTGTCAATTCAACCACACCTAGAAACTTAGTATCTGCAGCAAAGTATTTAGTAGAAAGGTAATATGATAGTAGTGGTAACGGCAGCAAAAGGTAATAGTAGTAAAAGTAATGTTTTTGGTATTTTGTAGTGATGATAGCAATAGCAACGGAAAAGTAAATAAGCGAAGAACAATATATGGAAAGCTCGTAGGCAATGGATCGGTGATGGAGAATTATGCCGGATGTGGTTCATCATGTAACAATCATAACCTAGGGTGACACAGAACTAGCTCCAGTTCATCAATGTAATGTAGGCATGTATTCCGAATATAGTCATACATGCTTATGGAAAAGAACTTGCATGACATCTTTTGTCCTACCCTCCCGTGGTAGCGGGGTCCTTACGGAAACTAAGGGATATTAAGGCCTCGTTTTAATAGAGTACCGAAACAAAGCATTAACACATGGTGAATACATGAACTCCTCAAACTACGGTCATTACCGGTAAGTATCCCGATTATTGTCACTTCGGGGTTAATGGATCATAACACATACTAGGTGACTATAGACTTGCAAGATAGGATCAAGAACACTCATATATTGATGAAAACATAATAGGTTCAGATCTGAAATCATGGCACTCGGGCCCTAGTGACAAGCATTAAGCATAGCAAAGTCATATCAACATCAATCTCAGAACATAGTGGATACTAGAGATCAAACCCTAACAAAACTAACTCGGTTACATGATAGATCCCATCCAACCCATCACCGTCTAGCAAGCCTACGATGGAATTAATCATGCATGGCGGTGAGCATCATGAAATTGGTGATGGAGGATGGTTGATGATGACGATGGTGACGGATTCCCCTCTCCGGAGCCCCGAACGGACTCCAGATCAGCCCTTCCAAGAGGTTTTAGGGCTTGGTGATACGTCTCCAACGTATCTATAATTTTTGATTGCTCCATGCTATATTATCTACTGTTTTGGGCAATATTGGGCTTTATTATCCACTTTTATATTACTTTCGGGACTAACCTATTAACCGGAGGCCCAACCCAGATTTCCTGTTTTTTGCCTATTTCAGTGTTTCGAAGAAAAGAAATATCAAACGGAGTCCAAACGGAACGAAATCAACTGGAGAAGTTATTTTTGGAAGGAAACCTACCGGATAGACTTGGACCCTACGCCAGAAGATGAAGGAGGAGCTCACGTGGGTAGGGGGCACACCCACCCCCCTGGGGCGCGCCCCCTGCCTCCTGACCCCCCCTTCGGTCCACCGACGTACCTCCTGCATCCATATATACCTACATAACCGAAAACTTCCAGAACGGAGATTAGATCGAGAGTTCCGCCGCCGCAAGCCTCTATAGCCACCGAAAGTCAATCGGGACCCTGTTCCGGCACCCTGCCGGAGGGGGGATCCCTCACCGGTGGCCATCTTCATCATCCCGGTGCTCTCCATGACGAGGAGGTAGTAGTTCTCCCTCGGGGCTAAGGGTATGTACCAGTAGCTATGTGTTTGATCTCTCTCTCTCTCTCTCTTGTTCTTGATTTGGCACGATCTTGATGTATCGCGAGCTTTGCTATTATAGTTGGATCTTATGTTTCTCCTCCCCCTCTTCTCTCTTGTAATGAATTGAGTTTCCCCTTTGAAGTTATCTTATCGGATTGAGTCTTTAAAGATTTGAGAACACTTGATGTATGTCTTGTCGTGCGTATCTGTGGTGACAATGGGATACCACGTGATTCACTTGATGTATGTTTTGGTGATCAACTTGCGGGTTCCGCCCATGAACCTATGCATAGGGGTTGGCACACGTTTTAATCGTGATTCTCCGGTAGAAACTTTGGGGCACTCTTTGAGGTTCTATGTGTTGGTTGAATAGATGAATCTGAGATTGTGTGACACATATCGTATAATCATACCCACGGATACTTGAGGTGATATTGGAGTATCTAGGTGACATTAGGGTTTTGGTTGATTTGTGTCTTAAGGTGTTATTTTAGCATGAACTCTAGGGCTGTTTGTGACACTTATAGGAATAGCCCAACAGATTGATTGGAAAGAATAACTTTGAGGTGGTTTCGTACCCTACCATAATCTCTTCGTTCGTTCTCCGCTATTAGTGACTTTGGAGTGACTCTTTGTTGCATGTTGAGGGATAGTTTTATGATCCAATTATGTTAGTATTGTTGAGGGAACTTACACTAGCGAAAGTATGAACCCTAGGCCTTATTTCCTATCATTGCAATACCGTTTACGCTCACTTTTATCACTTGCTACCTTGCTGTTTTTATTATTCCAGATTACAAATACCTTTATCTACTATCCATATACCACTTGTTTCACCATCTCTTCGCCGAAGTAGTGCACCTATACAATTTACCATTGTATTGGGTGTGTTGGGGACACAAGAGACTCTTTGTTATTTGGTTGCAGGGTTGCTTGAGAGAGACCATCTTCATCCTATGCCTCCTACGGATTGATAAACCTTAGGTCATCCACTTGAGGGAAATTTGCTACTGTCCTACAAACCTCTGCACTTGGAGGCCCAACAACGTCTACAAGAAGAAGGTTGTGTAGTAGACATCAAGCTCTTTTTTGGCACCGTTGCTGGGGAGGTGAGTGCTTGAAGGTATATCTTTAGATCTTGCAATCGAGTCTTTTAGTTTCTTGTTTTATCACTAGTTTAGTTTATAAAATAAAACTATAAAAAATGGAATTGAGTTTGTCTCATACGCTTCACCTTTTTAATATCTTTGTGAGTATGATGGAAAGGATAATTGTGCTCAAGTGCTAGAAGAAGAAATCTATAAAATGTTTGGCACTAAATATTTGAATGATGAGCATGATTGAAATGTTGTTAGTATTAATTCCTTGAATATCCATGATGCTAATGATATGCAAATCCACAAGCTTGGGGAAGCTATGTTTGATGAAGATGATATTTTTTGTCCCCCAAGTTTTGATTAGCAAATATATTATGATGAAAGCATGCCTCCTATCTATGATGATTATTATGATGACACGTATGCTTTAAATAATAATGACAACCATGAAACTTGTCATCTTGATCTTAATTTTCAATCATATGATAGTTACTTTGTTGAGTTTGCTCCCACTATTCCGAATGAGAAGAATTTTGCTTATGTGGAGAGTAATAAAATTTCTATGCTTGTAGATCATGAAAAGAATGCCTTAGGTGCTGGTTATATTGTTGAATTCATTCATGATGCTACTGAAAATTATTATGAGGGAGGAACATATGCTTGTATGAATTGCAATAATATCAAGTTTCCTCTCTATGTGCTTAAAATTTTAAAGTTATCCTTGTTTTACCTTCCTATGCAAGTTGATTCTTGTTCCCACAAGTTGTTTGCTCACAAAATCCCTATGCATAGGAAGTGGGTTAGACTTAAATGTGCTAGTCATATTCTTCATGATGCTCTCTTTATGTTACAATTCTTATCTTTTATGTGAGCATCATTGAAATCATCATGCCTAGCTAGGGGTGTTAAACGATAGCGCTTGTTGGGAGGCAACCCAATTTTATTTTTGTTCCTTGCTTTTTGCTCCTGTTTAGTAATAAATAATTCATCTAGCCTCTGTTTAGATGTGGTTTTATACTTTTAATTAGTGTTTGTGCCAAGTAGAACCTTTGGGAAGACTTTGGGAAAGTCTTGTTGATCATGCTGTAAAAAATAGAAAGTTTAGCGCTCACAAGAATTGCTGCCATTTTTATTTGGAGAGTGCTATTTAGTTAATTATTTTTGCAGATGATTAATAGATAAATTCCTCAGGTCCAGAAATTTATTTTAGAATTTTATGAGTTCCAGAAGTATACGTTTGATCCAGATTACTATAGACTGTTCTGTTTTTGACAGATTCTGTTTTTCCTGTGTTGTTTACTTATTTTGATGAATCTATGGCTAGTAAAATAGTTTATAAACCACTAGCAAACATGTCCGTGCATTGCAACGGGAGGAGAAAATCACATGTCCTAGTCCAGTAGACATGCCTCAAGACCTCCCTTCCTCAGAGCCACGTTCTCTATTCTAACATGGTGGCCCATTGTATCCCCACTTGCCTGCTTCATTGTGTCAAGTTGAAACAAAAGGTGCTTGAAACAAAACGTGTCCCAAAGTAGGAGTTTACCTTTTCAGCAAAGCTTAGTATAGAGAATGCAATACGTGCTTGTCCTGCTTGTTTCTTCTTTGTTGCATCTTTGCAAATGTAACATTTGATGCATCTGCTTTGTTGCCTTGCGATGGATGTTATCCGTTGTCGGGCCTTCTCTTCTCAAGTGTCAATTCCGCATCAAAAAACTTGGCCTTCTGGTTTTCGAGAATTTCATACTTCTGTGACCCCATATTATCCATAGACTGATAGCAAAATCCTCAATCGATCATGTCCTTCAAGTCGCACGTTGCTTTCTACCACATCGTTTTAAACAAAGGCCACTTGTGCATTGTTTTTCCTCTCTCGATCGATCTAAAGTTCAAAGTTTGGGTCCGCACATAGTACCTGTCTCCTTCACATTGGAATTGACGTATAATTCAAATATAGAATATGATAGTTGCAGGCACACCTCGTTCATATGTATGTGCACGTCATGGTTCCAGCACTTCGTTGCGGAAGGCGGCAGACGGCGGGAAGGAGCGTTGGTGTTGGCAGACAGGTACCCTAGGCGTGATTTATTTCCTCGCAAGAGAAGGGAGGCAAGAGCAAATCCATGCAGTAGGAGTTACAGGAGGGGGAGCGAGCTATGAGTCGAAGTGATTAAATATGCTGGATAACTAAACATCATGCAAAAGAAGGTAAGAAAAACCAAAAACAAAAGAAATAAGAGTTGTCCCATGGGTACTTACACGACAAAGAAAGGTAGGAGATGGCCAACATGACAACATGCAAGCACAACCTTTTTTTTAAGAAAACATGCAAGTGCACTCAAGAGAAGATGGATCGATCATAGCGCCTGTGTCGACAAAATTTGTTGGATTTTCGTTTTTTGAAAACCAAGATGTGTTTTATATTGTTATAAACCTTTTTTTGCTGGGCATCCTTGGTTAACCTTGGTCATCCTAGCCCACTTACATGGGCTGGGCTGCTACGATTGCAATTACAATGAAGCTGAACGTGCATGTTCTCGTGGGATTCCTCCCATCGTTGTCATCATTCCTTTCACATTTCCTTTAGCCATATCATGCATGTTTTTTTAAGAAACTCCTGAGCATGTCCAATCCCTATCACGTGCATCCATCCCCACACAATTCCTTTTAACTATTATTTTTGTGAACTTTCCTTTTTATAATTGTTGATCCTTCCTTTAATACACCCTAGCAATTCCTTTTAACTGTTGATCCTTCCTTTATAATACACTCCACCAACACGTCCAATCCTTGCCATGTAAATGTCCTTGAAATCCATCCATCCTTCCTAAGAAGGCCACCCAATTCCTTTTAATTGTTATTCCGCAAAAAAATCCTTTTAATTATTCATGTTTCCTTTAATACACCCCCACCAAGACAGCCCACATAATTTCTTTTAATTGCCAAAATGCATCCTTCCTTTAATGCCTTCAAGAGGACCCGCAATTCCTTTTCACCAGTTCTCATCTTGCCGATATTTCATGTAACTTACAAAGTATATAAATTGATAGAAATCCAATCACTTAAAGCAATAGGGGAGATCGTGAGTTTGATTCTCACACAACCATTTTTTAGTGCTCCATGGGTGGCCCATGAACACCCCGTTCTGTCCGAAAAAGGGCCCATAAAAACAAATCTTTTTATCACTTGATGATGGATGGACGAAAAAAATTGAGAAAATCCCAACAAAACAAATTATCCTTTATCAATTGAATAGACGGATGAAAAAATAATTTGATTGGGGGCTGGTGTGCAAGTGGAGGCCCAACTGGGCTAGACGGATTGAGCAGAAATAGAGAGGATGACCTACTTCTTTTTTGAACATAGAACAAAGCTAGCGCAGATGGCCTGGTCATACAGTACGTACCCATGAGGTCGTGAGTTCGATACCACCACGTCATTAATTTTTCCTTTTCTTCAGAAAGGTTGTGCGCAAGCTATGGGTCTCTAGCCCAAGCGATGAAATTTTAGATGGAAGCGCTTTTTATTTTCTAGCGGTCAAACGCCCCAAAATTTAGTACCACCTTGAATAGAAAGAAAATTCTAATATGTTTTGGTGGTGAACGGATGAAAAATTTGGAGAAACGCACCTTGCTTTATTAGTAGGTATAGATAGAGAAGTTGGAATATAGTAGGTTTAATACCATTATAAATAAATAATGAGTTTATTACAGTACCTTGAAGTGGTGATTTATTTTCTTATACTAACAGAGCTTACGAGTTTTCTGTTAAGTTTTGTGTTGTGAAGTTTTCAAGTTTTGGATAAGGATTCGATGGACTATGGAATAAGGAGTGGTAAGAGCCTAAGCTTGGGGATGCCCAAGGCACCCCAAGGTAATATTCAAGGATAGCCAAGAGCCTAAGCTTGGGGATGCCCCGGAAGGCATCCCCTCTTTCGTCTTCGTTCATCGGTAACTTTACTTGGAGCTATATTTTTATTCACCACATGATATGTGTTTTGCTTGGACCGTCAATTTATATTGTTAGGATTTGCTTTCTGTTATTTAGAACAATGTTTTGAATCTTTTATTTCAATAAAAGTGGCATTGATAGCCTTTACTATGCCTATTTTAAAAGTCCACATGTTGCTGTTTGAAAACAGAAAGTTTACCGCTGTTGCAATAATTCCCTAGAAAAGTCAGTATGTGATAAAATGTTCAAACCTTTTGCATATTAAGCTCTGATAAACTTACTACAGTGGGAATTTTCTTTCGTAATTTTTGGAGCTAGGGAAGTATTGATTTTGCAGCATTCTTTACAGACTGTCCTGTTTAGGCAGATTGCTGTTATATTTGCATTGTTTGCATATGTTTACTTCTTTAATGATTCTATTTGAGGATAGGACTATTAAATATGCAGAGGCATTTAGTATGAAATGTTGAATAATAATTTTAGTGATTTGCTACAGTAGAGTATGATAAGGTTTTGGCAATGGTTTATACTAACTTATCTCACGAGTCCTTGTTGAGTTTTGTGTGGATGAAACTTTTGGGATTTAGGGAGACCGTGATATGAGAGAAATTAAGGAGACACAAAAGCTCAAGCTTGGGGATTCCCAAGGCATCCCAATATAATATTTCAAGAAGTCCCAAGCGTCTAAGCTTGGGGATGCCCTAGTTGGCATCCCACCTTTTTTCTTCAACAATTATCGGTTAGTTTCGGTTGATCCTAAGTTTTTGCTTCTTCACATGATGTTTGCTATACTTAGAAAGTCATTTTCTTTTTATTTGCTTGCTGTTTGAATAAAATACCAAGATATTAAATTCTTAAATGTTAGAGAGTCTTCACATAGTTGCATAATTATTCGACTACTCATTGATCTTCACTTATATCTTTCAGAGTAGTTTGTGATTTGCTCTAGTGCTTCACTTATACCTTTTAGAGCATGGTGGTAGTTTTATTTTGAAGAAATAGATGAACTCTCATGCTTCACTTATATTATTTTGAGAGTCTTAAATAGCATGGTAATTTGCTTAAAATCCTAATATGCTAGGTATACAAGATTAATAATAAAATTCTCTTATGAGTGTTTTGAATACTAAGAGAAGTTTGATGCTTGATGATTGTTTTGAGATATGGAGGTAATAATATCAAAGTCATGCTAGTTGAGTAGTTGTGAAATTGAGAAATGCTTGTGTTGAAGTTTGCAAGTCCCGTAGCATGCACGTATGGTAAACGTTGTGTAACAAATTTGAAACATGAGGTGTTATTTGATTATCCTCCTTATGAGTGGCGGTCGGGGATGAGCGATGGTCTTTTCCTACCAATCTATCCCCCTAGGAGCATGCGCGTAATACTTTGGTTTTTGATGGCTTGTAGATCTTTGCAATAAGTATATGAGTTCTTTATGACTAATGTTGAGTCCATGGATTATACGCACTCTCACCCTTCCATCATTTCTAGCCTCTACGGTACCGTGCATTGCCTTTTCTCACATTGAGAGTTGGTGCAAACTTCGCCGGTGCATCCAAACCCCGTGATATGATACGCTCTTTCACACATAAACCTCCTTATATCTTCCTCAAAACAGCCACCATACCTACCTATTATGGCATTTCCATAGCCATTCCGAGATATATTGCCATGCAACTTTCCACCATTCTGTTCATCATGACACATTCATCATTGTCATATTGCTTAGCATGATCATGTAGTTGACATAGTATTTGTGGCAAAGCCACCATTCATAATTCTTTCATACTTGTCACTCTTGATTCATTGCATATCCCGGTACACCACCGGAGGCATTCATATAGAGTCATACTTTGTTCTAGTATCGAGTTGTAATCATTGAGTTGTAAATAAATAGAAGTGTGATGATCATCATTCAATAGAGCATTGTCCCAAAAAAAGAGAAAGGCCAAAAAAAGGAAGGCCCAAAAAAAGGGGCAATGCTACTATCCTTTTTTCCCACACTTGTGCTTCAAAGTAGCACCATGTTCTTCATATAGAGAGTCTCTTGAGTTATCACTTTCATATACTAGTGGGAATTTTCATTATAGAACTTGGCTTGTATATTCCAACAATGGGCCTCCTCAAGTGCCCTAGGTCTTCGTGAGCAAGCAAGTTGGATGCACACCCACTTAGTTTCTTTTGTTGAGCTTTCATACATTTATAGCTCTAGTGCATCCGTTGCATGGCAATCCCTACTCCTTGCATTAACATCAATCGATGGGAATCTCCATAGCCCATTGATTAGCCTCATTGATGTGAGACTTTCTCCTTTTTGTATTCTCCACATAACCCCCATCATTATATTCTATTCCACCCATAGTGCTATATCCATGGCTCATGCTCATGTATTGCATGAAAGTCTATGAGTTTGAAATTATTAAGGTATGAAACAATTGCTTGGCTTGTCATCGGGGTTGTGCATGATGAGAGCATTCTTGTGTGACGAAAATGGAGCATGACTAAACTATATGATTTTGTAGGGATGAACTTTCTTTGGCCATGTTATTTTGAGATGACATAATTGCTTAGTTAGTATGCTTGAAGTATTATTTTTTTTATGTCAATATGAACTTTTGATTTGAGTCTTTCTTATCTGAATATTCATATCACAATTAAGAAGAATTACATTGAAATTATGCCAACTAGCATTCCACATCAAAAATTATCTTTTTTTATCATTTACCTACTCGAGGACGAGCAGGAATTAAGCTTGGGGATGCTTGATACGTCTCCAACGTATCTATAGTTTTTGATTGCTCCATGCTATATTATCTACTGTTTTGGGCAATATTGGGCTTTATTATCCACTTTTATATTACTTTCGGGGCTAACCTATTAACTGGAGGCCCAGCCTAGATTTGCTGTTTTTTTGCCTATTTCAGTGTTTCGAAGAAAAGGAATATCAAACGGAGTCGAAACGGAACGAAATCAACTGGAGAAGTTATTTTTGTAAGGAAACCTACTGGATATACTTGGACCCTACGTCAGAAGATGAAGGAGGAGCTCACGAGGGTAGGTGGCGCGCCCATGCCCCTGGGGCGCGCCCCCTGCCTCGTGGCCCCCCCTTCGGTCCACCGACGTACCTCCTGCACTCATATATACCTACGTAATCGAAAACTTCCAGAACGGAGATTAGATTGGGAGTTCCACCGCCGCAAGCCTCTGTAGCCACCAAAAGTCAACCGGGACCCTGTTCCAGCACCCTGCCGGAGGGGGGGATCCCTCACCGGTGGCCATCTTCATCATCCCGGTGCTCTCCATGACGAGGAGGGAGTAGTTCTCCCTCGGGGCTGAGGGTATGTACCAGTAGCTATGTGTTTGATCTCTCTCTCTCTCGTGTTCTTGATTTGGCACGATCTTGATGTATCACGAGCTTTGCTATTATAGTTGGATCTTATGTTTCTCCTAACCTCTTCTCTCTTGTAGTGAATTGAGTTTCCCCTTTGAAGTTATCTTATCGGATTGAGTCTTTAAAGATTTGAGAACACTTGATGTATGTCTTGCCGTGCGTATCTGTGGTGACAATGGGATACCACATGATTCACTTGATGTATGTTTTGGTGATCAACTTGCGGGTTCCGCCCATGAACCTATGCATAGGGGTTGGCACACGTTTTCGTCGTGATTCTCCGGTAGAAACTTTGGGGCACTCTTTGAGGTTCTATGTGTTGGTTGAATAGATGAATCTGAGATTGTGTGACGCATATCGTATAATCATACCCACAGATACTTGAGGTGACATTGAAGTATCTAGGTGACATTAGGGTTTTGGTTGATTTTTGTCTTAAGGTGTTATTCTAGCATGAACTCTAGGGCTGTTTGTGACACTTATAGGAATAGCCCAATAGATTGATTGGAAAGAATAACTTTGAGGTGGTTTCGTACCCTACCATAATCTCTTCGTTCGTTCTCCGCTATTAGTGACTTTGGAGTGACTCTTTGTTGCATGTTGAGGGATAGTTTTATGATCCAATTATGTTAGTATTGTTGAGGGAACTTACACTAGCGAAAGTATGAACCCTAGGCCTTATTTCCTATCATTGCAATACCGTTTACGCTCACTTTTATCACTTGCTACCTTGCTGTTTTTATTATTCCAGATTACAAATACCTTTATCTACTATCCATATACCACTTGTTTCACCATCTCTTCGCCGAAGTAGTGCACCTATACAATTTACCATTGTATTGGGTGTGTTGGGGACACAAGAGACTCTTTGTTATTTGGTTGCAGGGTTGCTTGAGAGAGACCATCTTCATCCTACGCCTCCTACGGATTGATAAACCTTAGGTCATCCACTTGAGGGAAATTTGCTACTGTCCTACAAACCTCTGCACTTGGAGGCCCAACAATGTCTACAAGAAGAAGGTTGTGTAGTAGACATCACTTGGCGGCGGCTCCGTATCCTAAAACGTTATGAATCCTTCTCTCTGATTTTTTTCTCCCCGAAACACAATATATAGAGTTGGAGTTGGAGTCGGAGAGGCACCAGGGGGCCCACGAGGTAGGGGGGCGCGCCCTAGGGGGGCAGGCGCGCCCCCACCCTCGTGGACAAGTGGTGGGCCCCCTGGCCTTCATCTTTTGCAGGTATTTTTTATATTTTCTTAAAAGTTGCTCCGTGAAGTTTCAGGCCATTCCGAGAACGTTTGTTTCTACACATAAATAACGCCATGGTAATTCTGCTGAAAACAGCGTTAGTCCGGGTTAGTTCCATTCAAATCATGCAAGTTAGAGTCCAAAACAAGGGCAAAAGTGTTTGGAAAAGTAGATACGACGGAGACGTATCAACTCCCCCAAGCTTAAACCTTTGCTTGTCCTCAAGAAATTTAGTTGACAAACTGAAAGTGATAAAGAAAAACTTTTACAAACTCTGTTTGCTCTTGTTGTTGTAAATATGTAAAGCCAGCATTCAAGTTTTCAGCAAAGACTATAACTAACCACATTCACAATAACGCTTAGGTCTCAAGTTTACTCATATCAATAGCATAATCAACTAGCAAGCAATAATAATAAATCTCGGATGACAACACTTTCTCAAAACAATCATAATATAATATAACAAGGTGGTATCTCGCTAGCCCTTTCTGAGACCGCAAAACATAAATGCAGAGCACCTTTAAAGACCAAGGACTGACTAGACATTGTAATTCATGGTAAAAGAGATCCAGTCAAGTCATACTCCATGTAAATTAATAGTAATGAATGCAAATGACAGGAGTGCTCTCCAACTGGTGATTTTTAATAAGAGGATGATGACTCAGCATAAAAGTAAATAGATAGGCCCTTCGCAGAGGGAAGCAGGGATTTGTAGAGGTGCCAGAGCTCGGTTTTGAAATAGAGATGAATAATATTTTGAGCGGTATACTTTCATTGTCTACATAACAACCAAGAGATGGCGGTATCTTCCATGCTACACACATTATAGGTGGTTCCCAAATAGAATGGTAAAGTTTATACTCCCCCTTCCACCAACAAGCATCAATCCATGGCTTGCTCGAAACAACGGGTGCCTCCAACTAACAAGAGTCCCACGGGGAGTTTTGTTCTCAATTATGTTGATTTAGTTTGCATAAAGCATGGGACTGGGCATCCCGATGACCAGCCATTTATCTCGTGAGTAAGGAGCGGAGTCCACTCCTCTTGAGAATAACCCGCCTAACATGCAAGATACGGACAACCCTAGTTGATACATGAGCTATTCGAGCATACAAAACAGGATATTTATTTGAAGGTTTAGAGTTTGGCACATACAAATTTACTTGGAACAATAGGTAGATACCGTATATAGGTAGGTATAGTGGACTCATATGGAATAACTTTGGGGTTTAAGGGATTGGATGCACAAGCAGTATTCCCGCTTAGTACAGGTGAAGGCTAGCAAAAGACTGGGAAGCGACCAGCTAGAGAGCGACAACAGTCATGAACATGCATTAAAATTAATCAACACCGAATGCAAGCATGAGTAGGATATAATCCACCATGAACATAAATATCGTGAAGGCTATGTTGATTTTGTTTCAACTACATGTGTGAACATGCGCCAAGTCAAGTCACTTAAATCATTCAGAGGAGGATACCACCCTATCATACCACATCATAACCATTTTAATAGCATGTTGGCATGCAAGGTAAACCATTATAACTCATAGCTAATCAAGCATGGCACAAGAAACTATGGTCTCTAGTTGTCATTGCAAACATGTTTATTCATAATAGGCTGAATCAGGAACGATGAACTAATCATATTTACAAAAAACAAAAGAGGTCGAGTTCATACCAGCTTTTCTCATCTCGGTCAGTCCATCATATCTCATCACAATTGCCTTTCACTTGCACGACCGAATGATGTGAATAATAATAATAGTGCACGTGCATTGGACTAAGCTGGAATCTGCAAGCATTCAATAAACAGGAGAAGACAAGGCAATATGGGCTCTTTTGTCAGATCAACAATAATGCATATAAGAGCCACTTCAACAATTTAATTATGGTCTTCTCCTATCGACTCCCAAAGAAAAGAAAAGAAATAAAACTATTTACATGGGAGAGCTCCCAACAAGCAAAAGAAGAACAAGAAATCTTTTTGGGTTTTCTTTTTTAATTACTACTACAAGCATGGAAAGTAAACTAATTAAAAGCTACAACTAATTTTTTTGTTATTTCTTAAGGTTTATCAAACACACAAGAAGAAAGCATAAAAAGTAAATAAACTAGCATAGATGATACAAATGAAAAAGTATGAGCACTGACATCTAGAAATGAGTGTGTGAACATGAATGTAATGTCGGTGGGAAATATGTACTCCCCCAAGCTTAGGCTTTTGGCCTAAGTTGGTCTATGGCCACGTCTGGCCTGGCGGATATCCATAGTAAAAGTTGGGGTCGTACTGAGATGCGGCGGCTATCGCCTGCTGCGCTATAGCGTGGCGACGAGCGGCCTCCGCTCTCCTCTCGTACTCATCTGCCTCCTCTCCGATAATAGTATATCTTCCTTTTGCCTGATGATCAAAGAAGGCAGGAGCAAGGAGAGTAATATGGACAGCACGACGTCTGTCAAAGATTAGTCGATACTGGAGAGGTGATTCATTCCTCTCGACAAACTGGTGGTGAACCATAGCATTAAAGTCTAGGTAAGCAGGTGGTAATTCAATATCATCTTCGCGTATGGCTACACCAAGAAAATTAGCTATGCGGGTTGCATAAATTCCTCCAAAGAAATATCCATTAAATCTATTAAGATGCAACCTATGTGCAACAATGGCTCCCAAATTATAAGATTTATCTCCTAGCATGGCACTCCTAAGAATACTGAGGTCAGGGACACACATATGACATGCCTCATCTTTACCATTAATGCATCTACCTATGAAGAGAGCAAAATAATGTATAGCAGGAAAGTGAATGCTCCCTATGGTAGCTTGTGTTATATCTATAGATTCTCCCACAGTTATGCTAGCAAGAAAATCCCTAAATTCAGATTTGCGAGGATCTCTTATACTACCCCATTGTGGAAGTTTGCAAGCAGTGGTAAAATCCTCTAAGTCCATAGTGTAAGAATTTTCATAAAGATCAAACAGGACAGTTGGAGAATTACGTGAAGATGAAAATTCAAACCTCCTCACAAAGGTACTAGTGAGATTGTGATACTGGCTGCACTTCTCTTCCTTGAAGCTCACAAGATCAGCGTTGCACAAATATGCGTTGAATTCTTCCTTAATTCCTGCTCGATCCATAAAGTTTTGAGAAGGCCACTCACAAGGACGCACTGGAGCGTCTCTTGGTGGCTCTTCATCAGCATCACGCATTGCAAGCCTGGGTCCTTGCTTCCTTGAGGAACCACCTTGGAAAATTTTCCTAAGCATTTTTCTTTCTCTGAAAAATTCTGAAATTTTTTAGTAACTTCAAAATAAAAGTAAACCAAACTCAATAATATTGACAGCAACTACTCCTAGAAGTGCCTAGGGCCTATATCATGCATCAAAACTACTTTTGACCATATAAATTTGACATGCAAGCTCAAGAATAGGGTCACCTAAGCAGCAAAAATTTGTAATGAATAAAGCACTAGAACAAAAACTAATTGGACCAATGGAGGAGTCACATACCATGGAACAATCTCCCCAAGCAGTTTTGTGAGAGGTGCTTTGAGCAAGGAGATCGAAAATGGCAGCAAGATGAGCTAGAACTCGTGCTTGAGCTAGATATTCGTGTTTGTGGGAGGAAGAAGTGTGTGGGTGCAGGAATAAGTGGAGGAGGGCCACCGTGGGCCCACGAGGCAGGGGGCGCGTCCAGGGGGGTAGGACGCGCCCTCCACCCTAGTGGGCAGGTGGTTGACCCCCTGCTGTGTTCTCAGTGCCAAATATTCTCAAATATTCTAGAAAAAATCATATTTAAATTTCAGGGCATTGGAGAACTTTTATTTTCGGGGTATTTTTATATTGCACGGATAATCAGATAACAGACAGAAAGTACTTACTTTTATTTTATTTAATATAAATATCAGAAAGCAAAAGGAGGGTACAACAGATTGTGCCTTCTAGTTTAATCCATCTCATGATCATCAAAAGGAATCCACTAACAAGGTTGATCAAGTCTTGTTAACGAACTCATTCCGAATAACATGGAACCGGAGAAATTTCGAATAACACTATGTTACCTCAATGGGGATATGCACATCCCCAATAATAAGAATATCATATTTCTTCTTGACAGCAGGTAGAGGAAATTCAAAACCTCCAAATATAATCGATGGACTTTTTCCAATAGAGTTGATACTATGAACTTGAGGTTGTTTCCTCGGAAAGTGTACCGTGTGCTCATTACCATTAACATGAAAGGTGACATTGCCTTTAGTGCAATCAATAACAGCCCCTGCAGTATTCAAAAAGGGTCTTCCAAGAATAATAGACATACTATCTTCCTCGGGAATATCAAGAATAACAAAGTCCGTTAAAATAGTAACGTTTACAACTACAACAGGCACATCCTCACAAATACCAACAGGTATAGCAGTTGGTTTATCAGCCATTTGCAAAGATATTTCAGTAGGTGTCAACTTATTCAAATCAAGTCTACGATATAAAGAGAGAGGCATAACACTAACACCGGCTCCAAGATCACATAAAGCAGTTTTAACATAGTTTCCTTTAATGGAGCATGGTATAGTTGGTACTCCTGGATCTCCAAGTTTCTTTGGTATTCCACCCTTAAAAGTATAATTAGCAAGCATGGTGGAAATTTCAGCTTCCGGTATCTTTCTATTATTTGTAACAATATCTTTCATATACTTAGCATAAGGATTCATTTTGAGCATATCAGTTAATCGCATACGCAAAAAGATAGGTCTAATCATTTCAGCAAAGTGCTCAAAATCCTCATCATCCTTTTTCTTGGATGGTTTGGGAGGAAAAGGCATGGGTTTCTGAACCCATGGTTCTCTTTCTTTACCATGTTTCCTAGCAACAAAGTCTTTCTTATCATAACGTTGATTCTTTGATTGTGGGTTATCAAGATCAACATCAGGTTGAATTTCTATATCATTATCATTACTAGGTTGAGCATCATCATGAATGTTATCATTAACATTATCACTAGTTTCAGGTTCATTACCAGATTGTGTTTCAGCATCAGAGATAGAAATATCATTTGGATTCTCAGGTGTTTCAGTAACAGGTTTACTAGAAGCATGCAAAGCCCTATCATTTTTCTTTTCTTCTTTTTAGAAGGACTAGGCGCATCTATATTATTTGTCTGAGAATCTTGCTCAATTCTCTTAGGATGGCCTTCAGGATACAAAGGTTCCTTAGTCATTTTACCACCTCTAGTCATAACTCTAACAGCATTATCATTATCCTTACTATTCAATTCATTGAGCAAATCATTTTGAGCTTTAAGTACTTGTTCTACTTGAGTGGTAACCATAGAAGCATGTTTACTAATAATTTTAAGTTCGCCTTTGACATTAGCCATATAATCACCCAAGTGTTCAAGCATATTTGAATTGTATTTCAATTGTCTACCAAAATAAGCATTAAAATATTCTTGCTTAGCCATAAATTTATCAAACTCATCTAATCATGGGCTAGCCAATTTAGTAAATGGGATTTCAGCTTTATCATATCTATAGAGAGAATTTACCTTTACTACCTGTGTCGGGTTATCAAGACCATGAGTTTCTTCAATAGGTAGAGGATCAAGATCATATGTTTCTTCAACAGGCGGTAAATTAAGACCATGTATTTCTTCAATAGGAGGTAAATTCTTAACATCTTCAGCTTTAATACCTTTTTCTTTCATAGATTTCTTTGCCTCTTGCATATCTTCAGGACTGAGAAATAGAATACCCTCTTCTTCGGAGTTGGTTTGGGAATAGGCTCAGGAATTGGCTCCGGAGGTGTCCAATTATTTTCATTCATCAACATATTATTCAATAGAATTTCAGCTTCATCCGGTGTTCTTTCCCTGAAAACGGAACCAACACAACTATCCAGGTAATCTTTGGAGGCATCGGTTAGTCCATTATAAAAGATATCAAGTATTTCATTTTTCTTAAGAGGATGATCAGGCAAAGCATTAAGTAATTGGAGAAGCCTCCCCCAAGCTTGTGGGAGACTCTCTTCTTCAATTTGCACAAAATTATATATATCCCTTAAAGCAGCTTGTTTCTTATGAGTAGGGAAATATTTAGCAGAGAAGTAACAAATCATATCCTGGGGACTACGCACACAACCAGGATCAAGAGAATTAAACCATATCTTAGCATCACCCTTTAATGAGAACGGGAATATTTTAAGGATATAAAAGTAACGAGTTCTCTCATCAGTTGTGAACAGAGTGGCTATATCATTCAATTTAGTAAGATGTGCCACAACAGTTTCAGATTCATAGCCATGAAAAGGATCAGATTCAACCAAAGTAATTATATCAGGATCAACAGAGAATTCATAATCCTTATCGGTAACACAGATAGGTGAAGTAGCAAAAGCAGGGTCAGGTTTCATTCTAGCATTTAGAGATTGCTTGTTCCATTTAGCTAATAACCTCTTAAGTTCGTATCTATATTTACAAGCTAAAATAGCTAAAGAAGCTTCTTGATCAAAAACATAACCCTCAGGAATAACAAGTGATTCTTCATCATCACTTTCATCAGTATTATCAGATTCAATATTTTCAACCTCTCTAGCCCTAGCAAGTTGTTCATCAAGAAATTCACCAAGTGGCACAGTAGTAGCAAGCATAGAAGTAGTTTCATCATAAGTATTATGTATAGCAGAAGTAGCATCATCAATAACATGCGACATATCAGAACGAATAGCAGAAGAAGTTTTAGGTGTCGCAAGCTTACTCAGAACAGAAGGTGAATCAAGTGCAGAGCTAGATGGCAGTTCCTTACCTCCCCTCGTAGTTGAGGGATAAATCTTGGTTTTTGGATCTCTCAAGTTCTTCATAATGATAACCAGATATAAATCCCAAGTGACTCAAATAATAGAGCTATGCTCCCCGGCAACGGCGCCAGAAAATAGTCTTGATAACCCACAAGTATAGGGGATCGCAACAGTTTTCGAGGGTAAAGTATTCAACCCAAATTTATTGATTCGACACAAGGGGAGCCAAAGAATATTCTCAAGTATTAGCAGTTGAGTTGTCAATTCAACCACACCTGGAAACTTAGTATCTGCAGCAAAGTATTTAGTAGCAAAGTAACATGATAGTAGTGGTAACGGTAGCAAAAGGTAACAATAGTAAAAGTAATGTTTTTGGTATTTTGTAGTGATGATAGCAATAGCAACGGAAAAGTAAATAAGCGAAGAACAATATATGGAAAGCTCGTAGGCAATGGATCGGTGATGGAGAATTCTGCCGGATGCGGTTCATCATGTAACAGTCATAACCTAGGGTGACACAGAACTAGCTCCAGTTCATCAATGTAATGTAGGCATGTATTCCGAATATAGTCATACGTGCTTATGGAAAAGAACTTGCATGACATCTTTTGTCCTACCCTCCTGTGGCAGCGGGGTCATTACGGAAACTAAGGGATATTAAGGCCTCCTTTTAATAGAGTACCAGAACAAAGCATTAACACATAGTAAATACATGAAATCCTCAAACTACGGTCATCACCGGTAAGTATCCCGATTATTGTCACTTCGGGATTAACAGATCATAACACATAATAGGTGACTATAGACTTGCAAGATAGGATCAAGAACACTCATATATTGATGAAAACATAAAAGGTTTAGATCTGAAATCATGGCACTCGGGCCCTAGTGACAAGCATTAAGCATAGCAAAGTCATAGCAACATCAATCTCAGAACATAGTGGATACTAGGGATCAAACCCTAACAAAACTAACTTGATTACATGATAGGTCCCATCCAACCCATCACCGTCCAGCAAGCCTACGATGGAATTACTCACGCACGGCGGTGAGCATCATGAAATTGGTGATGGAGGATGGTTGATGATGACGATGGCGACGGATTCCCCTCTCCGGAGCCCCGAACGGACTCTAGATCAGCCCTCCCAAGAGGTTTTAGGGCTTGGCGGCGGCTCCGTATTGTAAAACGCGATGAATCCTTCTCTCTGATTTTCTCTCTCCCCGAAACACAATATATGGAGTTGGAGTTGGAGTCAGAGAGGCACCAGGGGGCCCACGAGGTAGGGGGGCGCGCCCCCCACCCTCATGGACAAGTGGTGGGCCCCCTGGCCTTCATCTTTTGCAGGTATTTTTTATATTTTTCAAAAAGTTGCTCCATGAAGTTTCAGGTCATTCCGAGGACGTTTGTTTCTGCACATAAATAACACCATGGTAATTCTGCTAAAAACAGCGTCAGTCCGGGTTAGTTCCATTCAAATCATGCAAGTTAGAGTCCAAAACAAGGGCGAAAGTGTTTGGAAAAGTAGAAATGAACGGAGATGTATCAAGTTCCAAGCAGAGCGTCGTGGCGGGATCTACGTGTGAAGCGGAGTACATAGCTGCTTCGGAAGCAGCAAATGAAGGAGTCTGGATGAAGGAGTTCATATCCGATCTAGGTGTCATACCTAGTGCATCGGGTCCAATGAAAATCTATTGTGACAATGCTGGTGTAATTGCCTTGGCAAAGGAATCCAGATCAAGAGACGCTTCAATTCCATCCGCGATCAAGTCAAAGAGGGAGACATAGAGATTTGCAAGATACATAGGGATCTGAATGTTGCAGACCCTTTGACTAAGCCTCTCTCATGAGCAAAACATGATCAACACCAAGACTCCATGGGTATTAGAATCATTACAATGTAATCTATATTATTGACTCTAGTGCAAGGGGAGACTGAAGGAAAAATGCCCTAGAGGAAATAATAAAGTTGTTATTTATATTTCCTTATATCATGATAAATGTTTATTATTCATGCTAGAATTGTATTAACCAGAAACTTAGTACATGTGTGAATACATAGACAAACATAATGTCACTAGTATGCCTCTACTTGACTAGCTCGTTAATCAAAGAGGGTTAAGTTTCCTAACCATAGACATGAGTTATCATTTGATGAACGAGATCACATCATTAGAGAATGATGTGATTGACTTGACCCATCCATTAGCTTAGCACTATGATTGTTTAGTTTATTGCTATTGCTTTCTCCATGACTTATACATGTTCCTATGACTATGAGATTGTGCAACTCCTGAATACCGGAGGAACACTTAGTGTGCTATCAAACGTCACAACGTAACTGGGTGACTATAAATATGCTCTACAGGTGTCTCCGATGGTGTTTGTTGAGTTGGCATAGATCAAGATTAGGATTTGTCACTCCGATTGTCGGAGAGGTATCTCTAGGCCCTCTCGGTAATGCACATCATTATAAGCCTTGCAAGCAATGTGACTAATGAGTTAGTTGCGGGATGATGCATTACGGAACGAGTAAAGAGACTTGTCGGTAACGAGATTAAACTAGGTATTGAGATACCGACGATCAAATCTCGGGCAAGTAACATACCGATGACAAAGGGAACAATGTATGTTGTTATGCGGTTTGACCGATAACGATCTTTGTAGAATATGTAGGAACCAATATGAGCATCCAGGTTCCACTATTGGTTATTGACCGAAGTGAGTCTCGGTCAAGTCTACATAGTTCTCAAACCCGTAGTGTCCGCACGCTTAACGTTTGATGACGATCGGTATTATGAGTTTATGTGTTTTGATGTACCAAAGGTAGTTCGGAGTCCCAGATGTGATCACGGACATGATGAGGAGTCTCGAAATGGTCGAGACATAAAGATCGATATATTGGAAGGCTATGTTTGGACATCGGAATGGTTCCGGATGAGTTCGTGAAAGCACAAGTGCTCCCTAGGTGGTTTTGGTAATTAATGTCAACATATCTTTTGTTGGACTAACATTTTTATCTAGTATGTTTCAGATAAGTTCAACAATGAAGTGGCATGGACTAGAGGATGTGAAACCCCTTCAAGATGCTAAGGACAAAGGATTGGCTCAAGCTCAAAGCTCAAGACTCTACATTTTCTATTTTAGTGATCCAAGATCACATTGAGTCTATAGGAAAAGCCAATACTATCAAGGAGGGATGAGGTGTTGCTTAATGAGGCTCTTGCTCAAAATGCTTAGTGATATGCTCCAAAACCCTCAACTACTTTCTCACATCCACATATGACCTAAACCAAAAGTCAAACTCGGCCCCACCGATTCTTCCTATCCGGCGCCGCCGAGTTTCAAATGTCATAGCCACTGCCACAAACCCTAGGCAAATCGGTCTCACCGATAGGGATCTCGGTCTCACCGAGATGGGATTGCAAACTCTCTGTTGCCTGTTGCAATACTTTCGGTCTCACCGAAACTTGTGATCGGTCCCACCGAAACTACAATGTAAACTCTTTGGTTCGCTTTTGTAACATTTCGGTCTCACCGAAATGAGCGATCGGTCCCATCGAGTTTACCTGACCAACTCTCTAGTTTGCTTATTACGAAAATCGGTCTCACCGAGTTTGTGTAATCGGGCTCACTGAGATTACGTTATGCCCTAACCCTAATCATATCAGTCCTACCGAGTTGCATGTCGGTCCCACCGAAAACCCTAACGGTCACTAGCTTTGCTGAATCGGTCCGACCGAGTTTAACCATTCGGTCCCACTGAGTTTAACCATTCGGTCCCACTGAGTTTGGAAAGTTATGTGTAATGGTTATATTTTGTGTGGAGGCTATAAATACCCCTCCACCTCCTCTTCATTCGTGGAGAGAGCCATCAGAACATGCCTACACTTCCAATACATATTTTCTGAGAGAGAACCACCTACACTTGTGCTGAGACCAAGATATTCCATTCCTAATCTTGATCTTTATCCTTCCCCAAGTTGCTTTCCACTCAAATCTTCTTTCCACCAAATCCATATCCTGTGAGAGAGAGTTGAGTGTTGGGGAGACTATCATTTGAAGCACAAGAGCAAGGAGTTCATCATCAACACACCATTTGTTACTTCTTGGAGAGTGGTGTCTCCTAGATTGGCTAGGTGTCACTTGGGAGCCTCCGACAAGATTGTGGAGTTGAACCAAGGAGTTTGTAAGGGCAAGGAGATTGCCTACTTCGTGAAGATCTACCGCTAGTGAGGCAAGTCCTTCGTGGGTGATGGCCATGGTGGGATAGACAAGGTTGCTTCTTCATGGACCCTTCGTGGGTGGAGCCCTCCATGGACTCGTGCAACCGTTACCCTTCGTGGGTTGACATCTCCATCAATGTGGATGTACGATAGCACCACCTATCGGAACCACGACAAAAACATCTGTGTCTCCAATTGCGTTTGAATCTTCCAAACCCTTCTCTTTACATTCTTGCAAGTTGCATACTTTACTTTCCACTGCTCATATACTCTTTGCATGATTGCTTGATATGTATTTTGTTCGTTAAACTTGTGCCTAAACTCCACTTCAACCTAAAGAATTTAGAAACTACAACTTTTAGCACTTAGTGTCTAATCACCCCCCTCTAGACACCTCTTCTCGATCCTTTCAATTGGTATCAGAGCATTGGTCTCCATTGCCTTGGTTTAAACACCATTGGAGGAAGATGGATGAGTCTACTTTGGGGAGTCTTAGATGTAGAGTGCCTATTCTTGATGGAGAATATTTTCATGAGTGGAGAAATGAAATGCTTGAGATTTTCAATGACTATCATTTGAACAAGTACATTGCTAGCCCTTGTGCACCTCATGTTGGTCCCATGCATCCTACCCTTGATGAGTCTATTGACATGATTCGCAATCTTAGAACTGTTAATCTTATCACTAGAGACTTGCCTAGAAACTTGATTGGATGTTTGCCTACTCTTAAGTGTGCCTACACCATATGGAAATTTCTTGAGGAACTCTCTCCAACTTATTCCTTGAAAGATCTAGATGAAATCCTCCATAAATCCATTGCCTTGATTAAGATGAATTCCAATGATCCCAAATTTGGTGACTGCTTATTTGAGCTTACTAATCTTACGAGTGCCAAAGGAGATGTTGGAATCATTAGCAATATCATTTCCAAAGCTATTAGAATTCATAAAGATAACTATAGAAATGATCATTTATCTAATGAATTACCCTCTCTAGGAATTGATCAATCACAAGATGATGTTGAACATGGATACTCTGATGAGGATGATGATGATAGCGACTATGACCTTGATGATGTGATGAGACACTTTGGTCTTATGGCAAATCTTCGTGGCTACATGGCCGGAGGAAAGGAATGGGTTCTTGATAGTGGATGTACTGATCATATGACCGGAGATAAAGATATGCTCCGTGAGCTTGCTGAAAACGACGGCCCTCGAAAATATGTCACCTTTGGTGATAACTCAAAGGGTAAGGTGGTTGGCCTTGGTAAGGTGGCCATCTCACATGATAGCTCCATACAAAATGTCATGCTTGTTGAATCTCTTGGGTACAATTTACTTTCAGTATCTAGACTTGCTGATTTCGGTCTCAATGTTTTATTCAGTGAAGTAGATTGCCAAGTGTTTCGTAGAGACAATTGTAAAATGGTCTTTACCAGAATACATAGAGGCGATCTTTACATTGTTGATTTCACTAAAAAGGCTCAACCTAGAACTTGCTTAATTGCTAAATCTTCTAAAGGTTGGTTATGGCATAGACAATTAGGTCATGTTGGTATGCGAAACCTTGACAAGCTTATTAAAGGTGGTCATATCCTTGGAGTAAAAGATGTTATGTTTGATAAGGATAGACTTTGCAGTGCTTGTCAAGCAGGTAAACAAGTTGGAGGAAGGCATCCCGTGAAGAACATAATGACCACGAGGAGACCACTCGAGCTACTTCACATGGATCTTTTTGGTCCTAACACTTACAAAACTCTCGGTGGAAATTCTTTTGGTCTAGTTATAGTTGATAATTTTTCAAGATTTACGTGGGTGTTCTTTCTTGATGACAAATCGCAGGTCCAAAAGATCTTCAAAAACTTCGCTAGGAAGGCCCAAAATCAATTTGACGTGAGGATCAAGAAGGTTTGAAGCGACAACGGAATGGAGTTCAAGAACACAAATGTTGACACCTTTCTTGATGAAGAAGGGATTTCACATGAGTTCTCGGCTACGTATACACCTCAAAAAAATGGAGTTGTTGAGAGGAAGAACCGGACACTCATCGAAATGGCAAGAACGATGCTTGATGAGTACAAGACACCAAAACACTTTTGGGCGAAAGCAGTTGAGACAGCTTGCCATGCAACAAATCGCTTGTATCTTCACAAGCTACTCGGCAAGACGGCATACGAGCTCCTAACTGGTAACAAACCACAAGTTGGATACTTTCAAGTATTCGGCTCAAAGTGATACATTCTTGATAAACACCGTCGTTCTAAATTTGCTCCTAAGTCTCATGAAGGTTTCCTACTTGTTATGGCTCAAACTCTCACACATATCGTGTCTACAACAATTTCACCCGAAAGGTTGAAGAGACGGTAGATGTGAAGTTTGATGAATCTAATGGCTCGCAAGTAGAGCAATTGCCATTTGATGTAGGAGACAAATACCATTCGGAAGCAATCCAAGACTTGTCTATTGGCAAGATTCGTCCAACGGAGGTGAAGGAGAGTGCTACGTCTTGAGCTTGTGTTGGATTTCCCCGAAGAGGAAAGGATGATGCAATAGAGTAGCGTAAGTATTTCCCTCAGTTTTTGAGAACCAAGGTATCAATCCAGTAGGAGGCCACGCTCAAGTCCCTCGTACCTGCACAAAACGATAGCTACTCGCAACCAATGCGATTAGGGGTTGTCAATCCCTTCACGGTCACTTATGAGAGTGAGATCTGATAGATATAATATTTTTGGTATAAAGATGCAAAGTAAAAGTAAAAGCAAAGTAAAAAAGCAAAGCAAGATTAAAGTAATGGAGATTGATATGATGAGAATAGACCCGGGGGCCATAGGTTTCACTAGTGGCTTCTCTCAAGAGCATAAGTATTCTACGGTGGGTGAACAAATTACTGTTGAGCAATTGACAGAATTGAGCATAGTTATGAGAATATCTAGGCATGATCATGTATATAGGCATCACGTCCGTGACAAGTAGACCGAAACGATTCTGCATCTACTACTATTACTCCACTCATCGACCGCTATCCAGCATGCATCTAGAGTATTAAGTTAAAAACAGAGTAACGCCTTAAGCAAGATGACATGATGTAGAGAGATAAATTCATGCAATATGAAATAAACCCCATCTTGTTATCCTCGATGGCAACGATGAAATACGTGCCTTGCTGCCCCTTCTGTCACTGGGTAAGGACACCGCAAGATCAAACCCAAAGCTAAGCACTTCTCCCATGGCAAGAACTACCAATCTAGTTGGCCAAACCAAATGGATAATTCGAAGAGACTTGCAAAGATAACCAATCATACATAAAAGACTTCAGAGAAGATTCAAATATTATTCATAAATAGACTTTATCATCAACCCACAATTCATCGGTCTCAACAAACATACCACAAAAAGAAGATTACATCAAATAGATCTCCAAGAGAGAGGAGGAGAACTTTGTATTGAGATTCAAAGAGAGAGAAGAAGCCATCTAGCTAGTAACTATGGACCCGAAGGTCTGAGGTAAACTACTCACACTTCATCGGAGAGGCTATGATGATGTAGAAGCCCTCGGTGATGACGGCCCTCTTCCGGCGGAGCTCCGGAACAGGCCCCAAGATGGGATCTCGTGGATACAGAAAGTTGTGGTGGTGGAATTAGGTTTTTGGCTCCTCTTCTGATTGTTTGGGGGTATGTAGGTATATATAGGAGGAAGGAGTACGTCGGTGGAGCTTCGAGGGGGCCACGAGGCAGGGGGCGCGCCCTAGGGGGGCACGCCCCCCACCCTCGTGACCGCCTCTTTTGTTCCTTGGCGTAGGGTCCAAGTCTCCTGGATCACGTTCGGTGAGAAAATCACGTTCCCGAAGGTTTTATTCCGTTTGGACTCCGTTTGATATTTCGTTTCTTCGAAACACTGAAATAGGCAAAAAACAGCAATTCTAGGCTGGGCCTCCGGTTAATAGGTTAGTCCCAAAAGTAATATAAAAGTGGAAAATAAAGCCCAATATAGTCCAAAACAGTAGATAATATAGCATGGAACAATAAAAAATTATAGATACGTTGGAGACGTATCAGGCATCCCCAAGCTTAATTCCTACTCGTCCTCGAGTAGGTAAATGATAAAAAGAGAATTTTTGATGTGGAGTGCTACTTGGCATAATTTCAATGCAAATCTTCTTAATTGTGGTATGAATATTAAGATTAGAAAGATTCAAGACAAAAGTTTATATTGACATAAGAAATAATAATACTTCAAGCATACTAACAAAGCAATTATGTCTTCTCAAAATAACATGGCCAAAGAAAGTTATCCCTACAAAATCATATAGTCTGGCTATGCTCTATCTTCACCACACAAAATATTTAAATCATGCACAACCCCGATGACAAGCCAAGCAATTGTTTCATACTTTTGACATTCTCAAAACTTTTTCAATCTTCATGCAATACATGAGCGTGAGCCATGGACATAGCACTATAGGTGGAATAGAATGGTGGTTGTGGAGAAGACAAAAAGGGAGAAGATAGTCTCACATCAACTAGGCGTATCAACGGGCTATGGAGATGCCCATCAATAGATATCAAGGTGAGTGAGTAGGGATTGCCATGCAACAGATGCACTAGAGCTATAAGTATATGAAAGCTCAAAAAGAAACTAAGTGGATGTGCATCCAACTTGCTTGCTCATGAAGACATAGGGCAATTTGAGAAAGCCCGTCATTGGAATATACAAGCCAAGTTCTATAATTAAAGATTCCCACTAGTATATGAAAGTGATAACATGAGAGACTCTCTACTATGAAGATCATGGTGCTACTTTGAAGCACAAGTGTGGTAAAAGGATAGTAACATTGTCCCTTCTTTCTTTTTCTCTCATTATTTTTTTTATTTGGGCCTTTTCTCTTTTTTATGGCCTTTTTTTTATTTGGGCTTCTTTGGCCTCCTTTTTTTTCATCCGGAGTCTCATCCTGACTTGTGGGGGAATCATAGTCTCCATCATCCTTTCCTCACTGGGACAATGCTCTAATAATGATGATCATCACACTTTTATTTTTCTTACAACTCAACAATTACAACTCGATACTTAGAACAAGATATGACTCTACATGAATGCCTCCGGCGGTGTACCGGGATATGCAATGAATCAAGAGTGACATGTATGAAAGAATTATGAACGGTGGCTTTGCCACAAATACAATGTCAACTACATGATCATGCTAAGCAATATGACAATGATGGAGTGTGTCATAATAAACGGAACGGTGGAAAGTTGCATGGCAATATATCTCGGAATGGCTATGGAAATGCCATAATAGGTAGGTATGGTGGCTGTTTTGAGGAAGGTATATGGTGGGTGTATGATACCGGCGAAAGGTGCGCGGTATTAGAGAGGCTAGCAAAGGTGGAAGGGTGAGAGTGTGTATAATCCATGGACTCAACATTAGTCATAAGAACTCATATACTTATTGCAAAAATCTAGAAGTTATCAAAGCAAAGTATTACGCGCATGCTCCTAGGGGGATAGATTGGTAGTAAAAGACCATTGCTCGTCCCCGACCGCCACTCATAAGGAAGACAATCAATAAATAAATCATGCTTCGACTTCATCACATAACGGTTCACCATACGTGCATGCTACGGGAATCACAAACTTCAACACAAGTATTCTTTAAATTCACAACTACTCAACTAGCATGACTTTAATATTATCACCTCCATATCTCAAAACAATTATCATGCTTCAATATTTTCTTAGTATTCAACACACTCAGAAGAAAGTTTCACAAATCTTGAATACCAAGCATATTATTATTAAGCAAATTACCATGCTATCAAGAGACTCTCAAAATAATTTCAGTGAAGCATGAGAGATCAATAGTTTCTTTAAAACAAATCCACCACCGTGCTCTAAAAGATCTAAGTGAAGCATATAGAGCAAAATTACATAGCTCAAAAGATATAAGTGAAGCACATAGAGCAAAACTACTTAGCTCAAAAGATATAAGTGAAGCACATAGAGCAAAACTACTTAGCTCAAAAGATATAAGTGAAGCACATAGAGCAAAACTACTTAGCTCAAAAGATATAAGTGAAGCACATAGAGTATTTTATCAAATTTTAATTCATGCATGGCTCTCTCAAAAGGTGTGTACGAAAGGATGATTGTGGCACACTAAAAATAAAAGACATAAATAATACAATACGCTCCAAGCAAAACACATATCATGTTGGTGAATAAAAATATAGCTCCAAGTAAAGTTACCGATAGAAGTAGACGAAAGAGGGGATGCCTTCCGGGGCATCCCCAAGCTTTGGCTTTTAGGTGTCCTTATATTATCTTGGGGGTGCCATGGGCATCCCCAAGCTTAGGCTCTTGCCACTCCTTATTCCATAATCAATCAAATCCTTATCCAAAACTTGAAAACTTCACAACACAAAACTTAAGGCAGAAAACTCGTGAGCTCCGTTAGCGAAAGAAAACAAAAGACCACTTCAAGGTACTGTAATTAACTCATTCTTTATTTATATTGGTGTTAAACATACTGTATTCCAACTTCTCTATGGATTATAAACTATTTTACTAGCCATAGATTCATCAAAATAAGCAAACAACACACGAAAAACAGAATCTGTCAAAACAGAACAGTCTGTAGTAATCTGTATCTAGCGCAAGATCTGAAACCCCAAAAATTCTAAAATAAATTGCTGGACGTGAGGAATTTATCTATTAATCATCTTCAAAAAGAATTAACTAAATATCACTCTCCAAATAAAAATGACAGCAGTTCTCGTGAGCGCTAAAGTTTCTGTTTTTTACAACAAGTTCAACAAGACTTTCCCCAAGTCTTCCCAACGGTTCTACTTGGCACAAACACTAATTAAACATAAAAAAGACAGACAAAACAGAGTATAAATAATTTATTTATTACTAAACAGGAGCAAGAAGCAAGGAATAAAAATAAAATTGGGTTGCCTCCCAACAAGCGCTATCGTTTAACGCCCCAAGCTAGGCATAAAAGCGAGGATAGATCTAGGTATTGCCATCTTTGGTAGGCAATCCATAAGTGGCTCTCATGATAGTTTCATATGGAAATTTTATTTTATTTCTTGGAAAGTGTTCCATGCCCTTTTTAATGGAAATTGAAATCTAATATTCCCTTCCTTCATATCAATAATCGCACCAACCGTTCTAAGGAAAGGTCTACCAAGAATAATAGGGCAAGAAGGATTGCAATCTATATCAAGAACAATGAAATCTACGGGCACATAATTAATATTTGCAACAATAAGAACATCATTAATTCTTCCCATAGGTTTCTTAATAGTAGAATCCGCAAGATGCAAGTTTAGAGAGCAATCATCAAAATTACAGAAATCTAGCAAATCACACAAAGTTTTGGGGATAGTGGAGACACTAGCAACCAAATCACACAAAGCATAAAACTCATGATCTTTAATTTTAATTTTAATAGTTGGTTTCCACTCATCATAGAGTTTTCTAGGGATAGAAACTTTCAACTCAGGTTTTTCTTCATAAGATTGCATCAAGGCATCAACAATATGTTTGGTGAAGGCTTTATTATAAGTATGTGGAGAATTTAGCACGGATTCTAACAAGGAAATACAATCAATTAAAGAGCAACTTTCATAATTAAATTCCTTGAAATCCAATATGGTGGGTTTAGCAACATCTAGATTTTTATTTCTTTCAATCTCACTTTCATCAATTTCATCATAAAGATCTAAATACTCCGAATTTTTAGAACGCCTTCTAGGTAAAGGAAGATCATATTCAGTTTCATCAAGATTCATATTGCAAAACAAAGATTTAATAGGAGACACATCAATAACTTTTAGATCTTCATCTTGATTTTCATAGGAATTCGGTTTAGCGGCCATCTTATTGACTAAGGTGGCTTGCATATCCGAAATTTCAGCAGTCATCTTTTCTAGACGAGCAATTTGGAATCTTATACCATCAAATTCTTTAGACATATCATCAAGCTCTTTATTCATATAACCCATAAAACTTTTTTGTTCCTTAAGCTCGTTTCTAAAGAAATTATTATGCTCAAATTACAAAACCATAGACTTCCTAACGTTGTTTTTGATCTCATCTAACCTTTTAAGGTGAAGATCACCAAATCTTGGTTGAGCCATCGCGACAAACAAGCAAACAAACTAGCACACGAGCAAACAAAGGCAAACGGGCAAAAGAGGCAAATAGAGAGGGAGGATAGAGAGAGAGGGCGGATAAAATGGCAAGGGTGAATTGGGGGGAGAGGAAAACGAGAGGTAAATGGCAAATAATGTAATGCGAGAGATAGGGATTGTGATGGGTACTTGTTATGTTGACTTTTTGCATAGACTCCCCGGCAATGGCGCCAGAAATTCTTCTTGCTACGTCTTGAGCTTGCGTTGGATTTCCCCGAAGAGGAAAGGATGATGCAACAGAGTAGCGTAAGTATTTCCCTCAGTTTTTGAGAACCAAGGTATCAATCCAGTAGGAGGCCACGCTCAAGTCCCTCGTACCTGCACAAAACGATAGCTACTCGCAACCAACGCGATTAGGGGTTGTCAATCCCTTCACGGTCACTTATGAGAGTGAGATCTGATAGATATAATATTTTTGGTATTTTTGGTATAAAGATGCAAAGTAAAAGTAAAAGCAAAGTAAAAAGGAAAGCAAGATTAAAGTAATGGAGATTGATATGATGAGAATAGACCGAGGGGCCATAGGTTTCACTAGTGGCTTCTCTCAAGAGCATAAGTATTCTACGGTGGGTGAACAAATTACTGTTGAGCAATTGACAGAATTGAGCATAGTTATGAGAATATCTAGGCATGATCATGTATATAGGCATCACGTCCGTGACAAGTAGACCGAAACGATTCTGCATCTACTACTATTACTCCACTCATCGACCGCTATCCAGCATGCATCTAGAGTATTAAGTTAAAAACAGAGTAACGCCTTAAGCAAGATGACATGATGTAGAGAGATAAATTCATGCAATATGAAATAAACCCCATCTTGTTATCCTCGATGGCAACGATGCAATACGTGCCTTGCTGCCCCTTCTGTCACTGGGTAAGGACACCGCAAGATCAAACCCAAAGCTAAGCACTTCTCCCATGGCAAGAACTACCAATCTAGTTGGCCAAACCAAACGGATAATTCGAAGAGACTTGCAAAGATAACCAATCATACATAAAAGAATTCAGAGAAGATTCAAATATTATTCATAAATAGACTTTATCATAAACCCACAATTCATCGATCTCAACAAACATACCACAAAAAGAAGATTACATCAAATAGATCTCCACAAGAGAGGGGGAGAACTTTGTATTGAGATTCAAAGAGAGAGAAGAAGCCATCTAGCTAGTAACTATGGACCCGAAGGTCTGAGGTAAACTACTCACACTTCATCGAAGAGGCTATGATGATGTAGAAGCCCTCCGTGATGAAGGCCCTCTTCCGGCGGAGCTCCGGAACAGGCCCCAAGATGGGATCTCGTGGATACAGAAAGTTGCAGCGGTGGAATTAGGTTTTTGGCTCCTCTTCTGATCGTTTGGGGGTACATAGGTATATATAGGAGGAAGGAGTACGTCGGTGGAGCTCCGAGGGGCCCACGAGGCAGGGGGGCGCGCCCTAGGGGGGTGCCCCCCACCCTCGTGACTGCCTCTTTTGTTCCTTGGCGCAGGGTCCAAGTCTCCTGGATCACGTTCGGTGAGAAAATCACGTTCCCGAAGGTTTTATTCCGTTTGGACTCCATTTGATATTTCGTTTCTTCGAAACACTGAAATAGGCAAAAACAACAATTCTGGGCTGGGCCTCCGATTAATAGGTTAGTCCCAAAAGTAATGTAAAAGTGGAAAATAAATCCCAATATAGTCCAAAACAGTAGATAATATATCATGGATCAATCAAAAATTATAGATACGTTGGAGACGTATCAGAGAGTACCTCGTCCGTCCAAGTGGAAGCTTCTACCTCACGACAAGGTGAACCAAGTGTTGATACGGAAGCATCCACAAGCGGGACACATCAAGATGAAGAAAACGAGGAAGTACATCAAGATGAATGCCAACAACCTCCTTCTCCACCACGATAAGAGAACGACAACGTCAAGAAGGCCAAGAAGAAGAACAAGATGAAGAAGATGTTCAACCAAGATCCAAGCAAAAGCTTTCACGAGTTCAAGCAAGAATTGCTAAAGATCATCCCGTCGAACAAATCTACAATGATATCCAAACCGGGAGAATCACTCGCTCAAAAACTCGTTTAGCTAACTTTTGTGAACACTATTCATTCATCTCTCGCATTGAACCTATGAAGGTTGAAGAAACATTGGAAGATCCAGATTGGATAAATGCCATGCATGAAGAGCTACACAACTTTGAGAGAAATCAAGTGTGGACATTGGTTGAAAAGGCCGACAACAACCACAACATCATTGGTACCAAATGGGTGTTTCGCAACAAGCAAGATGAAGATGGTCAAGTTGTCCGCAACAAAGCACGCCTAGTCGCCCAAGGCTACACTCAAGTCGAAGGTATGGATTATGGTGAGACATATGCCCCCGTTGCTAGACTTGAGTCCATTCGCATCTTACTTGCCTATGCTAATCATCATGATATCACCTTATACCAAATGGACATTAAAAGCGCTTTTCTAAATGGTGAAATTGAGGAGGAAGTTTATGTTAAGAAACCTCCCGGATTTGTCAATCCTAAGAAACCTAATCATGTTTACAAACTTCACAAAGCTCTTTATGGTCTTAAACAAGCTCCTAGAGCATGGTTTAAATGCTTGACCAAGTTCCTTATTGAAAAAGGCTTTGAAATTGGAAAAATAGATTCTACTCTTTTTACTAAAAGGGTTAATGGAGAACTATTTGTATGCCAAATTTATGTTGATGATATTATATTTGGATCAACTAACCCTCATTTTAGTGAAAAGTTTGGAAAGCTAATGTCGGAGAAGTTTGAGATGTCGATGATGAGTGAACTCAAATTCTTTCTCGGTTTGCAAATCAAGCAAACTAAGGAAGGCACCTTTGTATCTCAAACAAAGTACACCAATGACTTATTCAAGAAGTTCAATATGCAAGAATGCAAAGGTATGACTACACCCATGCCTACTAGCGGACATCTTGATTTAACCAAAGATGGTGAACCGGTTGATCAAAAGGTTTATCGCTCTATGATTGGTTCATTGTTATACCTATGTGCTTCACGTCCCGATATTATGCTAAGTGTGTGCATGTGTGCACGATATCAAGCTACTCCTAAAGAATGTCATCTTAAGGCTGTGAAAAGGATAGTGAGATACTTAATCCATACACCAAATTTTGGCATTTGGTATCCAAAGAGGGATTCCTTTGATCTTGTTGGCTACTCCGATTCGGACTATGCCGGTGACAAGGTTGATAGAAAGTCAACTTCGGGTACTTGTCAATTTATTAGTAGATCTCTTATCTCTTGGTCCTCCAAGAAACAAAACTCGGTATCCTTATCCACCGCCAAAGCGGAATACATTGCCGCTGGATCATGTTGTGCTCAATTACTTTGGATGACCCAAACTCTTAAAGATTATGGGATCAATGTGAAACATGTTCCATTGCTATGTGACAATGAAAGTGCTATTAAGATTGCTCACAATCCCGTGCAACATTCTCGAACTAAGCATATTGAGGTTCGTCATCATTTCATTCGAGATCATGTTGCCAAAGGGGACATTAATCTTAAGCATGTTCGCACCGATAAGCAATTGGCGGATATATTTACCAAACCACTTGATGAGAAAGTGTTTTGCAGGCTAAGAGGTGAATTGAACATCATTGATGCTTCAAACTTGGAGTAGGAACTCCATTTAATACATGCAAGGCATGAGCTTATGACTAATCCTTGATATTTCTCTTATGTTGACTATCTTATGTCTTGGATATATTTGCACCTTGCATGCTATCTAACCTGTGTAGGTACTTGGATGAATCGAAATCTATGAGATTGCAACTCACTCACATCCTGAGCAATTTATATATCACCAAGTCACTACACAATGGTGGATGAAGACAAGGAAGCACACAACCATTCAAACATATCCTTTGACAAATTCTATCATGATTGTCATTTTGGATACACAAGTGCTCTTCCTTGCAAAAACTAACCCATGTAGGTAGATGAACTCAAACTCCAAGTGGTGCTCCCAACTCTTGATGAGCTACATCAACCTTGAGCAACCCACACAAGTTCAACTACATGATCATGATCAACACCACCACCCAAGGTATGTTATTCCATCTTAGAGAAGCTTTACTCCAAGTCATGGGATAAAGCAACTCAACAAGATGTGAATACATCAAGATGCTTTAACGAAAAATGGTAACCCCATTTTGAGCTTAAAATTATGAGTATGACCAAAGATCAAGTGATCTCACTTGACTCCTAAGTCAATATACTCTAACATAGGTGACTTTGTCACCGCCCAATTCTAGATGAAGTTCTCTTGTGTTCTTTTTGTTCTCTTGCATTTGTCTCATGCATAAACTTCATCTAGATTCTTTTTAGTTTCTTCTCTTTTATTTTCTGTTCTGCATTTTCTGCATTAAATTCCTTGCAAATCCTTGTGAGATCTTACTTGTCTAGTGAGTTGAGGTGACAAGTGTTTTCTCTGTGATGAACTCGGTCACACCGGGCTGTTTACTTCGGTCCAACCGAACCCTTTCGGTGCCACCAAAACACCAAACTCGGTGCTACCGATTTCACTGCAGGAAAAACATCTTGCCACTTGTTTCTGAATTCTTTTTAATCCAGCTCCACTCAATGAATCTTGTCCTCGACCAGCATCCTATTCAACTTGCTGCTTTGTTTTGTGACTCAAGGACCAAACCCATCATGACAAAGATCCATAAGAACCCTTCTTGGAAATTCATGTCAAAGGGGGAGAGAGAGATCACATCAAAGCTTAATCATATCTATAAGGGGAGAGAATGCTCAAGGGAAGAAACAGTAATCATCAATGACCCCAGATGCTTGGTGTTCAAGAGGAGAGAAGTCACATGTCTTCAAGAGGGGAAAGACATGTTCATATTTGCTCGATTGCATTAGCTCTGTTTATTTCCTTTGAGCTCTATTTTTGCTCTGATTTCCTGTTCCCCATCTTCTCCCAGCATCCCATGCTAGATTCAGGGGGAGCAAGACATCTAAGGGAAGGAAATCCTTGAATTTATTGCACATCTTTACCTTTGGGGACATGTCTATATCCAATGTGGTACTTAGTACTCACTCTACATGTCATCCCAGTCTTGGTACTCTTGTGGTTTATCTTGTTTGCTCTGGCCAGTAGGTGTATCTGTGTTATCTAACCTTATTTACGCAGGTTCATCCCATCCTAAGCCAACTCAAGACCACAAGGTAAGTATATGCATCACAGTCATGTGAATGAGAATTTCTTGCTGATGTACATACTGTTTGCAAGGACTCATGAGCATGAAGGTACATTTCTCATATTTTCTTCATTTGCTCTGATGCATATAGACAAGATACATGTAACACATTGCTTACTCTGTCATGTTTATGCATTCACATGCTCCTATATTCCATAATCACATGATTGCATACATATAGGGGGAGCCTATGCAAGTTACATGTCGTTCCAAAGCTTTACTTACTACTCTTAATATCTTGATCTAAAGCTTTGATGTATGTTGTCATCAATTACCAAAAAAGGGGGAGATTGAAAGCACAAGTGCTCCCTAGGTGGTTTTGGTAATTAATGTCAACATATCTCTTGTTGGACTAACATTTTTATCTAGTATGTTTCAGACAAGTTCAACAGTGAAGTGGCATGGACTAGAGGATGTGAAACCCCTTCAAGATGCTAAGGACAAAGGATTGGCTCAAGCTCAAAGCTCAAGACTCTACATTTTCTATTTTAGTGATCCAAGATCACATTGAGTCTATAGGAAAAGCCAATACTATCAAGGAGGGATGAGGTGTTGCTTAATGAGGCTCTTGCTCAAAATGCTTAGTGATATGCTCCAAAACCCTCAACTACTTTCTCACATCCACATATGACCTAAACCAAAAGTCAAACTCGGCCCCACCGATTCTTCCTATCCGGCGCCACCAAGTTTCAAATGTCATAGCCACTGCCACAAACCCTAGGCAAATCGGTCTCACTGATAGGGATCTCGGTCTCACCGAGATGGGATTGCAAACTCTCTGTTGCCTATTGCAATACTTTTGGTCTCACCGAAACTTGCGATCGGTCCCACCAAAACTGCAATGTAAACTCTCTGGTTCCCTTTTGTAACATTTCGGTCTCACCGAAATGAGCGATCGGTCCCACTGAGTTTACCTGACAAACTCTCTGGTTTGCTTATTACCAAAATCGGTCTCACCAAGTTTGTGTAATCGACCTCACCAAGATTACGTTATGCCCTAACCCTAATCATATCGGTCCTACCGAGTTGCATGCCGGTCCCATCGAAAACCCTAACGGTCACTAGCTTTGCTAAATCGGTCCGACCGAGTTTAACCATTCAGTCCCAATGAGTTTGGAAAGTTATGTGTAATGGTTAGATTTTGTGTGGAGGCTATAAATACCCCTCCACCTCCTCTTCATTCATGGAGAGAGACATCAGAACATGCCTACACTTCCAATACATATTTTCTGAGAGAGAACCACCTACACTTGTGTTGAGACCAAGATATTCCATTCCTACCATATGAATCTTGATCTCTAACCTTCCCAAGTTGCTTTCCACTCAAATCTTCTTTCCACCAAATCCATATCCTGTGAGGGAGAGTTGAGTGTTGGGGAGACTATCATTTGAAGCACAAGAGCAAGGAGTTCATCATCAACACACCATTTGTTACTTCTTGGAGAGTGGTGTCTCCTAGATTGGCTAGGTGTCACTTGGGAGCCTCTGACAAGATTGTGGAGTTGAACCAAGGAGTTTGTAAGGGCAAGGAGATCACCTACTTCATGAAGATCTACCACTAGTGAGGCAAGTCCTTCGTGGGTGATGGCCATGGTGGGATAGACAAGGTTGCTTCTTCGTGGACCCTTCGTGGGTGGAGCCCTCCGTGGACTCGCGCAACCGTTACCCTTCATGGGTTGAAGTCTCCATCAACGTGGATGTACGATATCAGCACCTTCCGGAACCACGACAAAAACATCTGTGTCTCCAATTGCGTTTGAATCTTCCAAACCCTTCTCTTTACATTCTTGCAAGTTGCATGCTTTACTTTTCGCTGCTCATATACTCTTTGCATGCTTGCTTGATATGTATTGTGTTTGTTAAACTTGTGCCTAAACTCCACTTCAACCTAAAGAATTTAAAAACTGTAACTTTTAGCACTTAGTGTCTAATCACCCCCCCTCTAGACACCTCTTCTTGATCCTTTCAGTTCGGGCATTTACCGGAGTACAGGGGGGTTACCAGAACCCCCTAGGGAGTCAATGGGCCTTATTAGGCCTTAGTGGGAGAGAGGAGGAGGCAGCCAGGTGGAGGGCGCGCCCCCCAAACCCAATCGGAATTGGGTGGGGGTCGGCCCCCCTTTCCTTACCTCTCTCTCTCCCTCTTCCTTCTTCTCCTACTCCTACTAGGAAGGGGGAAACCTACTCCTACTGGGAGTAGGACTCCCCCCTTTGGGCGCGCCCTATGAGGGCCGGCCCTCCCCTCCTCCACTCCTTTATATACGGGGGAGGGGGGGCACCCCATAGACACACAAGTTGATTTTTTAGCCATGTGCGGTGCCGCCCTCCACATAATTCCACATCAGTCATATCGTTGTAGTGCTTAGGCGAAGCCCTGTGTCGGTAACTTCATCATCACCGTCATCATGCCGTTGTGCTGACGAAACTCTCCCTCGGCCTCAGCTGGATCAAGAGTACGAGGGACGTCACCGAGCTAAACGTGTGCAGATCGCGGAGGTGCCGTGCATTAGATACTTGATCGGTTGGATCGCGAAGATGTTCGACTACATCAACCGTGTTTCATAATGCTTCCGCTTTCGGTCTACGAGGGTACGTAGACGTACTCTCCCCCTCTCGTTGCTATGCATCTCCTAGATAGATCTTGCATGATCATAGGATTTTTTTGAAATACTGCATTCCCCAACACAGGGGGCCCACAAGGTCGGGGGGCGCACCCAGGGGGTAGGGCGCACCCTCCACCCTTGTGGCTGGCTGGTGGGCCCCCTATGGTACTTTCTTCACCCAATATTTTTTATATATTCCAAAAACATGCTCCTTGAAGTTTCAGGACTTTTGGAGTTGTGCAGAATAGGTCTCTAATATTTGCTCCTTTTCTAGTCTAGAATTCCAGCTGCTGGCATTCTCCCTCTTCATGTAAACCTTATAAAATAAGAGAGAATAGGCATAAGTATTGTGATATAATGTGTAATAACAGCCCATAATGCAATAAATATCAATATAAAAGCATGATGCAAAATGGGCGTATCAACTCCCCCAAGCTTAGATCTCGCTTGTCCTCAAGCGAAAGTCGAAATCGAAAAATATGTCCACATGTTTAGAGATAGAGGTGTCGATAAAAATAAAATACAGACATGAGGGCATCATGATCATCTTTAGAACAACAATATAATGCCATATAATTTCTTATGCTAAAGTAATAATTCATTCACAAGGTAGAGTATGAATCAGAAACTTCATTGAAAACTAACAAGCTATGATCTCAGTCATTGAAGCAATTGCAATTTACCATAACATCGGAAAGAGTCAATATAAGAGCTTTTCAGCAAGTCCACATACTCAACTATCATTTAGTCTTTCACAATTTCTAACACTCACGCGATACTTATGGGTTCAAAGCTTCAATCGGACACATATAAAGATAGGGGCTTATAGTTTTGCCTCCCAACCTTTTACCTCAAGGGTAATGTCAACAATAATACTTTATGAAAACCTACATCCAAGTGGGTATATATATCCGGAGCTCTCCAACACACAGAGCTTGCCCAAGGAAAAAGTGTAAAAAGGGAAAGGTGATGATCACCATGACTCTTGTATAAGGGCAGGAGATAAAAGTAAAAGATAGGCCCTTCGCAGAGGGAAGCAGAGGTTGTCATGCGCTTTTATGGTTGGATGTACAAAATCTTAGTGCAATAATAGAACGTCACTTTATATTGCCACTTATGATAAGGAACTTTATTATGTTGTCCGTCGCTTTTATTTCTTCCATATCTCAAGTTCATATAAAGCTTATTTTCTTCACACTAATAGATCATACATATTTAGAGAGAAATTTTTATTGCTTGCACCGATGGAAACTTACTTGAAGGATCTTACTCAATCCATAGGTAGGTATGGTGGACTCTCATGGCAAAACAAGGTTTAGGGGTGTTTGGAAGCACAAGTAGTATCTCTACTTGGTGCAAATAATTTGGCTAGCATGAGAGGGAAAGGAAAGCTCAACATGTTGGATGATCCATGACAATATAACTTCTATTCGGATATAAGAAGACATAACCTATTATGTTGTCTTCCTTGTCCAACATCAACCTTTTAGCATGTCATACTTTAATGAGTGCTCACAATTACAAAAGATGTCCAAGATAGTATATTTATATGTGAGGCCTCTCTTTCTTTATTACTTCCTATTAATTGCAACAATGACCAAAACTATGTTTGTCAACTCTCAGCAACTTTTATTCATCATACTCTTTGTATGTGAAGTCATTACTATCCATAAGATCAATATATGATCTTTTTATTTCTTTTTGTTCTTTCTTTTATTTAATTCCCTCAATATCATAGCAAGAAAGCAAAGCCCTTAACTCAATACTACTCTTAATTATATATATCTCAAGGACTCGATTACATAGAGGGAACATAAAGCAAAACTCAAGGCTAGGTCATACGAAAAACTTTATTCTACTAGATCAAGATATAACCAAAAGGATCAAACTAAGAAAAGCGATAAAGATAAAGATGTGAAGGTGATACGATACCGGGGCACTCCCCCAAGCTTGGTAGTTGCCAAGGGGAGTGCCCATACCCATGTAATTATGTCTCTTTCTTTGGAGGTGGTGATGATGGAGTTGTTGATGAAGGAGGCTTGTCATCCATCTTCCAAGGCATAGGCTCACCACCATAAAAAGATGAACAAGTCTCCGGGATCCTCAAATCTGCAGCCAAACTCATCCTCTTAAATCTGTATTCATACTCATAGTTTTGGTTTTTCATGTCATAGATCTCGGCTTGGAGGTGCTCGATTTTCTCATGAAGCTTGAAGATGGCCTCCCCAATGTTCTTGGCATCCAGCTTGTGATCATTGGTGAACTCCGCGATCATCATGTGATTGGTGTTGAGTCCACGCTCCACCATCCCTTGGCACTTGAAAACTTGTTGCTCCATTGCTTCAAGTGTTGTCTCCATGCTTCCGGTCTTCTTAGGCCCATCAACAGTGCGGATGTGCAGCACCCCCTCATGCATCTCAATGACTTGAGGGTGTTGCAACACCCCCGCAAGGTAGGGGTTGATGACCTTCTCAAAAAACTTGTCCTTGGGGGCACTTGGAGACGTCATGGTGACCTCAGAGGCGGAGGCAGTGGGGGGACGAGCGGGGGCCAGACCCCCCCCATGGTTCCCCGCCCCCCAACGAACTCCAGCGGGGACTAGTACTAATAGTTCAGGCATAATTATCCGACCATCAGGCCATTAGTGCATGGGCTAAACTCATGTCAAGCCCAAAACGCAAGAAGGGCCAAGGGCCAAGGCTGCAGCCTGCATAATACACATGTATACGCTGGTACCCATCCACATCTCAATCGATCAATGATGAACGACACACACGCGACTAGCTTCCTGGAGACCTGGACTCTTTCGTCCGCGACGCGCCGCTAGCCACTGGCGCTAGGGCTTCATTGACGCCGGCCGCCGGGCGTCGCACCGCCGTGTTTCGCCCGTTGCCGATTGCTGATTCGCGAAGCTGCCGCCGACCGCGCATCAATCCAGGCAGCCGCACGGAATCGCCACAAGCCCACACTGAATTCCTAACTGATCTTGTCCCGTGATCAGAGAAGGAGGTATTATTGTCTACCGACTACAGTCTACAGGTTCATACTACTCGTCAGTTTGATTCAACAAATCAATTGATCAACTATTAGTACTTACTACTTAGTGTTTAGTGACTTAGTATATTTAGGCACTTGTCACATCAATTCCAGATTACATGTCTGCTTTATACTTATATAAGAACTGCATAGGTCATGAGGAAGAGGAAGACACCATCGATAAGTAATTTTTTCAAGCCAATTGCTTCAAACTCTACAGTTGAAAATGCAAATGCAACCGTGGAGGTCGATGTCACAGAGCAACCCACTGATCATAATGTCCCCAATCTTAGTTCAGTTGATATGCCACCCCCCGAGCAAAATATTGAGGCATCTGTAGAAGTAGAAGTTCTAGAACAACAAAGAATCAGAAGCACACCATTCGAGCGAGACCCTGGAAAGCGCAAACAGATTTGGGAACTCCTTGATAAGCAAAATGAAGCACGCCAATTCTATATTTCTGAAGGCCAATACATGCCATACATGAGAGAGTATCCGTATAATGATGATCCACCGAAACATCGTCGGCGTTTCTAGTATAGTTGGTTCAAGGATTTTGAATGGCTGGAGTTTTCACCTTACACAAAGCGTGCATATTGCTTCCATTGTTTCCTCTTCTCAAGAAAGCCGATTGGGAAGTGCGGCTCAGAAACATTTACTGTTTTGGGCTTTGATAGGTGGAAGAAGGTGAATAATGGGAAAGAGTGTGCTTTTTTAACTCATATGGGTAAAGATGCTGGTTCAGCCCATAACTTCTCAGTTCGTTGTTATGATAATTTTAAAAACAACACGACTCATATTGATAAGGTGTATGGGAAAGCAACCGCAAAAACGATTTTAGATGCAAGGCTAAGGCTCAAAGTAATAATTGATTCCATCCGGTAAGCAATATTTTTCTTCCATCTTATTTTACAATAATTAAAATATTGTATGTTGTAGTATCCTAACAAAACAATTATATGATATGATGCAGGTGGTTAACATTCCAGGCTTGTGCTTTTAGAGGGCATGATGAATCTCCGGGATCCATTAACGGGGGTAATTTCCTAGAACTGGTAAAACTTTTGGCTTCTTATAACAAGTAGGTGAAAGATGTTGTCTTGGAAAATGCTCCTGGAAACGCAAAGTACACATCTCATCAGGTTCAAGAGGAAATTCTTGCTATACTTTCTCGAAAGGTGCAAAGAACAATTAGAGAAGAAATTGGTGATAGCAAATTTTGTATAATGGTTGACGAAGCTCGCGATGAATCCAAGACAGAGCAAATGGCATTGGTCCTCCGGTTTCCTGACACTGAAGGATTCATACAGGAGCGTTTTGTTGATGTCATTCATGTGAATGACACTCATGCATTGACTCTTAAGGAGACAATTTGCATTGTTCTAGAAGATAACAATTTAAATGTGAAAGATATCAGAGGTCAGGCCTATGACGAGGCCAGTAATATGCGAGGGGAGTGGAACGGATTGAAGGCTTTAATTCTGAAGGCGTGCCCTTATGCATATTACATTCATTGTATGGCGCATCAGCTTCAATTGGCCCTTGTTGCAGCATCACGAGAGGTACATGAAGTGCATAATTTTTTTCAACATGCCAATTTTGTCATAAATGTTGTTAGTGCTTCACCTAAACGCAATGATGAGTTACTAGCAAATCAAGCCGCCGAAATTGCACGTGAAATTGAACTAGGGGATCTTGATACGGGAAAAGGGGCAAACCAGATAGGTTCTTTACAGAGACCAGCAGACACTAGATGGAGTTCACACTTCAAGTCAATTCGGAGCTTGAGGAAGATGTTTGGTGCAACAATTATAGTCCTACGAAGTATAGCGAATGATCGTTCGGTGACACAATATTCCCGTGGAGATGCTGGAGGCGCCCTAAGGATAATTGTTTCTTTTGATTTTGTGTTCATTTTGCACCTCATGGAGAGTATTATGAAAATCACAGATGTCTTGTGCCAAACACTCTAGAAGAAATCTATGGACATTTTGAATGCATTAGATACACTCTCTAACACTAAATGCTCCTCGCTGATCTAAGAGAGGAAGGATGGGAACCTCTCATAGAGGAGGTTAAGGCCATTTGTGTGAAGGATGAAATTGAGATCCCAGATATGAGTCGCAAGTATGTCCCTTTCCTCTACTGTATAATAGAATAATATTAATCGCATATGCTTTACTCTAACACATATACTGTATTTGTAATTTATAGGTATGTTGATGTGACTAAGTCTCAGAATAAACATAATAACATCACAGTGCTTCACCACTACAAAGCAGATGTGTTCAATGTGGCGATAGATCAACAACTGGTTGAGCTAAATGACCGATTTAGCGTTCAGAATACAGAGCTAATGACACTCTGTGCATCCTTGGATCCAAGGCATGACTCATTTGACATATCAAAGATTTGCATGCTTGTGGACAAATTCTATCTAGCGGATTTTTCTAGTCAAGAGCAGGCTCGCCTGGAGTCACAACTTCCACACTATCAGTTAGATGTTTGCAACCATCCAGAGCTGAATTCTTCGTCATCACTGGCTGATTTGACCATTGCATTGCATAAAACGGGTAAAGCCTCTGTGTATCCAATGGTTTATAGATTATTGCGCTTGGTCATCACTCTCCCGGTGTCAACTGCAACTGCGGAGAGGGCTTTTCTAGCAATGAAGATTATCAAGATGCGTCTCCGAAGTAAAATGGGTGACGATTTTCTTCGACCTTACATGGTTGTATACATTGGGAAGGAAATAGCTGCAAAGTTCAATGTTAATGAGATTATTGATTTGTTTGATCGACCGGCTGGGGGCGTAGATCTACATTCAAACTAGTAGAAATGTAGTATTTTTATTGTAAAGCTTATACTGTTACATGTTTGATATCGCTACAATATTCAAGACTTGAAATATTTTTGTGTTATGTCTCCTGTGTGCTTCAATGTGTTCTTCGCCCCCCCATGGTGAAATCCTGGCTCCGCCCCTGGGTGACCTAGATCCGTCAGAAAAATAGCTCAAAATAAGAACAGGAGATATTTGCGTGGTACGGTGGTCAAAACCTTTGGGAGATTATATAATGAATTTTTACCGACCAAAAGAAGTATCGTGCAAGAAAACGGAGTCTGGAGAGCACACGAGGTGGCCACAAGGACGGGGCGCGCGCCCAAGGGGGTAGGGCGCGCCCTCCACTCTTGTGGTGGCCTCGTGTCTCTTTTGGAATACTTTTAATTTTCATAATTTTCTAAGTATTCCAAAATGGAGAAATTTATCATTGGAAACGTTTTGGAGTCGGTTTACTTACCGTACCACATACCTATTACTTTTTGGAGTCTGAAACATTCTGGAAAGTGTCCCTTATGTAATCCAGGGTTACAATATCAATTATATTGGTCTCAACATTTATGGGAGTACCTGAGATATAATGTTTGAGTCTTCGACCATTTACCACTTTCAGATTTTTGCCTTCGGCATTGTTAATTTTTATGGCATCAGAACGATAGACCTCCTCGATGATGTAAGGACCTTCCCATTTAGAGAGAAGCTTTCCTGCAAAAAATTTTAAACGAGAGTTGTATAGAAAAACATGATCACCTACATTAAATTCACGCTTTCATATCCTTTTATCATGCCATCTTTTAACTTTTTCTTTAAACAACTTGGCATTCTCATAAGCTTGGGTTCTCCATTGATCAAGTGAGCTAATGTCAAATAACCTCTTCTCACTGGCAAGTTTGAAATCATAATTGAGCTCTTTAATAGCCCACTATGCCTTATGTTCTAGCTCAAGAGGTAAGTGACATGCTTTTCCATAAACCATTTTATACGGAGACATACCCATAGGATTCTTCTAAGCAGTTCTATAAGCTCATAATGCATCATCAAGTTTCTTAGACCAATTCTTTCTAGATCTATTAACAGTCTTTTGTAAAATTAATTTAATCTCTATATTTCTCAATTCTACTTGACCACTAGACTGAGGATGATAACTAGATGCAATTCTATGATTAACATCATACTTAGCAAGCATTTTATGGAAAGCACCATGAATAAAATGTGAACCACCATCAGTCATTAAATATCTAGGGACTCCAAACCTCAGAAAAATAACTTCTTTAAGCATCTTAATAGAAGTGTTATGATCAGCACTACTAGTTGGAATAGCTTCTACCCACTTAGTAATCTAATCAACAACAACTAAAATATGTGTATACCCATTAGAGGAAGGAAAAGGTCCCATATAATCAAAGCCCCAAACATCAAATGGTTCAATAACAAGTGATTAGTTCATAGGCATTTCCTGACGTCTACTAATATTACCAATTCTTTGACATTGATCACAAGACAAGACAAACTTACGAGCATCCTTGAAGAGAGTAGGCCAATAGAAACCGGATTGCAATACCTTATGTGCAGTTCTATCTCTAGCGTGGTGTCCTCCGTAAGACTCGGAGTGGCACTTGTGTAGGATCCGTTCCTATTCATGCTCAGGTACACAACGTCTAATAACACCATCTACTCCTTTATAAAGGTGTGGATCATCCCAAAAGTAATGTCTTAAATCATAGAAAAACCTTTTCTTTTGCTGGTATGTGAAACTAGGTGGTATAAATTTAGCAACAATATAATTAGCATAATCAGCATACCATGGAGTATTATGAGAAGCATTTAAGACATTTAATTGCTCATCACGAAAGCTATCATCAATAGGCAGTGGGTCATCAAGAACATTTTCTAACCTAGACAAGTTGTCTGCAACGGGGTTCTCAGCTCCCTTTCTATCAATAATATGCAAATCAAATTCTTGTCGCAAGAGAACCCATCTAATGAGTCTAGGTTTAGCATATTTATTTTCCATAAGATATTTAATAGCAGTATGATCAGTGTGAACAGTTACTTTGGAATCAACAATATAAGGTCTGAACTTATCACATGCAAATACAATTGCTAAAAATTATTTTTCAGTGGTAGCATAAGTTCTTTGGGCACTGTCTAGAGTTTTGCTAGCATATTGGATACCATTTAATTTCTTATCAACTCTTTGTCATAATCACTAGCATCACACATAATTTCAAAGGGTAAATTCCAATCAGGTGGCTGAACAATAGGAGCAGAAATCAAGGCTTTCTTAAGTATTTCAAATGCTTCTACACAATCATCATCAAAAACTAAAGGAACATCTTTTTGTAAGAGATTAGTGAGAGGCCTAGAAATTTTAGAGAAGTCTTTAGTAAACCTCCTATAGAAACCAGCATGACCAGGGAAACTTCTTATACCTTTGATATCTTTAGGACATGACATCTTTTCAATAGCATCTACTTTAGCTTTATCAACTTCAATACCTCTTTCAGAAATTTTATGCCCCAAGACAATACCTTCATTAACCATAAAGTGGCACTTCTCCCAATTTAAGACAAGATTAGTTTCTTCACATCTCTGCAAAACTCGATCAAGGTTGTTTAATCAATCATCAAAATAAGTTCCGTAAATGGAGAAATCATCCATGAAAACCTCAACAATCTCTTCACAAAAAACAAAGAATATAACAGTCATACATCTTTGAAAGGTAGCAGGTGCATTGCATAAACCAAGATGCATACGTCTATAAGCAAAGGTACCGAAAGGGCAAGTAAAAGTGGTTTTATCTTGATCATCTTTTGACACAGGTATTTGAGAGAAACTAGAATAACCATCTAGAAAGCAAAAATGTGTATGCTTGGGTAATCTTTCTAGCATTTGATCAATAAAAGGTAGAGGGTAATGATCCTTTCTAGTAGCTTTATTTAATTTGTGGAAATCAATTACCATTCTATAAACTGTAACAATTCTTTGTGGAATCAATTCATAATACCTCCTTTCTTAGGGAGACAATGAATATGACTTACCCACTGACTCTCAGCAATAGGATAAATTATACATGCCCCCAGAAGCTTTAGTATTTCATTCCTTACCACTTCTTTCATCTTAAGATTTAACCGTCGTTGATGATCAACAACTGGTTTAGCATCTTTCTCCAATTTAATTTTGTGCTGACAAAGAGTGGGACTAATGCCCTTAAGATCATCGAGAGTATATCCAATAGCGGCATGGTGCTTCTTCAGAGTTTTCAATAATTTCTTTTCTTCATGCTCTGAAAGGTTAGCACTAATAATAACAGGATATATCTTCTTTTCATCAAGATAAGCATATTTCAGAGTATCAGGTAATTGTTTAAGCTCAAACACGGGATCACCCTTTGGGGGAGGAGGATCCCCAAGGATTTCAACAGGCAAATTGTGTTTCAAAATAGGTCCTCGATTAAAGAATACTTCATCTATTTCCCTTCTTTCATTCATAAACATATCATTTTCATGATCTAACAAATATTGTTCTAAAGGATTAGCAGGAGGCACGACAATAGAGGCAAGACCAGTAATTTCATCCTTACTAGGCAATTCTTTATCATGGGGTTGTCTACAAAATTTAGATAAATTAAAATCATGAGACATATCCCCTAACCCAATAGTAACAATGTCTTTCTCGCAATCTATCTTGGCATTAACAGTATTCAAGAAAGGTCTACCAAATATAATGGGACAAAAATTATCTTGTGGGGAACCAAGAAAAAGAAAATTAGTGGGATATTTTATCTTCCCACACAAGACTTCAACATCTCTAACAATCCCAATTGGTGATATAGTTTCTCTATTAGCAAGCTTAATAGTAACATCAATATCTTCTATCTCAGCAGGTGCAATATCATTCATAATTTCTTTATATAAGGTATAAGGAATTGCACTCACACTAGCACCCACATCACATAAGCCATGATAACAGTGGTCTCCAATTTTAACAGAAACAACATGTCTATGTTTATCTTTCATATTTGGTTTAGCAATTCTAGCAGCTTCATCACAGAAATAAATAACACGCCCATCAATATTTTCAACTAAGAGATCTTTAACCGTAGCGATACTAGGTTCAAATTTAATTTGTTCAGAGGGTTTGGGTGCTCTAATATTACTTTTATTAACCACAGTTGAAGCTTTAGCATGATCCTTTATTCTAACAGGGAAAGGTGGTTTCTCGATATAAGCAGTCGGAACAATAGGATCAACATTATAAGTAATAGTGTCTTCTTCAAATTTAATAGGTTCTACCACTTTAACTTCAATGGGAGGATGATATTTAAACCACTTCTCCTTAGGGAGATCAATATGAGTAGCAAAAGATTCACAAAAAGAAGCTACTATCTCAAAGTCAAGTCCATATTTAGTGCTAAAATCACGAAAAGCATCGGTATCCATAAAAGATTTAACACAATAAAACTTAAGGTTTATACCTGACTCTTTACCCTCGTCGAGATACCAATCTTTAGAGTTGCGTTTAATTCTTTCCAATAAATCCCATTTGAATTCAATATCCTTCTTCATATAGGAACCAGTACAAGAAGTATCGAGCATGGATCGATCATTATGAGAAAGCCGAGCATAATTTTTTTGAATAATAATTTCTCTTGAGAGCTCATGATTGGGGCATGAATATAACATTGACTTAATCCTCCCCCAAGCTTGAGCAATACTTTCTCCTTCACGAGGCCAGAAATTATATATATAATTCCAATCACGATGAACCAGATGCATAGGATAAAACTTCTGATGAAATTCCAATTTCAATTGGTTGTAGTTCCATGACCCAATATCATCCAATAGCCTATACCATGTCAATGCCTTTCCCTTCAAAGATAAAGGGAAGACTTTCTTCTTGACAACATTCTCGGGCATACCTGCAAGCTTAAATAATCCACAAACTTCATCCACATAGATTAGGTGCACATCAGGATGTAATGTTCCATCTCCTGCATAAGGATTAGCTAGCAGTTTCTCTATCATACCCGAAGGAATTTCATAATAAATATTTTCAGTAGGTGCAGTAAGTTGAGGAGAAACTAATTGTGGTTCCGGTCGAGGTGAAGATACCCCGAACAAACCCCTCAAAGGATTATTTTCCATAGTAACAAGTGACAGTAAATTTCAGAACACTATATAAATGTTTCCTTACCAAATTCCGCTTACCAAAGGCGCTTCACTCCCCGGCAACGACGCCAGAAAAGAGTCTTGATGCCCACAAATATAGTGTATCTATCTTACTCATTTTGATAAGTAAGAGTGTTGAACCCAACTGAAAGAGCAATCATGCCCTTACATCATGTTTTGATGTTGATGACAATATACATGTAGGGGACTAACAATGGCTGTCAAGTAAATCTCAGGTATTACTCCCCGGTTCATCGATGTGTGTGGATCAAGAGCTTAGAAGTGATTTTACTCAAGGATGAAGCATAAAAGTTGATTACATACTTGTTTTCTTGAGTATAGGATCCCGCACTATTAAGAGGGGATCGATAGGGATAGTTAAAGGCTTGCTCTTGCCAAAAACCTCTTGACCATACTGCACATGCCGAAAACCTTCATGTTCTGTCTCTTGGCTGCCAGATGTCAGGGCTTCATGCCGGATGTCCGGGCTGCACGCCGGATGCCCGGCCTCCTTGCCGGATATCCGGGCCTAGCCATCCAGAGAGCAGTTGTATACTGAGCTGCACGCCGGATGTCTGGGATTTCCCCAGATGTCCGGGCCTTCCTGTTACGCCGGATGTTCGGGCCCCATTCCGGATATCCGGGCATAGCTATCCAGAGAACATCTTTATGCTGGGCTGCGCGCGGGATGTCCGGCCACCTGCCGAATGTCCGGGCCTTCCTGATATGTCGTATGTCCGGCCCCTCTATTCTTTTGTTCTGCCTTTGTTTTGTTCCTTGTATCTTACCAAGCCGGATGTACGGCCCCTTGCCCGGATGTCTGGCCTGCTCACTCACTTACACTACAATGGCCATATTTGAGCTCACACTATATGTAGCCCTTCTTCCCCACGGGAGAGGGTTGACCACTCACTTTGAACAAACCCTAGAACACATTTCACTCTCTCTCTCACTCCTCCACACCAAATCTTAGATCCCCAAGGGATTTGAGAGCTTTCGAGAGAAGTTGTCCGATCAAGTGATAGATTCACTCCTTCTCCTTCTTTGCGCCAAAGGAATTCGTGATTTGAGCAAGTCTTGAGCTTTTCCTCGTCGTTCTTGTTACTATTGGAGGTTGGAAACTCCTAGGCGGTAGGAGTCTTTCGGAGAGGAATCGACCTTTGTGATTACCCCCGGAAAAGTTTGTGACGGTTTGGAGACCACCCCAAGGTCTACCACTAGTGGTTGAGAAACGCCTTCTTGGTGTTGTCTCAAAGGGATAATAGGGTGAGCCTTTGTGGCGTTGGTGTGCCTTCATGGTAACATCCACCTCTCTAACGGTGACGTAGCTTCCCTCCAAGGAAGTGAACATCGGCATACATCCTCGTCTCCCGGAGTTGCGGTTATTCCTAACCCTAACTCTCTACTTGTGGTTACTTGTCTCTTAGTACTTACTCATATCATATTGTGCTTTCTTACTTACATACTTGTGTTACTTGATTAGCACTTAGTACTACACTTACAATTGTTAGGCTCATCTTCATATTCTGCATTATTGCCTAAAATTTCTAAGTAATAATTAAAATTTGTAATTGTACCTATTCACCCCCTCTAGGTCCGTCTCGATCCTTTCAATTGGTATCAGAGTCTCGTGCTCTGTTCTTGTGGCTTAACCGCCCTAGAGCGAGATGAACCCCGATGGGACTCCCCTTGTTACAGATCCGAAGGATAAATGTGAGGCTTCTTAAGAAGTCAAGTCCTTTACTTCTGAGGATCTGGAACGGGCCCTTGCTAAGCAAAAAGAGGAGCATGATGCTTCTCTTGAGGCCTTGGTCCAAATGAGACTAGCCACATTGTCCACGGTGCATGCACCACTTTCTGGATGTGCGGTTTCAAGGCCAACTGTGCCTACTCCGTCACTTGGTCAACAACCTCCTAACAATGATCACTCTAGTGTTCCTTGGATTTATGCAATACCCCAAGTTGAGAAACCAAAATATAACCCTCAAGGCAAACCTCCTTTACTTGATGCCACTGCCGCTTTTGCCTTGTGGAGAGTTGCTATGCAGGATCATCTTCGATATGGAAACGATGAGATGCTGGAGATCTTGGAGTATGGTTACCATGTGGTTGATCCAAAGAATCCTACACCAAGAGAAGTTTATGACAAGAATCTCAATGACACTGCAACCATGTGTATAAGGAGAGGTATGGTTGAAAAGCAAAGGAGACCTTTCATACATCACAAGTGCAAAGGAACTATGGGAAAGTATTATAAGATCCAAGACCGGTACCTCCACCCTCCGGAGTGCTCAATATGAAATTGCCAAGGGGCAATTGCAAAACTTTTGTATGCATAAAGGTGAAACTCCCAATCAACTCCTTGAGCGTCTCATGACTGTCACTGCTGACATTGAGTCGTGTGAGTGTGACAAGACACAAGATGGATTCAACATGACTAAGCGATTTCTTGTGGACAAGTTGCTTCATGCCCTTGCCCCATATCACCACCAAATGGTGTGGGACATAAGACAACACCATGCCTTCAAGGAAATGACTACAAATGACATCATATCCACCTTCCAACTATTTGAAGAGTCAAAGGCAAATGCCACAAAACATCTTGCCATGCATGGTACTCCAACATCAAAGATCAATCTTGCATTGAGGGCCAAGCATGTATGTGAAGATGAGCAAAGTGAAGAAGAAGAAGAAGAAGATGATGATGATGATGATGATGATGGTGATGAGGTTGAATCCTATGAGGGCCCTTCATATGAAGACATGGCTCTCTTTGTCAAGAAGTTTAGCGCGGGAAAATTTAAGGGAAGATTTCAAAAGAAGAAAGTAAGAAAATGCTACAACTATGAAGAAACCAACCACTTCTCCAACGAGTGTCCTTATGAGAAGAGGGAGGATAAACCAAGGTTTCCTAAGACCTTTCCCAAGAAGAAGTTGCCAAATCCTTTGAACTCCAAGCTCAAGAAGAGAGATGGGAAAGCAATGGTTGCTCAAGAAGAATCCGACCCGGATGATGTTAGTGGTGTTGCCGGAGTTTCTCAAGATTCTCAAAACACGTTGAGGCTAGTCAACAAGAGTGGTGATGTTGTCACCTACAACTATATGAAGGACTACAAGGGCAACGCTCACAAGTGCCTAATGGAAAAGGCCATGTTAGAAGAAGGAAATGACCAAAGCTCTCTCGGCAAGGTCAAGGTAACTCCAAGATCATATCCTCCTCTTTTTACTCCTCCTACTCATAGTGATGAGTATCTTGATGCGGAGGATAGTCATGAGGATGATGATGATATAGATGATCCTATGCTTGCTAAACTAAATAAGTTCATGTGCTCCCTCAAAGGAAAGAAGCTCACTATGTTTCATATGCTTATGGAGATGGTGAGTAAGCACACCATCACCATTAAGGAACTCGAAACCCTTGTCACCGAGGAAAAGGAAAAATATGAAATCCTTGAGCAGAAAGTCCAGTATGAGGAAACACGAAATGATGATCTATGCTTGAAAATTGGTGCAAACATTGATGTTCATACTAAATATCTTGCCTCCTTGAAAAAGGCTAATGACTCTTGCGAAGAGTTGATGAATGATAAAAGTAAGCTTGTGAAGTCGAATGCTTCTCTCTCTAAGGATTGTGAGCTCCTATTCGTGTCCCTTAAGACTAAGGAAGAAGAGCTCACCCTTCTTACAAAGAGTTTTGAGACACTCAAGCTTACTTATCTTGAAACTCTAGCCAAGGCTTACTCTTCTCCTATTATCAATGTTGATGCTTGTACTACTAAATCTAGTAGTGATCTAGAATCTATTCTTGAGGAAAATTGCTTTCTCAAGGCTCAAATCGAGAAAGGGCTCATGACGTGTGCTCAAGGGCAAAAGAACCTTGATGAGGTATTGAGCCAACACAATGGAGTGTTCGCCAAAGAGGGACTCGGGTTTGACCCTAGCACAAGCAAGAAGAAGACATCCTCTCAAAAGTGCACCACCCCTCTAAAAGAAACTTTTGTACAACAAGGGCACAAGGAGGAAGGTAAGGTTGTTAGTGGGAAGGCCACGAGGGGCATGCTCACTCTCAACAAGCCAAAAGAGTTCATGCCTCCATTCTATGTACTTCGTAAGGCTAAGGATGGAGAGGTTTATGCAAAGTTTGTTGGTCTTCGAAATGCATTCCGGTTTTATGCTATTTGGGTCCCTAAGACCCTTGTGAATAACTTTAGAGGTTCCATTGCAAAATGGGTACCTCTAACCAAGTCATAATTGTGTGTAGGTTTCTTTCTCCGGTGGAGTAAAATGGGTGATTGACAGTGGATGTACCAATCATATGACCGGAGATAGCAAGTTGCTCTACGATTTCATGGAAGCTATTCAACCATTTATGAGCATTATGTTTGGTGGAGGATCAAAAGGACAAGTACTCGGGTTGGTCAAGGTGGCTATCACAAATGACATGTCGCTTGCAAATGTCATGCTTGTCCAATCCCTTAAATACCATTTGCTTTCTGTTCGCCAATTGGCTTCTGTTGGTTATGATACCCTCTTTGGACTAACGGATGTGAAAGTATTTAAGAGAGATACTCTCGAAGTGGCCTTTGTTGGAGAGTTGGATGGCAACCTTTACACGGTTGATTTCTCAAAAGAGAGCACATTCCATGCAACTTGTCTAATGGCCAAGGCCGACAAGGGGTGGCTATGGCATCGCCGGTTACCCCATGTCGGCATGAGAAATCTTCAAGATCTCTAAAAGGGTAATCACATCATTGGACTAACTAATGTCTCTTTTGAGAAAGATCGTGTGTGTAGTGCATGCATAGCAGGGAAGCAACATCAATCAAAGCACCCACCCAAGAATATTGTGTCTACCTCAAGGCCTTTGGAGCTCCTTCATGTGGATCTTTTTGGGCCTCCTTCATGGGATAGTCTTGGTAGGAAAAAGTATGGACTTGTTATTGTTGATGATTACTCAAGGTATACATGGGTCTTCTTCCTCAAATCCAAGGACAAGACGAAGATCACCTTCATTGATTTCGCCAATCAAGCACAACGCAAGTTTGACAAAGAAATTCTGGCAATAAGAAGTGATAATGGATCTGAGTTGAAGAACTACACCTTGGAAGAGTTCCTTAGTGATGAAGGGATTGAGCATCAATATTCAGCTCCATACACTCCCTAACAAAATGGTGTAGCAAAAAGGTAGAACCGCACCCTTGTGGATATGGCAAGGTCTATGTTGGATGAATACAAGTCGCCACATAGTTTTTGGGCCGAGGCCATCAACACTGCATGTCATGCATCAAACCGGCTCTTCCTCCGCACGATATTGGAAAAGACTCCATATGAGCTCCTAACCGGGAACAAGCCAAATGTCAAGTACTTTCATGTATTTGGGTGCAAATGCTTCATCCTCAACAAAAGAGAGCGGCTAGGAAAATTTCAATACAAAACCATTGAGGGCATATTTGTTGGCTATGGATCAAACTCTCACGCCTATAGAGTCTACAACAAATCCAATGGATGTGTTGTAGAAACTTGTGACGTGGTGTTTGATGAATTTAATGGCTCCCATGGGGAGCAAGTTGATCTAAGTGATGTAGGTGAAGAAGATTCTTCTCAAGATATCTTGACAATGGGTGTTGGTGCACTTCTTCCAATGGAACAAGAACCTCATGATGATGAAGAAGAAGATGGAAGCCTCACACATCATCAAACTACTTCAACACCCATACCACCACAAGTCCCTATTACTCAACCAATGCCCGTAGTCCAAGTACAAGATGATGATCAAGTTCCTCTTCATGATAATCATCAAGAACAAGATCATCCTCAAGGGCAAGAACAAGAAAGTGCAATCATTGACAATGAACCTCAACAAATGCAAGAAGAAGAAGAAGATTTTCCACCACACATTAATGATCCATATGTTGAGGACGTGGATGATGGACATGAAGTTGAACCTCGCGAAACCTTAACCTCCATCATGCCTCGAGTGGCCGGTCGTGTTGATGTTGATAAAATCCTCACCGGCATATCGGAAGGTAGAGTCACTCGTAAACAATTGACAAACTTTTGTGCTCACTTCTCTTTGTGTCTAGTGTTGAGCCTCTCAAGGTACAAGAAGCGTTGATAGACAACGATTGGCTCATTGCTATGCAAGAAGAGTTGAATAGTTTTGAGCGCAATCAAGTGTGGTCATTAGTCAAGAGGCCAACCACGGAACACAACGTCATTGGAACAAAGTGGATTTTCGAGAACAAGCAAGATGAGAATGGTGTAATCATCTGCAACAAGGCAAGGTTAGTGGCACAAGGGTACTCACAAGTTGAAGGTTTGGACTTTGGTGAGACCTTTGCCCCCGTTGCCCGTCTTGAATCCATTCACATCTTACTTGCTTATGCTGCTTTCAATGGCTTTAAATTGCATCAAATGGATGTCAAGAGTGCTTTCCTTAATGGCCCTCTACAAGAAGAAGTATATGTATCACAACCACCTGGGTTCGTTGACCCCAATCACAAAGACTATGTGTATAAACTTCATAAGGCTTTGTATGGCCTCAAACAAGCACCTCATGCTTGGTATGATCATCTTAAGAAGTTTTTACTCGATGATGGCTTTGTGAGAGGGGTGATCGATCCCACTCTTTTTACTAAGAGGGACAAAGGTGATTTGATCTTATGCCAAATCTATGTAGATGATATCATTTTTGGTTCTCCTAACATTCATTTATGCAAGAAGTTTGCGGCATCAATGACCAAGAATTTTGAAATGTCACTCAATGCGGATTTGAAGTTCTTCCTCGGATTTCAAATTCAACAATTTCAAGAAGGAATTTTCTTGTCTCAAGAAAATACCTCAAGGATATCCTAGAAAATTTGGCATGACTGATGCTAGCCCATGTAAGACTCCCATGCCAACCAAAATTGTACTCACTGAAGACACAAACGGTATCCCTTCGACCCATCCAAATACCGCTCTATGATTGGTTCATTGCTTTATCTTTGTGCATCTAGACCAGACATCATGTTTAGTGTATGCATGTGTGCTAGATTTCAAGCTTCCCCTAGGGAAAGTCATCATAAGGCGGTTAAGTATATTCTTAGATACCTTGTTCACACCCCAAAGTTGGGCCTATGGTACCCCAAGGATGCTAAGTTTGATCTCATTGGGTACACGGATGCGGATTTGGCTGGAGACAAAGTGGATCGTAAGTCCACCTTCGGTGCATGTCAATTTCTTGGACGCTCCTTGGTAAGTTGGTCCTCGAAGAAGCAAAATTGTGTTGCTCTCTCCACCGTCGAAGCTGAATATATTGCAACCGCCAGTTGTGCAACTCAATTACTATGGATGAGGCAAACTTTGAAGGATTACGGTATCACCTATAGACATGTGCCTCTTCTATGTGATAATGAAAGTGCCATCAATATTGCTGAGAACCCCAAAGATCATACCCGCACCAAGCACATTGACATTAGGTACCACTTCTTGAGAGATCATGTGGAGAAGGGTGATATTGACATTGCTCATGTTGGCATAGATATGCAACTTGCAGATATTTTCACCAAGCCATTGGATGAAGCAAGGTTTTGTCAACTTAGGCGTGAACTTGGTATCTTGGAGCTTGACAATATTATGTGAAATCTAGTACCCATTCATGCATGAACCTAATGTTTTGTCTTGATGTAGGCATATAGTTAGGGGGGGGGACATTCAATTCATGAATATTCTCACCCTACATAATGCATAAATAGAACAAACACTCTCAAAATTATCATGGTTCTCGAACTATGGTGCTTTAACATGATGGAGTCGTGACTATGTGCCCAAAGTCTTCATCTTTGCAGCACTATGTTCCATATGCTCAAACATGGTGACTTCGGTCACTGCTTGTACATTGCTTGTGTGGACCTTCAGTTACTTAATTTGGTTGGGTTGTTATTACATCTTAGTATGGCCTTAGAATTACTCAGGTTTTCACCTAAAAAAATCTCTCAAAACTCCTTGGTGGAGTCTATTTCAAATCATATTAGTTGCCCCTTCCAAGTCTCTCTTTTGTCTGGATTTGTTGTCCAGTGGCCGGACATACGGCTCCTAAGCCAGACATCCGGGCACTGGAGCAAATCTTTCTGTTGCTCGTACTGGGATCGTCGGACATCCGGGTTCTAGCCGGACATCCGGGTCCTGATCCTATAGCTACCTAACCCTCACACGCCGGATATCCGGACTTATCCTCGGATGTCTGGCCCATTGGCCCCTATTTTACACTGACCTCCACTCGCCGGATATCCGGGCCAAGCCCCGGATGTCCGGCCCGTCACCCGCAGCCACACATAATAGGGGAGGGACTCGGGAGTTGGGGGCAGTTTTTCCCCATTCACTCCCGTTCCTCTTCCCCATCGCGTCACATGGCCGCCACCGCCGGGCTGTGCTCTGACGCCGCCCCGGCTCTCTCCTTCGTCCTCCGGCCCCTATCTCCTGCTCACGGCTTCTCCTCCTCTCGATCTACGATTCTATCCAATCCATTTCTTGGGTTGTGATGTGAATCCCTCGGGAGGGACTGGTGCATTGTGGGAGTGACCACCGGAGTTCCTCATGGCGTGGGCCAAGAACTGCGGTCCCGATCAGCCCGAGCCTTCTTCGCGGGTTGTTCGCTGGCAAGGCTCAACCGACTCCGATGAGCATGCTCGGCCTAAGAAGAAGAAGACCGCCACGAAGAAGAAGAAGCGGGCACCATCCACTAGTCCGTCGGCCTCGGATCCAGATGATGCGGACTATGTTGGGGAGGAAGAGGATGACCGTGCACCAAGACATTCCGTTGGACAGTCCAAGCCTGGTACTAGGAGGGCGTCGGTGCCTCAAGTTCGTGGGTCTGCAATGCCCGTTGTTCATGGCCATCGCATCTCCATGGAGCTTCCTGACAGCGGGGATCGCCCCACTCACAACTTCACCACTGTGGGAGCGGCTCAATACCTTGCGTATCATTGGGATGTCAATCAATATGCGATGTTGGCTGATGCCGAGGATCCTCGGTTCCGGACTCATATGCAGCAGGATCTCTACTCCAATTTTGTTCATGGTCAAAGTCTTGCTCCTCACAAATACGTGGATCTCCAATTCCTACGTGACCATCCGGCCATGTTTCCTAACAATCCGGTCCAGATCATTGATGCTATGACCCTAGGTCCTGCAATGACCTTCAGGTGTGATTGGAATGAAGCTACCATCCTTCAGTTCTATGCCACCTGCTTCTTTGGTCCGGACAACACTCTCACATGGATGACCGATGACACTACATTGAGTATCACCTATGATCGGTTTGTTCAGATTTTGGGCCTCTCTGGAGTTGGACATCGCATTCACAGTATGGACCAGAGTTTAAGCCCAAAGGGATTGATGCTTGCTTGCCTCTAGTGAAGCCTTCCTCTCAGCTCACTGAAGAGGAACGTGGATATCCTCCCAATGAGGTATCCATCTTCCGTGCTCCTTACTTCATCCTTTATCAGTGTGTTCTTCGCACCCTCTATCCTAAGAAGGGAGATCGATCAAGGGCTCGCAACTACTGTATTGACTTGATGGTTCGAATGCTTGACGAACCCTCTCTGCCGTTAGACACATCCCATTTCATTTGGCATGAGATTCATCTTTGCAGCTTCATACAGTCGCGCCAGTTTCCTCATGCTCCATGATTGATCACACTGCTCCCTTTGAGGTGGTTAAAACTCACATGCGTATGGTGGCTAGTGCCTAGACTGCTGCTCCTACTCAGCCTAGGAGGTCTGCTAGTGGGAATCCGCCAACCGGTTCCTCTGCTCCATCTTCCTCGACCGCTCCTCGTGGCCGTCTTGCATCATTCTTGGGTAAGGCTCGGTCTACTATCATGAAGGCGATCACTTTCAGCTGTCAGCAGAATCATGATGTTCAGAAGTGCCTTGTCATCTCCAAGAATCTGCTCAAACAGCGCCTCCGTGACCGTGGGAGTCCCGTTAGTGATGATGATCCTCTTCCCGCGGCTCCATCCTCGTCCACTTTCGGCTTTCCATCTCGTGGTGAGTATCCCGAGTTCCTTGATGATGATGATGACATCCGCCAGGAGTGATTGAGTCTGTGTAGCTCTTGTCCCCTTTTTACTTGTTGCCGTCAAAGGGGGAGAAGTAGTATCCTAGTAGTAATCATTGGTCATGCTATGGCTATGTTATGTTGACTATTATGTTCACTATTTGTGTTCACTACTATTCGAACTTGCTATGTTTGCTTCCTATAGTGCTTGATCGTGTGAGAAACTATGATATTATCTTGGATTATCATGTGGTTATGGAATGTTGTTATGTCTGAGTTATTATGGTTTCATATATGCATTCCATGCACACATTGAGGGGTGCTAAAAGCAAATAGAAACATAGACTTATTTTGTACTTTTGCTCTCATGATTGTCAATGCTAAGATTATTTATTGCATCTATGATACTACATGTATGGTTGTCATCAACAAACAAAAGGGAGAGATTGAAAGATCAATCATGCCCTTACATCATGTTTTGTTGTTGATGACAATATACATGTAGGGGACTAACAATGGCTGTCAAGTAAATCTCAGGTATTAGTCCCCGGTTCATCGATGTGTGTGGATCAAGAGCTTACAAGTGATTTTACTCAAGGATGAAGCATAAAAGTTGATTGCATACTTGTTTTCTTGAGTATAGGATCCCACACTATTAAGAGGGGATCGATAGGGTTAGTTAAAGGCTTGCTCTTGCCACAAACCTCCTGACCATACTGCACGTGCCAAAAACCTTCATGTTCTGTCTCTTGGCTGCCAGATGTCCGGGCTTCACGCCGGATGTCCGGGCAGCACGCCGGATGTCCGGCCTCCTTGCCGGATATCCGGGCCTAGCCATCCAGAGAGCAGTTGTATACTGAGCTGCACGCCGGATGTCTGGGCTTTCCCCGGATGTCTGGGCCTTCCTGTTACGCCGGATGTCCGGGCCCCATTCCGGATATCCGGGCACAGCTATCTAGAGAATATCTTTATGCTGGGCTGCGCGTCGGATGTCTGGCCACCTGCCGGATGTCCAGGCCTTCCTGATATGCCGGATGTCCGGCCCATCTATTCTTTTGCTCTGCCTTTGTTCTGTTCCTCGTAGCTTACCAAGCCGGATGTTCGGCCTGCTCACTCACTTACACTGCAATGGCCATATTTGAGCTCACAATATATATAGCCCTTCTTCCCCACGGGAGAGGGTTGACCACTCACTTTGAACAAACCCTAGAACACATTTCACTCTCTCTCTCTCACTCCTCCACACCAAATCTTAGATCCCCAAGGGATTTGAGAGCTTTCGAGAGAAGTTGTCCGATCAAGTGATAGATCCACTCCTTCTCCTTCTTTGCACCAAAGGAATTCGTGATTTGAGCAAGTCTTGAGCTTTTCCCCATCGTTCTTGTTACTCTTGGAGGTTGGAGACTCCTAGGAGGTAGGAGTCTTTCGAAGAGGAATCGACCTTTGTGATTACCCCCGGAAAAGTTTGTGACGGTTTGGAGACCACCCCAAGGTCTACCACTAGTGGTTGAGAAACACCTTCGTGGTGTTGTCTCAAAGGGAGAATAGGGTGAGCCTTCGTGGCGTTGGTGTGCCTTCGTGGTAACATCCACCTCTCTAACGGTGACATAGCTTCCCTCCAAGGAAGTGAACATCGGCATACATCCTCGTCTCCCGGAGTTGCGGTTATTCCTAACCCTAACTCTCTACTTGTTGTTACTTGTCTCTTAGTACTTACTCATATCATATTGTGCTTTCTTACTTAAATACTTGTGTTACTTGCTTAGCACTTAGTACTACACTTGCAATTGTTAGGCTCATCTTCATATTCCGCATTATTGCCTAAAATTGCTAAGTAATAATTAAATTTTGTAATTGTACCTATTCACCCCCCTTTAGGTCCATCTCGATCCTTTCACCAACGAGGAGCAGAAGGAAATGACAAGTGGTCTTCAGCAAGGTATTCTCTGCAAGCACTGAAATTATCGGTAACAGATAATTTTGTGATAAGATAAATCGTAACGGGTAACAAGTAAATAAAGTAACTAAGGTGCAGCAAGGTGGCCCAATCGTTTTTGTAGCAAAGGACAAGCCTGGACGAACTCTTATATAAAGCAAAGCGCTCCCGAGGACACATGGGAATTGTTGTCAAGCTAGTTTTCATCATGCTCATATGATTCACGTTCGTTACTTTGATGATTTGATATGCGGGTGGACCGGTGCTTGGGTGTCACCCTACCTTGGAAAAGCCTCCCACTTATGATTAACCCCTCTCGCAAGCATCCCCAACTACGAAAGAAGAATTAAGGTAAACCTAACCATAGCATGAAACATATGGATCCAAATTAGCCCCTTACAAAGCAACACATAAACTAGGGTTTAAGCTTCTGTCACTCTAGCAACCCATCATCTACTTATTACTTCCCAATGCCTGCTCCCAGGCCCAAATAATGGTGAAGTGTCATGTAGTCGATGTTCACATAACACCACTAGAGTAGAGACAACATACATCTCATCAAAATATCGAACGAATACCAAATTCACATGATTACTTATAACAAGATTTCTCCCATGTCCTCAGGAACAAACATAACTACTCACAGATCATATTCATAATCAAGATCAGAGGAGTATTAATTATCATTAAGGATCTGAAAATATAATCTTCCACCGGATAAACCAACTAGCATCAACTACAAGGAGTAATCAACACTACTAGCAACCCACAAGTACCAATCTGAGGTTCTGGGACCAAGATCGAATACAATAGATGAACTAGGGTTTGAGAGGAGATGGTGCTGGTGAAGATGTTGATGGAGATTGACCCCCTCTCGATGAGAGGATCGATGGTGATGACAATGGTGACGATTTCCCCTTCTCGGAGGGATGTTTCCCCGGCGGAACAACTTCGTTGGAGCCCTAGATTGGTTCTACCCAGGTTCTGCCTTGAGACGGCGGCGCTTCATCCCGAAAGCTTCTTCTTGATTTTTTTCCAGGGTGAAAGACACCATATAGCCAAAAAATGGGAACCGGAGGCCTGCCAGGGGGCCTACAAGGTCGGGGGCGCGCCCTCCACCCTTGTGGTTGGCTAGTTTCCCCCTCTGGTACTTTCTTCGCCCAATATTTTTTTATATATTCCAAAAACATGCCCCGTGAAGTTTCAGGACTTTTGGAGTTGTGCAGAATAGGTCTCTCATATTTGCTCCTTTTCTAGTCCAGAATTCCAGCTGCCGGCATTTTCACTCTTGATGTAAACCTTATAAAATAAGAGAGAATAGACATAAGTATTGTGATATAATGTGTAATAACAATCCATAATGCAATAAATATCAATATAAAAGCATGATGCAAAATGGACGTATCAGTGCTTTGTGATGGGTTCGATCTTACGGTGCTTGATCCCAGTGACAGAAGGGGAACCGACACGTATGTATCGTTGCTATTAAGGATAACAAGATGGGGTCTATTTATACATAAATAGATCTTGTCTACATCATGTCATCGTTCTTATTGCATTACTCTGTTTCTCCTCGAACTTAATACACTAGATGCATGCTGGATAGCGGTCGATGTGTGGAGTAATAGTAGTAGATGCAGGCACGAGTCGGTCTACTAATCTTGGACATGATGCCTATATAATGATATAATGATCATTGCCTAGATATCTTCATGATTATTTGAAGTTCTATCAATTGCCCAACAGTAATTTTTTTACCCGTTGTTCGCTATTTTTCTCGAGAAAAGCCACTAGTGAAACCTACGGCCCCCGGTCTCTTCTTTATTATGTTTGCCTTCACGATCTATTTTTATTTGCTTTTATTTTCAGATCTATTAATTCAAAAACCCAAAAATACCTCGCTGAATTTTATTTGCTTTTATTTGCATTTATCAATCTATCATATTTTTATCCCTTCCACTTGCCAATTTCTGGCGTCGTTACCCGAAAGGATTGACAACCCCTTTAATACGTCAGGTTGCGAGTATTTGTTATTTGTGTGCAGGTGCCATTCACGCAGTGTTGCGTGGTTCTCCTACTGGTTCGATAACCCTGGTCTCATCACTGAGGGAAATACCTATCATAGATGTGTTGCATCATCTCTTCCTCTTTGAGGAAATACCGACGTAGTTCAAGCTGCATTAGTGCCCCCCCCTTTCGTTTCTCCCATGAGAGGGAAAAGGCAGGAGGGCTAGGAGGGGCTAGCCCTCCTCCTTTAACTTCCCTAGGGCTGGCCAAACAAGGGAGGGGGCGCACCAACCCCCTTGTGGCCTGGTCTGTCCCCTCCTTTGGCCCATAAGGCCCATAACTTGTCGGGGGGTGCCCGGAACCCCTTTCGGTGACCCGATTCCTTCCTGGTACATCTCGAAACACTTCCGGTGTCCAAATACCATCGTCCTATATATCAATCTACCTCTCGGCCATTTCGAGACTCCTCGTCATGTCCGTGATCTCATCCGGGATTCTGAACAACATTCGATCACCAAATCATATAACTCATATAACACTATATCATCAACGAACGTTAAGCCTGCGGACCCTACGGGTTCGATAACTATGTAGACATGACCGAGACACCTCTCCGGTCAATAACCAATAGCGGAACCTGGATGCCCATATTGGCTCTTAGATATTCTACGAAGATCTTTATCGGTCGAACCGTTATGACAACATACGTAATTCTCTTTGTCCATCGGTATGTTACTAGCTTACCCGAGATTCGATCGTCGGTATCTCTATACCTAGTTCAATCTCATTACCGGCAAGTCTTTTTACTCATTCCGTAATACATCACCTCGTGACTAACTCCTTAGTCATTTGGTTGCAAGCTTATGATGTGTATTACCGAGAGGGCCCGGAGATACCTATCTGATACTCGAAGTGAAAAATCCTAATCTCGATCTATGCCAACTCAACAAACACCTTCGAAGATACCTGTAGAGCATCTTTATGATCACCCAGTTACATTGCGACATTTGATAGCACACAAGGTATTCCTCCGGTATCCGGGAGTTGCATAATCTCATGGTCGAAGGAATGTGTATTTAACATGTAGAAAGCAATAACAATAAAACTGAACGATCATTATGCTAAGCTAACGGATGGGTCTTGTCCATCACATCACTCTCGTAATGATGTGATCCCGTTATCAAATGACAACACACGTTTATAGTTAGGAAACCTTAACCATCTTTAATCAATGAGCTAGTCTAGTAGAGGCTCACTACGTACACGATATCTTTTTATGTATTCACACATGTATTTAAGTTTCCGATCAATACAATTATAGCATGAATAATAAACCTTATCATGAATAAGGAAATATAAAATAACAACTTTATTATTGCCTTTAGGGCATATTTCCTTCAAAAAGTTAATGGAAACATACCCCGATAACTTCTATGCAAAAATGATGTAACTTATTATATATCATAAGCATGGTAATTTACATAGCTCAACCGTGATAACTTTTGACCATAAACATCAAAATATACCAACACGGGATCTATTTTGGAAAGAGTAGCTGTGAAAAAAATTAACAGTGAAATGGCTCTTGAACCAAACCGACGGTTTGAGCTATAAAACGGACTTTTGATTCGGATCATCATGACACATCGTGGTAAATTTGACCCGGGGAAAACAAGTTATTGATACATACCCCTGATAATTTCCATGTAAATAATATGATAATTTACACAACATATGCCCGATAAACTTACGTACAAAACACTGCGGTAACTTTGACCGTGAAAAAAGTAGATTAACTTACCTGATAATTTTTGTGCAAATAGCATGATAATTTACACATCACACATGATAACTTGTGCACAAACATTTTGAAAACTTTGACCGTGGGGACTTGTTGGAACATACACAATAATTTATGTGTAAATAGCCTGATAATTTACGTGTCGCAGGCCTAGTAAGTTACGTGAAACAAAGTGGTAACTTTTTTATGTGGGAAAAAGTAGATGAAACATATCCGGTAACTTTCGTGTAAATATTATCGATGTTTCACCAGAAAAAACAAAAAAAAGGTTCAAAAGGATTGATTTTCCATGCAAAAAAAGGATTGATTTCTATTCACAAGAACAACAAAAATGGCATGGTTAGCTGGCTATAGGCACAATATATGCGTCAGCCTAACCCTGAAACCAGGGTTCGGGACGATTGATCGAAGGAAACTGGAAAAGCGGGACGGGAAACATGGGATATCAAAGGAATCGTAGCGACGACGGGAGTCGTTCGGATCTATTGATATCTACCGATCAGTCGGAAATTACTCCAATCCAAAAATCATTGGGATATATGTCAAAACTTTGAGTGTTTCAAATTATAATGCCTCCATGTAGAGGGCGTGCAAGTTACATTTGTTCAAGTCTTTAGGTATAGGTTCACTAAAATTGACATGTTGGAATGACACCATCCAAATTATCATAGGGTACAACATTGCACAAAAGTAATGGACAAAACTTAGAAATTGGGATTTTTTTTCCCTATTGCGTACAAGTAGAATCAGCTATAAGGTTTGATGTGATGAACATGCGCTACAATATGTGGATACTGAAATATTTCATGTGTAGAAAAGCAATTGAATAGCTCATCATCTTTGTAGTTGCTGGAAGAAATAACTTAGTACTCCAAAATAATAGACATGTTTACTCATAGGTAAAGTACGCGATCACTACACCATGGTAGATGGCAGCAAAGTATACCACACTTCAGACTTCTATAAAAGCAAAAGAGGGAGTTTACAATTCAGATATCAATCATGCTAAGTGCAGGCATAGCTTTGCGTCTTGGTTTTCCAACAAAACAACAACTTGGGAATGTAGAACCAAGTAAGGCGTCTCGGTACAACTTCACTCACAAAACGTATAAAAGGCAAGAGAGATATTAATAAAGCAGGCACAAAATTCACCAGTACGCCATACGTTTCGGTAGAGGACCCACTACTGGGCCGGCCACTAACAAGGACCGATATAGAGCAGGCGCAAAAATTCATAAAAAATGGGACGTGCTGCGAGTGGATTCGAACTCGCGACCATCAGTCTTGAATGGGACCTGCTAACAACTCGATTTCTCACCTCCATGTGATCTGAAGGCAGACAGAAGCGGCATTTTTGTTTTGTTTTGAAACAACATCTACAAAATTCAACATTTCACAGAAAATTGTGAATATTTTTTAAACACCAAATATTTTCTATGTTATGTGAACAATTTTCGAAAACATGAACATTTTCTCAAATTACAAAATAAAACCTGACAGTGCAAACATTTTTTGAAACCCATGAACTTTTCTTAATACCCGGACATTTTCTGAATCTGTGAAATATATTTAATAAGAGAGCATTCTATTTTCGAAAACACGAATACTATTTGAAAAATTATAGCACGTTTTGAAATTCTGAACTCATTTATAAAAAATAGGAAAAACATAGAAATTATTTTTTTTGAAAAATTGTTCACATGAGAAACTTTTTAAGTACTGAACATTTATTAAAACACAAACAAAATTTGAAATACTGAACATTTTTTAAAAATTTGAAGAAAATTTTGAGACTCCGAAATTTTCAGAAATGTGAACAAATTTAAAAATTCTGAACATTTTGTAAAAATCAAACAATACATGAAAACAAGGTCAGGATTTAGAGTTTTCGAACATTTTTTGGGAAAATTAGAAATTTTAAATATGATGAACATTTTTTTGAAATCCAGAAACTTTTCTTTAGTACGTGAATATTTTTTTAATTTGTGAATAATATTTTAATATTAGAACATTTTTTAAAGTAAGCATTAATAATTTCTAAAAAACTGGAGCACATTTTGAAATTCTGAACACAGTTTAATAATGAGAAGAAAAATCGACATTCAGATTATTATTATTATTTAAAAAATTGTTCAAAAGAGTACATTCGAAACTGTGAACTTTTTTGAAGACACAAACATTTTGTAATTCTGACCATTTTTAAAATTGGCGCACTTTTTTCAAAAGAGTTAAGAAAATTTTGAAACACCGATAATTTTTTGGAAAATGTTAACAAGTTTACAAATTCTGAACATTTTGTAAAACACAAACAATCTTCAAAACATGGTCAAAATTTAGAATTTTTGAATATTTTTTAAAAGATGAACAATTTTTTAATATGGTGAGCTTTATTTAAAAGTAATGATTTTTCCAAAGGAATCAGAAATAAAAAAGAAAAAAATAGCGAAAAAGAAACCAAAATTGTAGAAATAAGAAAAATCGATAGGAACCTTCTATAAGGTTCCCAAAAATGGCCAGGAATCTTCCAGAATAATGACAGTGTGAGGGATCGAGCGTTGTAACTCTCGCTACTAACTACTCGTCGCTAGCGACAATAGCTGATAGGCTTTAGTATGTAACTAGGAAACGTGGACTACAAGAACTATCCATCTGCGATCAATAGCGAACAAGTCTTTTTCCACTATTTTTTTCTGTTTGATATATATTTTTTATAAAAAATGCTAGCGCTTTTATTATTATTTTGTCAAAATTTCAAAAAATGTTCACCTTTTCAATTTTATCCATAAAAATACAAACAGTTGCATTTAAAAAATCATACAAATATTTCAAAAAAGATGTCTGTGTCTTTCAAAATTGCTCAGAAGGCTTTGTTTGAAAGCATGTTAAAAGACTAGAAGGCTTTGTTTGAAAGCATGTTGTTTTTCTGCATCACTCAAATGACCTCAGTTTTTTTCAATGGCTACATTATTCGGTATTCTAATTTATTTTTCAATGTTTGAAATGGTCTTAGAAAGAATAATAAAGTTCAAAAATGAAGAAATATATATTAACCATAAAATAGAGAAAAAAAATGCTTAAGCCTTCACCCAACTAGGCGACGTCATCTCTCCCGTCAGGCTCCTGTTGGGGAAAACCATATTTGCCTCTTATTCAGTCAAACAGTCTCGATACGAGTGAACATGGGCCAGCCTATTTTAATTAGTTTGTTGCCTCTGCAGATGCCGGTTTTGAGAACCTTCTAGATGGTTATAGGCTGTTTTTACCGGTTTGGATACCTTTTAGAAGGTTCATGAATCAAAATCATGAAGTTTAAAAAAATGTTCAACATAGTTGTTTATTTATATTTTCAAAGAGTTCGAATATTTCAAAATATGGTCGCATTTTCAAAATAGTTTGCAGTTCCAAAATTATTTGTGTTTTGAAAAATTGTCCGGTATTCAAAAAAATACTCAATTTTCAAAAAAATGAGAGTTTTGTAATGTGTTCCACTTTTTGAAAAGTTTCTTTGCATTTTTGTCGCATTAAAAAAACCGCATTCAAAATTCCAAAAATTGTTTAAATATGTTGCGTTCAAATCCGTTTCACATTTATAAAAAGTCAAGTTCAAATTCCTAAACATATTTAAAAAATGGCCAACATCTATATTTAAAAAATGGCCAACATCTATATCTAGAAAATGTTCAGTGTGTAACTAAAAAATGTAAATGTGTGTCTAAATAATTCGTTTGTTTAAAAAAGCATATTCAAAAAATATTTAATTTGTTCACGCAATTTTGAAAGAATGTTCTTTTTTTTTTGCAATACAATTCTGAAAGAATGTTCATTCCTGCTTTCACAAAAGAATGAGAAAAAAGGAAAACATTGGATAACCGAACTGAAAAAATCACATGAATTTTTTTTGCTATGCAATGTCATTTTGTGCCTTTGGACGAGCTCAAACCGTGAAGCTGGACGTCGAGAAATCTGTACGTTTTTGATTTTCCGTTATTCAGGAGCAGAGCGGCAAATCCTATTTGATGCCCGCAGGCGTCAAAAGGAGGAGCCTTCGCTGAAGCAAGTCGCCACTTGGGCCGGCCCACATACGGATTTCGTTCGCTGCTGTTTCCTTGTTTCTTGCGGTTTTGTTATTGTTTTTCTTCTATAGTTTTTTTGCTTCCAGTTTTTTCACTGTTTTGGCCGGTTTTCAGTTATTTTGTTCCGGTTTTCAGTTATTTTGTTCCGTTTCTTTTTCTGTTTTGATTTCTTTTTGTCCTTTCATTTTCTTTCTTTTACGTTTCCTTTTTATTTTCTGTTTCTATCCTTCTTCTCATTATTGCGTATTTATATAAAAGGTTCACCGTGTATTACAAAAATCTTCAATGTATTAAGAAAATACTCATCGTATATTATGAAATAGTTCACCTTGCACTGTAAAAATGTTCATTGTGTATTACAAAAATGTTCATTGTATGTCACTAAATTGTTCAACGTATATTCGAAAATATTCATTATGTATTACAAAAATGTTCATTGTATATTATTAAATTGTTCAACGTATATTAGAAAATGTTCATTGTGTATTAGAAAAATGTTCATTGTATATTATTAAATTGTTCAACATATATTAGAAAGTTTTCATTGTGTATATAAAGTTTGTTCATCATATATTAAAAATTGTTTAACATATAATAAAATTTCGATTTTAGTATTTTAAATTTTTTCAGTATATTATAAAAATGCTGAATGTTTTTTTAAGGTTTGCCCCTGTACTTTTTATTTTAAGATTGGCGCTGCTTGTCAAACGTTTGAGGTAGCTAGCTCGGCTGGTTAGCGTCACTGGACTCCAGCATGAGGTCGTCGGTTCAATCCCACGCATGTGCTTCTTCTTTTTTCTATTTTTCGCTCACAGTGAGGTGATTGGGCCGGCCCCTGTGCGCGTCGCTTCAGCGAAGTCACGACGATCGGACGCACACGGGCGGCGTATAGGAGCTCCCGTCAACTCCTTCCACGCCGGGTCCACATGCACAACACGCACACCAGCTAGCCCCGCTGGGCTAACCCACACCGCGCGCCTCCATCATACAACATCACTTTGCGAGGTCGAGCCGCACATGCTGTCTGGATTGGCGCGTTCGCAGCCATGCGTGCACACGCATCGCCTGTACGCTCGTCGGATCGACGCACCGGTGGATCGCCGCATGTCACTGCTGCCACAACGCGCGCACCCGAGTCTTCCGCTGATCCCATCTTGCCAACTCCGCTTCGGATTGCTTTTTTCAATCTCGTCGAGAACCACACCGCACTGGGCTGCATCCCAAACTCGATACTTCCTCTAGATCAACAATTTGCAGCCTTTGAATAATCTAGCTCTGATATGACTTGTTAGAATAAATCCGGTACGTGGTCGATCCACTAAGGAACAAGCAATCACACGAGCTCAACACTGAGATTTTTTAACAAGGTTCACACCGATATGGCTACATCCCCGAGGCCTGGCTATGGACGCTCCTCCACATGACACTACTATAATACCGCATCCGGTCGCCCTGGACGTCCGCACATGCCGCCGGCTGCCCCTGATTCTTGTGCTATTATGTTGGCATAATTTACATCGTGTTTTGACCCTCACTATATATGAGTGGTCTAGGATACAAGTATCCTAATAGGACATGACTCCATATCCTATCTAAACACAATACTACTCGGAGTCCAACTTTAACCTACTTTGTACACAATATTCGACGCAACTGTGACATACCCTAATATTCTATAAAGGGTTCGAGTTGGAGCACATCTGTCGGGACCCGAAAGATGATGAACTATGCCTGAGCGGGCCGAAGCTAGAAGAAAAAGCCACCTTCACGGAGATATATGAGGCAGCCAGCACATCTAGGGCCGCACCGACGACGAGAAAAATTAGACCATAGGAGGCCGCCGCCGCTTGGTCCCACGAAGACCACCGACGCTGAGTCGTCGGCGTGCATAGTCTGTGTCTTGCCTGCTTCATAGGCCACCATCGTCCCCCGCCCCCAAAACCACCTGATCCGTGCTTCACAGAAGCGGAGGCCACCCTTCCCCTCTAGGTGAAGCATATCCCTCCGGCACTACTCCGATGAGCGGCGCTAGGGAATATACGGGGGAAACAGAGGCTATTCTTGCCCTTTCCACTGAAGCATATCCATTTGGGACTCACGCCAGTCCGATGAGTGGACCCCTGGACATAGGGAAGACAATGTCGTAGGAGCAGAGATCCACCGGGCATGTCGTAGGCTAGTTTTACCCTAGTCCGGTATAATTTTAGTTAAAGTATGTCTGAGATGTAAATGTTTGCCTCCGGTTTGTATGAATATCGTCCGGTTTTGTTGGTGCAATATCTGCCTACCTTGTGTTTTGGAGATTGTTGACAGAAACAATTATGGACTGATTTGTTTGCTAGTGCATACAGATAGAAAAAAAAATCCATACACAACCGAAGAGAATGCTGTCTCCGGTGCTGAGTTCGAGGAACTTCACCGAGGTACATCTGCGCTGCGGAGAAGAACAAGCTATATTTGTTGAAGTGATAGAGTCGAGAAGATTGATGTGAAGAAATCAACCCCTCGAAGATTTACTGCTGAAGAAAAGCTTTTGTTTCGGTATTGTTGTCCGAAGAAATTGACTGCAACGATGGAAGTCGAAGACAAAGTGAAGACGTAGCATTCATTTCGTTGTTCTTCTTTCATTCTTTCGAGTCATAGGACCTCCGTACTATTAAGAGGGGTATAGGTTCTTGATGATTAGATCCGTTGTGATGCTTAGCCATAACCTATGAAAGATACGAGAGAAATCTCTTTGTGCTCCGAGCAAATACCTGCCAGCAAGAGACTGTGATCTTCTTCGCTGTGAGAGATTTGACTTGGACGGAGGAGTTAGCATTACTTGTTCCTCAAGTAATGTTACCATTGTGCTCAAATCCGACCGTTGGAATCGTGTCGTTCGGCCATTGGGTGATCCCGATGTCTAATTTGGTCATTTCTCATCTGGGAAGGCTGTGGCTATAAATAGCCACCCGCTCCAACTTTATCGGTTGGCTGCTCCACTTGAGATTTCTGAGAAGATTGATTTGAGCAACCCCTCTCCGAGTGCTTTGAGTTTAAGATCCACCGAGAGAAAAACTAAGAGCCCAAACTTAGACAGTGGTTTAGCATCACAATAGTTCTGAGTGAGAGTTCTTGTACTTATTACTCTTGAGAGTTGCGCACTCTCTAGACGGATAGGTTTCGGCTTCGAGTGTTAAAGAGCTTTTTCTTCACCGAGCCTGATCTTCAATAACCAAGAGTGATTGTGGTTCGCGATGGTCGACCGAAGGTTTGGAGATCGCTGACAAGGATCTACCATGAGTGAAATCAACCCGAGTTTGATCAGCTCAGTGTTGAAGGAGAATAGGGTGAAGAGAGTTTATCTTCCGTGTTAAGTCACAGCCCCTCCAACCAGACGTTAGCCCTTTGGCAGAAGGGTGAACTGGTCTACCAAATCTCTCTACCGCCATTGAGCACCGCCAGTTCCATTTACTCTACTGCATTACTTTCAGTAATTCTTATCTGTTCTCTGTGCTGACAGTTTACTTGATCATTTCGCTCATTCTGTCATCCACTTGTATTTCATTTTCATTGTCTTTTTCAGTATTCATTCGGATCCATCTTGTCCTTAGCATTCGCCTGTGTAATTTCTTGACAGTATTTATATCCGTGCATGCCATGTTATGTCTCATTCTGCTTCATCTGTTTGCATGTTGTATTACTCTCATCATAGTTAAACCTGTGATGTATCAAGCTCGTACTATTGCCAATGCCTTCATCGATGAATATGCCTCTGACAAAGATGATTGATTCGGTCTATTTCCTTCGACACTCCATTCCGCTGCTGTGATTGGGTTTTGTTTCAAAGCTTTCGAAAGAAAATTTGTATCTCCCATTCACCCCCTCTGGCCGATATACTCTCGGTCCTAACAATTGATATCAGAGCAGGTTCTCCTTGTCTCTGTTTATTAAAGGTCTAACGTCCTTGGAATTTTGAGTATGTTGTTTGCAGGTAGATCCTCGCACTCTGAAAGATTTCCTATCTTTGATGGAAATGACTATTTGTACTGGAAGGAACGAATGAGAATCAGAATTCATGCTATCAACTATGATCTGTGGAAGATTGTGGAAGATTGTGGAAGATGGCTACAACATTCAACAACAAAATGATCTGACTTCCGATGATAAAGCAAATCTGCAGTTGGATGCTCAAGAAAAAGATATCATCTGTGGCAGTCTCTCAACAGTGCTCATGAAGAATTTCTTGCCCGATCAGATCCCCATATTCAAATGCTTCATGTGATGTACATTAGATTCAGAAGCCTACGTAAAGAGAGTGTCATGGAACTCGCTGATCGATTGACAAACATTGTTGAAAGACTACATCAGCGAGGAGTAACTAATATCACCGATAGATGTAGCCAACAAGCTTCTGAGCGCACTTGATGAATCCTTCGATTCTATTGTGTCTGCAATCAAACAAAGACCTGACTATGAAGAGCTTCACTATGTTGAGGTCATGACACTGCTGTCAATTCATGAAGAAATGATGGGACTGGAAAATGCCAATTAAGAATCTTCTTCGGAAAGTGAAGGAGAAATTTTCTCACAAGTCTTGGGTATGAGGGATCAAGTAATGGACGTGAAGGTGCAACAACACAAGGAGAATTATTAATCATAATTATCTGGTGTGATAGCAACATGGCTAGAATATTTTATTCGTATATCCAAGCACTAGTAGAAAACGGAGCTTTAGCGCCGGTTCGGCATGAACCGGCGCTAAAGTGCCACCACGTGGCGTGAGCTCGCGCCCTGGTATGGGGGACCTTTAGTACCAGTTGGTGTTACTTTAACTGCTCAATTTCCTCCAACCGGTACTAAAGGTTTTTTTTTGAAAATTTTGGAATTTTTTTTGATTTTTTTTCGATTTTTAATTTTTCTAATCACCTCTCTTAACTGCTCAAGTGTGGATCACTCATTCCAAATCGCCTGACTTCCCGGCCTCTCACTCCCCCAGCCTGAGCACGCTTAACTTCGGAGTTCTATTCCCCCTACATTCCAAGTCTGCACTTGTTGTTTTCCTGACAAATGTAAGCTGTCAATCCTATTAACCCTCAGTAGTTTAGCTTGAGCATGAAGTCACACATTTCACCGTTTGAGTTTGAAACTATTATTCTAAAAAACAGTAATTATGTAGTAACACTAATATTTCTTGAATAAGTAGTTTGACCATAGTTTGACAAGATTTAACCAAAATTCAAAAAAAAACATAAATTAGAGCATATCTTTTTTTCCTTTTACAATTTTGTCATTTCAAAAATTATCCTAAACCCTAAACCCGGGACTTAAAACGTCGGAAACTCTATGCTAAACAGTAAAAACTAAGGGTTTAAACCATAAAACCTAACCCTAAACTCTGAAATCTAAACCCTAGCACTAAACGCTAAAAACATCTAAAAAACGTCTAAAACGCCCCAAAACTTCATTTTCCCTTTGGAATTTTGTGATTTTAAAAAATTGTCGAAACGGAAAACCAGTTGTTTCAGCGGATCAACCTTTTTGTTCTGCAAATTTTGATATATTATATGTATTTTTCTGAATTAGGATGATTTAGTTATGATTTTTTCAAGTTTGAAAATTGCCCTATAATCCCAGTTTGTGTCTCCAATCGGGACTATAGCTTAGAGCCCTTTAGTGCCGGTTCGTCGCACGAACCGGTACTAAAGGTTGGCCCTTTAGTACCGGTTTGTGTCACAGACCGGGACTAAAGAGGCTCGTGGGGCCCTGGCCTGACTCCAGCCTGCCACCACCTCTTTAGTACCGGTTCGTGGCACGAACCGGTACGAAAGGTTCAACACGAACCGGCATTAATGCAAATCCTTTCGAACCGGCACTAATGGTACCATCAGTACCGGGCCAAAATCAAATCGGCACTAATGTGCTTCACGTTTGACTCTTTTTCTACTAGTGAAGAGTCCTTGTACGTGTATATGGCCTAATACGATAGCATGTAGATTCTATAGGCGTGTGTACTACATAGTAACTGAATCAAGTCCAATTCGGTTCTGGTTTTGGAGTTGTACTCCTGTACGGCAAGTCACCGTGTACGCCAAGTCCTGCATGCCTTATATAGGCCACAGCCGATTGAAAAAGCCCCAACAATCGGACATGGAGCATGTGATCCCGAGCACTAGTGATCCCGAATGAACAATAAAATCCGAAAAATAGTAAACAAATTCAAAAAAATCATGCGTGCCATTTTTTCTACATGTGTGCCATTTTTTGTGATGAAATGACATTTGTGAAGGTCTCGGCAAAAAAAACAAAATCATGCTCAAGAAAAACCGCTTTTGGAAGCATTTTGGAGCATGGATTTTGTTTTTTTGCCGAGACCTGCTTGAATGTCATTTTGGCACAAATTTTGCACGCATGTGAAAAAGATATCAATGTTTGTTGTCAAAAAAATTCAGATTTTTTTGAACTTTTTTAATTTTTTTTCGTTTGTACTGTAGCAAAAGGTGCATGTGAGCTCGAGCTCACAATAGCACTTTCGCCAACAATCGATCTATCAATACAAACTTTATTTTTACGTATGTCTATTTTCCGTCATTACTTCTTGCCGAGCCCTAGCAGCCCTAGGCTTTGGTGATCTTTGCCGTTTTGCGCTGAAAAGCGGCCGGTTCTTCTCCACGAAAGCGAGGAAATCTTTGTTTCTTTGCTTGTAAAGCAATCGTTCGTCGTCACGAAAGCACGACAAATATCCTGGTGTTGCGCGGCGATTTCGCGTGCCAACACAATTGGCGATTCCGTTGGGGACAAGAAGAAGAAGAGACACACGATGAGCACCGAGTCCAGGAACGAGAGCGACATCGACTTGGAGAACGTCACCGCCGTCACACTCGACGATCTGTCAGAAGATGATCGGCGCGATCTTGAGGAGGAGCTTGAGAAAGAGAAGGTTGAGAGGTTGAAGCTGAAATTGGCTGGATACGCGAAGACGAGGAACAACGTCATCAAAAAGGTAGTTCCAATCCCATCCGATGCGTTTAACACTCAGATAAAAAACTCATTCGAAGAAATTGCTCATCTAATTGATGTGTCCGTAGCTAGTAAATATGGCTATGATATGGAAAATATGGCGCGTACAATTACTCAAGCAGTAGCTAATAGACTTGAAGAATTTAAGAAGCAGTTTAATAAAGACCTTGAAAAATGTCTGCCTGGTCATGTATGTTCATTAGTGCTCCAAGTCAATGATGAATATTTTGGAAAAGGCCGATGCCACTGCAAAATAGCGGCTTCATTAGTTTGCCTAGTTGCATACATACACCTGATGCGGCGGCTAATGTTATGCAGCTTCCTGTACCTTTAACAAATAACCAAGATGGCCGAAACTATGTGCGCACTTTGGCTAATAATTTTGTTCCTAGTGCTACTGCTCTTATTATTTCGACTTCAGTTTCACAAAATCACAATAGCAATAACCAAAGTTGTGGGCTTAATTCTAATATGCAACAACCTAGTTATCAAATAGTGGTATATAGTACACCACCATTGCCGCCTCGGTACCGGGGTTCCGTATGGGCCGATACCTGATTCATATTTTAGTGGGTCTCCGTTGCAAACTTCGCATGCTCCAATTTCTTTGCTGAAATTTCTGCCACGTGCTTGTGTTCCATCTGCTTCACAAGCCAGTTCTCTACAACCCAATGATAATTTTAAAGATCAACTTGCTAGTATACTTAGAGAATTTGGTTTAGAACCTAAGGGTAGAGCATGTGCATATCAAAAACCATACCCTGATTACTTTGACTCAACACCATATCCTCGTGGTTTTAGAATTCCAAATTTTGTTAAATTTACGGGGAAGATGGTAGATCTACTTTTGAGCATGTAGAATAATTTTTAGCACAATGCAGCGAGGTCGGCACATCGGATGTTTTTAGATTAAATTTATTTCCTTTATCTTTATCCGGTACTGCATTTACTTGGTTTACATCGCTTGCTCCTAATTCTATTTCAACATGGGCACAATTGGAGCAAAAATTTCATGAGTATTTTTATAGCGGTGAAACAGAACTTTGACTTTCAGATTTAACTATGGTTAGGCAAAAATATAATGAGCATGTTCATGATGATATGAGGAGGTTTAGGGATGTCAAAAACCGATGTTTCAGCTTGACCATAGCCGAAAAGGACTTAGCTGAACTTGCCTTTTTGGGTCAACTCGCTCATATTAAGGATAAGCTAGAAGGGTGAATTTTTTTAGATGTTAATCAAGTTTTGCAGAAGGCTTTGGCGCAAGAAAACCGGGCTAAGGAAATTAAACAATATAGCCGGTTTAAAGATAATAGAAATAAAGAGAAAGATAACCATGCAGCTAATGCATTAGATTATGATAGTGATTCGGCTAGTGATGATGATGTTAATATATGTGTAGCCAAATGGGTTCAAGGGCCAAAGTCAAAACCTTTTGCATGTTCTACTTTGAAACCTACACCTGCTAGAAGAGACGAAATTAAATATATTTTTGATGTAAGCAAGTGCGATAGAATTTTTGATATGTTGCTACAAAATAAATTGATTAGAGTGAGAGAGGGTCATGTAATTCCACCTCCAGAAGAATTAGGTAGGAGAGCTTACTGTAAATGGTACAATTCATTTTTCTCATGCTACTAATGATTGTAATGTGTTTCGTCGACAGGTGCAATCGACCATTAATGAAGAACGATTGACGTTTACAAAAGGTTCTAAGATGAAGCTCGATAGCGACCCTTTTTCTATCAATGTGGTTGAGCGTGAAAGTAAGAAAATGCTTATTCGGTCGGATCAGACCGAATCCGCAACAGAAAAAAATGTTATTGATGACAGTGCTCCTCCAAGGATGATCGAACCAAAAAATTCAGAAATAGGAGTGTGGAAAGTCAATGGGGAAGGAGACAAGCTCCAAGGCCAAAGCCGATAGTTAGGATGTTGTTGGGAAAATATACCTCACGTAAGACCAACAAATGTGTTTAATCGGCTCAGAGGTACTAAGCATCCTAGATCTCCTTCTAGACATGCATGAGCAATGGCAAGGAAATTGGTATGACCTGCAGCCATATTTTGCAGTGGAGCCGACATATTGGGGTTCTGCATCTCTGATGTATCCACAATTTCCTCCATGGGGATTTAATCCTTGGGCGCCATATCCTACAAGGCCAGCATGTTATTTTCAGCCGGGATAGATTCCGCCGAGGTCTATGTTTAGAACAAACATGCATGAGAAAAGGGCTCGTTTCAATGAGGAGGCTAGATCACATGATGCTATTGAGATTCGAGAAGATCGATCACCGGTGCGCAGTGCAGAGCGCAACAACTATAAGGGCGACCACAAGCGCGTATGGATGCCGGTGAAACGTGCCGATCCTAAACCCGGAAAAAGTGCAGATGATTTAGATGCTGCTCATGGTCTGAAAATAGAGAAACACTAGTCAGATGAAGATGTTGTCAATTATACGGAAACAAACAACATCTCAAAAGAAGCTCTCGGTATAGAGGAAAAAAGTAATGGTGTGAAGTTGGGGCAAGCTGGCCAATCTAATCAATTTGAAGAGAAAGCTAATTCTAGGCATAACCCGTGTGCATGGTCAGACAAGGAATATGTTGTATCCTCACGTACTAGTCAACAGTATAAATCGGCAAATTGGTATGATGATTTAGTTATAAGAAATTGTGGCCCAGGAACGTCCAAGTGTTTGCCTCCAACGGGTTTCAAGTATAATAGCAGCACACATACACGTTGGGATTCAAATAATGTACACGACCAGGATTTTAATTCTAGTAAAGTATAGAATCAACAAGGAGGTTTTTTCAGCCAAAGACAAAGTATTTGTCCCAGTAACAACAATACGTCAGTACAGGCCAAAGGATCCGAGGGGCAGCAAAATTAAGTCGGTCGCGCTAGGGACTAAACTAGCACCTCAGTGGTGCGCGAAGAGACTTACTCACACTCAGAAACGACGTGTACAACTACTGCGGACATTGGAAATAAAGGAAGAAATAGCTGAGAAGAAGCGCGATAGATAGTTCAATCAGGATAAACCAATGGTACCCATAAAGACTTGGAAGGAGAAGCGCATCACAACAGAAGAAAATAAAAATACGGATGACACAATTATTGTTGAAAATTTAGAGGAAGATAGAGATGTACGAGTGCAGATTTGCAGCTCCCAAGCACCAGTGCTCTCTATATTTAAATATTTTGAAATTTGTATATTTGAAGTTTCAAAAAAATGTGATTTTTTTCTGGGGATACACATACACATTCTGAATACATGTTTCAAGTTACGGTAGAAATATCGTTTTGTTTTGGGCTAAAAAAACAAATTTCTGACAGTGTATAAGAGAACAATTGTGCCATTCCAGGAACCGTCCCAATTTTTAGAAGACCCTATAAGATGGCATCCTTAGAACTAGCCGAGCTTAAGAAACAACTCGATGAGTCCTTGAAAAAGGGTTTCATCCGTCCTAATTCTTCTCCTTGGGCTTGCCCCATCCTCTTTGTCAAGAAGAAGGATGGAACGAATCGGATGGTTGTAGATTACCGACCTGTCAACTTGGTCACTATCAATAACAAGTATCCGTTCCCCAGGATCAACGATCTGTATGATCAGCTCACTGGATCCTCAGTCTTCTCCAAAATGGATTTGAGGCTGGGATACCATCAAATCAAAATAAAAAACGGGGACATTCCCAAAACGGCCTTTGTTACTCATTATGGCCAATACAAGTACACCGTTATGTCCTTCGATTTAACCAATGCCCCAGCCACCTTCTCTCGGTTAATGGACTCGGTCTTCATGGAGTATTTGGATAAATTCGTCATAGTATACCTCGATGATATACTCATCTACTCCAAGAGTGAGGAAGAACATGCCGAACATCTAAGGCTGGTATTGACGAAACTTCGAGAGCATCGCCTTTATGCCAAATTCTCCAAGTGTGAATTTTGGTTGCCAGAAGTGACCTATCTAGGCCATGTAATCTCTGGTAAGGGTATTGCTGTCAATCCCGAGCGAGTTCAAGCCGTCCTTGATTGAACTCCACCTAAAACGGTCAAGCAAGTTTAGAGCTTCCTTGGCTTAGCGAGCTATTGTCGCCGCTTCGTCGAGAATTTCTCCAAGGTTGCTAAACCTCTAACTGAACTCCTCAAGAAAGATAAAAAGTTCGAGTGGACCTCACAGTGCGAGTTCAGCTTTCAGGAATTGAAAAGACGCCTGACATCTGCTCCCATACTGGTACCACCAGATTTCTCCAAGGACTTTATTATCTATTGCGACGCCTCGCGACAAGGACTAGGTTGCATACTCATGCAAGATCGTCAGGTAATTGCCTATGCTTCACGGCAATTACACCCACATTAGGAAAACTATCCCACACATGATCTAGAGCTTGCAGCTGTAGTCCATGCACTTAAAACTTGGTGACATTACCTGCTTGGTAATCGTTGCGAGATCTTCACTGATCACCAAAGTCTGAAATATATCTTCACCCAACCGGATTTAAATCTCAGGCAAAGACGTTGGGTCGAGTTGATCTCAGATTACGACTTAGGGATAACCTACACCCCGGGAAAAGCCAATGTTATGGCTGATGCACTAAGTCGTAAATCCTGTTGTAGCAACCAGATGTTACAACAAGGTCAACCACTTCTCCATGAGGAATTTCGGAAGCTTAATCTTCACATTGTTCCTCAGGGATTCCTATCTACCTTGGTGGTAAAACCAACCCTTATGGATCAGATCATAACCGCCCAACGGTATGACAAGGGGATATCTCGGATCAAGCAGAACATCGCTAGCAGAGCTGCTACGTGTTTCTCTGTGAATGATCAAGGTGTTGTCTTCTTTGAGAACCGCCTGGTGGTTCCCAAGAAACAACAACTACGGCAACTGATCCTTAAGGAAGCTCATGAATCCCCTCTCACCATTCATCCCGATAGTACTAAGATGTATCAAGACCTACGCCAGAGGTTTTGGTGGACTAGGATGAAGAGATAAATTGCTCAATACATTGCTAACTGCGACGTTTGTCGTCGTGTTAAAGCAGAGCATCAATGGCCTGCTGGCACCCTTCAACCTTTGGCTATTCCTGAATGGAAATGGGATAAAATTAGTATGGATTTCATTACCGGGTTTCCCAGGACCAAGAGTGGGAATAATGCTATCTTCGTCGTGATCGATCGTCTTTCCAAAGTAGCCCACTTCCTACCTGTTCGTGAGAGTATCACTGCTAGCCAGCTAGCTGACCTATACATCTCCCAAATAGTGTCTCTTCATGGTGTCCCATTGGAAATTAACTCAGACCGTGGGAGTCTCTTCACCTCTCGATTTTGGGAAAGTTTCCAAAAATCTATGGGAACTCGTCTCTCTTTTAGCACCACCTTCCACCCCCAATCAAGTGGTCAAGTAGAGCGGGTCAATCAAATTCTAGAGGATATGCTCCGAGCTTCGGTCATCTCATTCAGAATGGATTGGGAGAAATGCCTTCCATTCGCGGAGTTCGCTTATAACAATAGTTATCAAGTAGCTTGGGCAAAGCTCCTTTCGAAGTTCTCTATGGACAAAATTGTCGAACGCCTCTTAACTGGTCAGAAACCGGGGAAAGACAACTCTTTGGCCCGGATATGATTCAGGAAGCAGAAGAGCAGGTTCGCGTTATTCGTGAGAAATTGAAAACAGCCCAATCTTGCCAAAAGAGCCAATATGACCGTAAACATAAGCTCATGACTTATGAAGTCGGCGAGAAGGCTTACCTTCGGGTTACTCCGTTAAAGGGAACCCATTGTTTCAGTATCAAAGGCAAATTGGCTCCTCGTTACATTGGACCCTTTTGCATTCTTGCCAAACAAGGAGAAGTTGCCTATCAATTGGAACTACCTCCGCATCTTTCCAGAGTTCACGATGTCTTCCACATTTCTCAACTCAGGCATTGCTTCGCGGATCCTATACGTGGAGTGGACCACGAAACGCTTGATCTCCAAGATAATCTCACATATCGGGAATATCCCGTTCGTATCCTTGATCAAGCCGAGCGTACCACTCGACGCCATAACATCAAGTTTCTCAAAGTTCAATGGTCACACCATTCCGAGAAAGAAGCCACTTGGGAAAGGGAGGATCGACTTCGACTTGAGTACCCCACCTTCTTCCCAACAGATCCTAAATCTCGGGACGAGATTCTTTTGAGTGGGGGTGAGTTGTCACACCCTAGCTAGTTCATGCATTAGAGTGTTGCATCATGTCTTCTTTTCCAGAAAACTGAAATGGGGATGATAGAGCCCCCAGCACCCCCTGGAAACAACTAGGGTTTACTAAAAACTTTTTCAATGAACCTGAAATGCCCTTCTAAAAAGTCCACCCTTTTTGTTTTGGGTTAAAACCTTTGACAAAAATGGTGCACACTTTTCCACGACATCATAAGGTCATTGGATTAAATCATTACTAATTGCATTCGGGCAATTTAAATCCTATAAACATTTTAAAATGCCCGAATGATTCAAGAGTATAATCCGAGTATCGAGTATACTCCAGGCAAGGCCAATGTGATTGCTGACGCATTGAGCAGGAAGGCTTATTGCAATAGTCTGATTCTCAAGCCTTATCAACCCGAGCTTTGTGAAGCTTTCCGCAAACTTAATCTGCAAGTTGTTCCTCAAGGTTTCCTCGCCAACCTTCAAGTCTCTCCTACCTTGGAAGACCAGATTCGCCAAGCTCAACTTCTTGATGCTATGGTGAAAAAGGTGAAGATTGGGATTGCCAAGAGTCAACCCAAGTACAAGTGCTACCGCCTTGATGACAAGGATACTCTCTTCTTTGAGGATCGTATTGTCATGCCCAAAGGTGACCTTCGTAAAGTGATCATGAACGAGGCTCATAATTCTCTCCTCTCCATCCACCCTGGGAGCACGAAGATGTATCAGGACCTCAAGCAGGCTTATTGGTGGACTCGAATGAAGCGCGAGATCGCTCAGTTCGTGAATGAGTGTGATGTCTGCAGAAGAGTGAAGGTAGAACACCAAAGGCAAGCGGGTCTCCTCCAACCTCTTTCCATTCCAGAATGGAAGTTTGACCACATTGAGATGGACTTCGTGACTGGGTTTCCAAAGTCCAAACATGGCAATGATGCTATATTCGTTGTCATCGACAAACTCACTAAAGTGGCTCACTTTCTGCCTATCAAAGAGTCTATCACTGCAGCTCAATTGGCGGAGCTGTATACCTCTCTAATTGTCTCTTTGCACGGTATTCCACAAGTGATCTCTTCAGACCGTGGCAGCATCTTTACCTCCAAGTTTTGGGATTCTTTTCAGAAGGCCATGGGCACCAACATCCGCTTCAGCACAACTTTCCATCCTCAAATTAGCGGTCAAGTCGATTGTGTCAATCAGATTCTTGAAGATATGCTCAGGGCTTGTGTGATCTCCTTCGGCATGAAGTGGGAGGATTGTCTTCCATATGCTGAATTCTCCTACAACAACAGTTTTCAAGCAAGTTCGGGCAAGGCCCCATTTGAAATTCTGTATGGCAGGAAGTGCTGTACCCCTCTCAACTGGTCTGAAACCGGTGAACGTCAGCTTCTCGGTAATGACTTAATCACAAAGGCAGAGGAAATGTGCAAAGTCATTCGAGATAACCTCAAAGCAGCCCAATCCTGCCAGAAGAGCTACTATGATAGTAAGCACCATGATTTGGCTTTCGAGATCGGAGATCATGTTTACCTCTGCGTCTCTCCTATGAAAGGTACTCGTCGCTTCGGTATCAAAGGGAAGCTTGCCCCTAGATACGTGGGACCTTTCAAGATTGTCAGCAAGAGAGGCGATCTCGCCTATCAACTCGAGCTTCCTTCAAACTTTGCAAATGTGCATGACGTGTTCCATGTCTCTCAGCTCCGAAAGTGCTTTAAGACTCCTGACCGCACCGTCAACTTCGAAGACATTGAGCTCCAAGAAGATCTCTCTTATCGTGAGCACCCCGTTGCTATTCTTGAAGAGACCGAACGCAAGACTCGCAACAAGTCAATCAAATTCCTCAAAGTCAAATGGTCACACCATTCCAACCGTGAAGCTACCTGGGAACGCGAGGATTACCTCCGTTTTGAGTACCCGGCATTTTTCCAGTCCTAGATCTCGGGACGAGATCCTTTCGTAGTGGTGGAGTGTTGTAACAACCCGGATATGATTTACCTAATATGTAATCCAACTCTTGCCATTTCTGGCGTTAAGTTATTTTATTTTCTCGGGTTTGGGTTTTTTTTCTCCGTGTGTTGTTGTCGTTGTCATGCATCTCATATCATGTCATCATGTGCATTGCATTTGCATACGTGTTCGTTCATGCATTCGAGCTTTTTCCCCGTTGTCCGTTTTGCATTCCGGCGCTCCGTTCTCCTCCGGTGGTCATTTCTACCTTTCTTTCGTGTGTGGGGATTAAACATTTCCGGATTGGACCGAGACTTGCCAAGCATCCTTGGTTTACTACCGGTAGACCTCCTGTCAAGTTTCGTACCATTTGGACTTCGTTTGATGCTCCAACGGTTAACCGAGGGACCGAAAAGGCCTCGTGTGTGATGCAGCCCAACATCCCTCCAATTTGGCCCAAAACCCACCAAAACCCTCTCCATCATCTAGAGCATTCGATTATGATCGCGTGGCCAAAAACCGCACCTCATTTGGACTCTCCTAGCTCCCTCTATGCCTATTTAAAGACCCCTCCGAAATTCTCCTTCTCCTCCCCCCTGAAACCCTAGATCCACCCACCTCGCGCGCATCGGACACGTCCGGCCGCAACCGGACACGTCCGCCGCCTCCGCCGACCAACCCGGTGCCGCCACCTGTCCCGGGGAGACCACATCGCCACCGGCCCACCCGGGCCCAGGCGGGCCCCCCCCGGCCCGAGCCGCCGCCTCCCGCGGGCCAGATCCGGCGCCGCCCCGTGCCCTTCTCCTTCCCCGTGCCCGGTGCCCGGCGCCGCCGCCCGCCATTGCCGGCCTCGCCGCTCCGGCGAGACACCGCCGCCCGGCGCCACCACCGCACCGCCGTCCCGCCGCCACCGGCCGGCTCCGCCTCACTCCGCCGCCCCCTCGTCGTCCGCCGCACATCCCCCGCCCTGGCAAGTCCGACTCCGGCCACTCCGGCGGCCAACTTCGTCTCCGACGAGCTCGAGGACAATCCTCGGGAAGCGTGCAAATCTCAGATCTAAACATCTCGGTTGACTTTTGCCCCGAAACCCTAACTATTTTTCTATGTTTATCATGTCGTAACTTTGCATCCGTAGCTCCGTTTTGGTCATATACCATATCAAAATGTTCGTCTCAGAGAGTACATCATTTCATCTCATTGCATCATTTTCATTTGAGTTCAGCTTGATGTCCGAAATGCTGTTGGAAGAGTGCTATTTGAGATAATCGTCAGATCTGCTGCTCCAATTAGATATTTGTCATTTTGCCATGATTATTGTGTGCATGATATGCCCCTGAGCTCTACATGAGTTTTGTTATATGTTTTGCCATCTTTCCAGAGGTGCAACCCACGTATTTTTGTGATGTGTGTGATGACTAGCACAAGCTTGCAAAGTGGTGCATTCGTTAATGCTGATTTCAGGGGCTTAGCAATTCCACTAAGTCCTTGATCTGTTTATCTCCATATGCCATATGTTCATGTTGTTTCCTAGTGATCCGTGCCTCTTTTGAGGATGATTAGTAAGGATGTTTTGTTAATATTGTAGTGCTCTATCCATCCATGTCTTTGTTTGCAATTATGGAGCACCCTAGCTTGAGTCAATCGAGCTCTACTTTTGCTATTTCGTGAATCTGGGCAGATTGTCTACTTGTTAGCAATTTTGCCGAGGATGTTGTAGTTGATCCGTGCATGCTATGCTATTGTTCTTTCCATGTCTAGCTTGTATAATGTGTATTCTTATGGGTGTATGCTTAGTTTTTCATGACTTGCTCTGTAGTGAGTGCATTGAGCTCGTAAACAAGCCTACTTGGTATCTGATTTGCATGCTCCAGTTTTTCACTAAGTCCGTGATCTGATTATGTTTTTGCCATGTTCACATGGTTGCAAATGTATTTTCTGATTCCTTTTGGCTCAAGGCCACTAAGGGACTTTTGTTAAGATCTTTGAGTAGCTCCATTCCATGCTTTACTTTGCCATGTTCAGGTCCTGTAGCATATAGTTGTCATGCTCCAAAGTGTGCTACCCGATCTGAAATTCCAGACAAGTGTTAATTTCACTAAGTCTAAAATCTGTTTACCAAATGCATTTTTTCCATGCTTGTTTGAACCTGTTAATGGATGAATTGGCCGTAGCTCAGTGTTCATCTTTTGTTAAGCATCATGAATGGATCCCTGCCATGTATTTTGATGCCATGTTTGAGTGATGTAGCATGTTCATCTTGTTGCATTTAGATGGCTACTTGCTGTATATCGCAGACCGGTGTCATATTTGAATTGCTTGCCATTTCCAAACCGTGACTCCGATTCCGGCGTTCTTTATATTGTTTTCAAGCGATTTCATCTCACCTTTCCAGTGGCACACTTGGATTTCAAGTTTAGTCCAGGTTCTTTCATTCCTTGTCAAATCTTGCATATGCATCACATATCGCATCCCGCATAGCATACCATGTTTGCATCATATTGTTTGAGCTTTGCACGTGGGTGATTGTGTCCTTGTTGCTTGTTTGTCTTGTTTGGGTAGAGCCGGGAGACGAGTTCGCTAACGAGGAGCCCGTTGAGTTTGCTTTCGAGGATCCAGTCAACTCTGACAACTTTGCAGGCAAGATGATCATACCCTCGAAATCACTTCTATCTTTGCTTTGCTAGATGCTCGATCTTTTGCTATGCCTATGCTACGATGCCTACCACTTGATTATCATGCCTCCCAAATTGCCATGTCAAACCTCTAAGCCACCATGTCCTAGCAAACCGTTGATTGGCTATGTTACCGCTTTGCTCAGCCCCTCTTATAGCGTTGCTAGTTGCAGGTGAAGATTGGAGACCGTTCCTTGTTGGAACATTATTTTCTTGTTGGGATATCATTATATTATCTTGTTATATTAATGCATCTATATACTTGGTAAAGGGTGGAAGGCTCGGCCTCTCGCCTAGTGTTTTGTTCCACTCTTGCCGCCCTAGTTTCTGTCATATCTGTGTTATGTTCCCGGATTTTGCGTTCCTTACGCGGTTGGGTGATAATGGGAACCCCTTGATAGTTCGCCTTGATTAAAGCTTTCCCAGCAATGCCCAACCTTGGTTTTACCATTTGCCACCTAGCCTCTTTTTCCCTTGGGTTTCCGGAGCCCAAGGGTCATCTTATTTAAACCCCCGGGCCAGTGCTCCTCAGAGTGTTGGTCCAAACTAGAGTCCTGTGCAGCGCCCCCTCGGGGAAACTCGAGGTTTGGTTTTAGTTGTATGGAGCGCTCATCTGAGTGTGCCCTGAGAACGAGATATGTGCAGCTCCTATCGGGATTTGTCGGCACATTCGGGCGGTGTTGCTGGATTTGTTTTAACCTGTCGAAGTGTCTTGTAGAACCAGGATACCGAGTCTGATTGGAACGTCTTGGGAGGAGGTCTATTCCTTCGTTGACCGTGAGAGCTTGTCATGGGCTAAGTTGGGACTCCCCTGCAGGGATTTGAACTTTCGAAAGCCGTGCCCGCGGTTATGGCAGATGGGAATTTGTTAATGTCCGGTTGTAGATAACTTGAACCTTAACTTAATTAAAATGAATCAACAGTGTGAGTTACCATGATGGTCTCTTCTCGGCGGAGTCCGGGAAGCGAACACGGTGTTGGAGTAATGCTTGCCGCAGGTTGTTCTCTAGCTATTCGTTCGCGCTTTGCTTTCTCTTCTCGCTCTCTTTTGCGAACAGGTTGGCCACCATATATGCTAGTCGCTTGCTGCAGCTCCACATATTGTACCTTGCCTTACCTATAAGCATAAATAGTCTTGATCGCGAGGGTGCGAGATTGCTGAGTCCCTGTGGCTCACAGATTACTTCCAAACCAGATGCAGGGCCTGATGACTCTGTTCCAGATGACGCGCTTGAGCTCAAGTGGGAGTTCGACGAGGACTCATGCCGTTACTATGTGTCTTTCCCTGATGATCAGTAGTGGTGCCCAGTTGGGGCGATCGGGACCGTGTCGCATGTTGGGTTGTTCTTTTATTTTGGCGCCGTAGTCGGGCCATGAGTGTTTGGTTGATGTAATGCTATTTATGTACTTTGATTGACGTGGCGAGTGTAAGCCAACTATGTATCTCCCCTTTTATTATCTATATATTACATGGGATGTTGTGAAGATTGCCTAACTTGCGACATTGCTTTCAATGCGGTTATGCCTCTAAGTCGTGCCTCGACACGTAGGAGATATAGCCGCATCGAGGGCGTTATAGCAGTGTGTCCAACGCCGCAGAGTTCTTTCGAGCCAAAGAAGGGAGCTCCACGGAGAAATTGTTCTGGTCGCAGTATCTTGCGTGAGAGCATCCCGTGCCCTTCACCGATCAGCTGAAACAGCTGGTGGAGCTGCATAAGGTGGCCGAGCTAGCCATGAAGGATTTGATAATCCGGTTATGGCCAGCCGAAGCTATGCCCATCAGCTACTTCGGGCTCATGAAGTGGCTGGTGAACGCCTGTCCTCGGCTGGATGTCGTCAAGCGATCGGCCTGCATTGAAGGTGCACGCATGGCCTTCGCCCGCTGCAAGATGTGGTGGGCGAAGATGGATGCCGTCGGGCTGACCAAGGGGCCGTCGGAGGGCAAGGAGCACCGCACACCCGAGCTCTATTTTGCAGATGTCCTAGAGGGGTCTTGCATTGTAGCAACACAGTGTGCGCATGACACTATCTTTGAATGAATGTATTCAAGTTCCTTCTACCTTGTATGATAGAACAAAGCGGGTTTGCAATATAATGCTTGTTATGTTTTTAAATTTTTCCTCCTGTACGGCCGTGTTATGTGAAATCTGAGGGGTTTCCAGTCGTCGGCTTCTTCCCCCACATAGGTATTACGGAGGTGTTCGGGATGGAATCTAAACAATCTTGATCCAATTATATGATCCTTGAAGGAGTTGTTTAGCGCAACGAACCAGGCAATCAGACTATGCGGCGTTAACGCCCTCACTTAGTGATACGTCTCCAACGTATCTATACTTTTTGATTGCTCCATGCTATATTATCTTCTGTTTTGGACATTATTGGGCTTTATTATCCACTTTTATATTATTTTTGGGACTAACCTATTAACCGGAGGCCCAGCCCAGAATTGTTGTTTTTTTTGCCTATTTTAGGGTTTCGAAGAAAAGGAATATCAAACGGAGTCCAAACGGAATGAAACCTTCGGGAACGTGATTTTTGGAACGAACAAGATCCAGGAGACTTGGACCCTACGTCAAGGAACCAATAGGGAAGCCACGAGGTAGGGGGCGCGCCTACCCCCCCAGGCGTGCCCTCCACCCTCATGGCCCCCCTGTTGCTCCACCGATGTACTTCTTCCTCTTATATATACATACATACCCCCAAACAATCAAATACGGAGCCAAAACCCTAATTCCACCGCCGTAACTATCTGTATCCACGAGATCCCATCTTGGGGCCTATTCCGGAGCTCCGCCGGAGGGGGCATCGATCACGGAGGGCTTCTACATCAACACCATAGCCTCTCCGATGAACTGTGAGTAGTTTACCTCAGACCTTCGGGTCCATAGTTATTAGCTAGATGGCTTCTTCTCTCTTTTTGGATATCAATACAAAGTTCTCCCCCTCTCTTGTGGAGATCTATTCGATGTAATCTTCTTTTGCGGTGTGTTTGTTGAGATCAATGAATTGTGGGTTTATGATCAAGTTTATCTATGAACAATATTTGAATCTTCTCTGAATTCTTTTATGTATGATTGGTTATCTTTGCAAGTCTCTTCGAATTATTAGTTTGGTTTGGCCTACTAGATTGATCTTTCTTGCAATGGGAGAAGTGCTTAGCTTTGGGTTCAATCTTGCGGTGTCCTTTCCCAGTGACAGTAGGGGCAGCAAGGCACGTATTGTATTGTTGCCATCGAGGATAGCAAGATGGTTTTTTTATCATATTGTATGAATTTATCCCTCTACATCATGTCATCTTGCTTAAAGCGTTACTCTGTTCTCTTGAACTTAATACTCTAGATGCATGCTGGATAGCGGTCGATGTGTGGAGTAATAGTAGTAGATGCAGGCAGGAGTCGGTCTACTTGTCTTGGACGTGATGCCGATATACATGATCATAACTAGATATTCTCATAACTATGCTCAATTTTGTCAATTGCTCAACAGTAATTTGTTCACCCACCGTAAAATATCTATGCTCTTGAGAGAACCACTAGTGAAACCTATGGCCCCTAAAACCCACAAGTATAGGGGATTGCAACAGTTTTCGAGGGTAGAGTATTCAACCCAAATTTATTGATTCGACACAAGGGGAGCCAAAGAATATTCTCAAGTATTAGCAGCTGAGTTGTCAATTCAACCACACCTAGAAACTTAATATCTGCAACAAAGTATTTAATAGCAAAGTAATATGATAGTAGTGGTAACGGTAGCAAAAGGTAATAGTAGCAAAAGTAGTGTTTTTGGTATTTTGTAGTGATGATAGCAATAGCAACGGAAAAGTAAATAAGCGAAGAACAATATATGGAAAGCTCGTAGGCAATGGATTGGTGATAGAGAATTATGCCGGATGCGGTTCATCATGTAACATTCATAACCTAGGGTGACATAAAACTAGCTCCAATTCATCAATGTAATGTAGGCATGTATTCCTAATATAGTCATACGTGCTTATGGAAAAGAACTTGCATGACATCTTTTGTCCTACCCTCCCGTGGTAGCGGGGTCCTTACGGAAACTAAGGGATATTAATGCCTCTTTTTAATAGAGTACCGGAACAAAGCATTAACACATAGTGGATACTAGGGATCAAACCCTAACAAAACTAACTCGATTACATGACAAATCTCATCCAACCCATCACCGTCCAGGAAGCCTACGATGGAATTACTCATGCACGGCGATGAGCATCATGAGATTGGTGATGGAGGATGGTTGATGATGACGATGGCGACGGATTCCCCTCTCCGGAGCCCCGAACGGACTCCAGATCAGCCCTCCCGAGAGGTTTTAGGGCTTGGCGGCGGCTCCGTATCATAAAACGCGATGAATCCTTCTCTCTGATTTTTTTCTCCCCGAAAGCAAATATATAGAGTTGGAGTTGAGGTCGGAGGAGCTCCAGGGGGCCCACGAGGTAGGGGGTGCGCCCCCCACCCTCGTGGCTAGGGTGTGGGCCCCCTGGTCTTCATCTTTTGCAAGGATTTTTTATTATTTCCAAATAGACGTTCCGTGAAGTTTCAGGTCATTCCGAGAACTTTTGTTTCTGCACATAAATAACACCATGGCAATTTTGCTGAAAACAATGTCAGTCCGGGTTAGTTCCATTCACATCATGCAAGTTAGAGTCCAAAACAAGGGCAAAAGTGTTTGGAAAAGTAGATACGACGGAGACGTATCAACTCCCCCAAGCTTAAACCTTTGCTTGTCCTCAAGCAATTCAGTTGACAAACTGAAAGTGATAAAGAAAAACTTTTACAAACTCTGTTTGCTCTTGTTGTTGTAAATATGTAAAGCCAGCATTCGAGTTTTCGGCAAAGATTATAAACTAACCATATTCACAATAACGCTTAGGTCTCATGTTTACTCATATCAATGGCATAATCAACTAGCGAGCAATAATAATAAATCTTGGATGACAACACTTTCTCAAAACAATCATAATATGATATAACAAGATGGTATCTCGCTAGCCCTTTCTGAGACAACAAAACATAAATGCAGAGCACCTTTAAAGATCAAGGACTGACTAGACATTGTATAGGTGCCAGAACTCGGTTTTGAAATAGAGGTGAATAATATTTTGAGCGGTATACTTTCATTTCCAACATAACAACCAAGAGATGGCGATGTCTTCCATGCTACACACATTATAGGCGGTTCCCAAACAGAATGGTAAAGTTTATAATGCCCCTCCACCAACAAGCATCAATCCATGGCTTGCTCGAAACAACGAGTGCCTCCAACTAACAAGAGTCCCAGGGGGAGTTTTGTTTGCAATTATTTTGATTTAGTTTGCATAAAGCATGGGACTGGGCATCCCGGTGACTAGCCATTTTCTCGTGAGTGAGAAGCGGAGTTCACTCCTCTTGAGAATAACCTGCCTAATATGGAAGATACGAACAGCCCTAGTTGATACATGAGCTATTCAAGCATACAAAACAGAATGTTTATTTGAAGGTTTAGAGTTTGGCACATACAAATTTACTTGGAACGGCAGGTAGATACTGTATATAGGTAGGTATGGTGGACTCATATGGAACAACTTTGAGGTTTATGGGATTGGATGCACAAGCAGTATTCCCGCTTAGTACAGGTGAAGGCTAGCAAAAGACTGGGAAGCGACCAGATAGAGAGCGACAACAATCATGAACATGCATTAAAATTAATCAACACCGAATGCAAGCATGAGTAGGATATAATCCACCATGAACATAAATATCGTGAAGGCTATGTTGATTTTGTTTCAACTACATGTGTGAACATGTGCCAAGTCAAGTCAATTAAATCATTCAGAGGAGGATACCACCCTATCATACCACATCACAACCATTTTAATAGCATGTTGGCACGCAAGGTAAACCATTATAAGCTCCTAGCTAATCAAGCATGGCACAAGAAACTATGATCTCTAGTTGTCGTTGCAAACATGTTTATTCATAATAGGTTGAATCAGGAACGATGAACTAATCATATTTACAAAAACAAGAGAGGTTGAGTTCATACCAGCTTTTCTCATCTTAGTCAGTCCATCATATATCATCATAATTGCCTTCCACTAGCACGACTGAACAATGTGGATAATAATAATAGTGCATGTGCATTGGACTAAGCTGGAATCTGCAAGCATTCAATAAACAGGAGAAGACAAGGCAATATGGGCTCTTTTGTCAGATCAACAATAATGCATATAAGAGCTGCTACAACAATTTAATTATGGTCTTCTCCTATCGACCCCCAAAGAAAAGAAATAAAACTATTTACACGGGAAAGCTCCCAACAAGCAAATGAAGAACAAGAAATCTTTTTGGGTTTTCTTTTTAATTACTACTACAAGCATGAAAAGTAAACTAATTAAAAGCTATAACTATTTTTTTGGGTTTTCTTAAGGTTTAATAAACACACAAGAAGAAAGCATAAAAGGGAAAATAAACTAGCATGGATGATACAATGATAAAGTATGAGCACCGACATCTACCAATGAGTGCGTGAACATGAATATAATGTCGGTGGGAAATACGTACTCCTCCAAGCTTAGGCTTTTGGCCTAAGTTGGTCTATGGCCACGGCTAGCCTGGCGGATATCCATAATAAGAGTTGGGGCCGTACTGAGAAGAAGAAGACTCCGACTGCCACTGGTTGGCAATCATTTCCGGATCCCAATGGTAATTAGACTGTCGTGGAGGATCAACTTGTGGTTCCGGCTTTGGCTCTGTGGCTGATGTAGGGTTCCGGTAGGCATGAATAGCCTCTAACGGAACAAGGTACTGGCCTGCAGATAAATCAAACAAGGAAGGAGCAGGCATGGTAATAGTCTCAGGATGATGTTTATGAAAGAACAATTTGTATTTAAGCTCCCCTTCCCTATTCTTAACAATAAAGTCGTGTGCCACCATACTCTTATAATCTAAATAAACAGGAGGCAACAATTTTTCTTCCTTCTCATAATGCCTAATAGGTATGTTAAAATGTGCAGCTAGGCGTGAAGCATAGATGCCTCCAAAGATGGGGTCCTTTGTACGGTCCAGACTTAACTATTTAGCAATAATACCGCCCATACTAACAGAGTTATCACATAATAAACCGTGGAACAAAATAGTAATATCAGGAACACTAAGGTTTCCACAGTTTCCGTGACCAATTAAGCAACGACTAGCAAATATTGCAAAGTAGCGTAAAACAGGAAAATGTATGCTAGTGATTCGTGCATCGGAAACCTTCCTCGTTTCCCCTACAGTGATGGTATCAATAAACCCATCCACATCACCGCAATGTGGTTCCTCTATTGTGCCCTTGAAAGGGATCAAACAAACCCGACAAAAATCGTAAAGTGACATCTCCTTATGCTCATCATATAAATAAAACTCCACCGTAGGTGGTGAGCTCCTAGCATGGAAATGAAAGTTTTGCACAAAGATATTGGTGAGTAAGAGATACTGTGTGTGTTGGTCGTGGAGGAAGGCGGTGAGGCCTGCATTCTTAGCCAATTCATAAAAATCATCATAAATCCCGGCTGCTCTCAAGAAATCATCGGAAGGCCATTCACACGGCCGAACCTCCATGGTGCGAGGCAGATTATATTTGGGCCTCTCTGCTTTTTCATTTTTCTTTTCCTTCGAGCTTCGGCTCGATGAGCCCCTCAAAAATCTCTTCATTATTTTCTGAAAAATTCTGAAATTTTTAGTAACTTCAAACACAAGTGAACCAAGCTCAACAAAATTGATAGCAACAACTCCTACAAGTTCCTAGAGCCTATATCATGCATTAGAACTACTATTGACCATATAAATTTGACATGCAAGCTCAAGAACATGGTCACCTAGGCAGCACAAATTTGCAATGAATAAAGCACTAGAACACAAACTAATTGGACCAATGGAGGAGTCACAAACCAAGGATCAATCTCCCCAAGCAGTTTTGTAAGAGGTGCTTTGAGCAAGGAGATCAAAAATCGCAGCAAAATGAGCTAGAGCTCATGCTTGAGCTAGATATTCGTGTTTGTGGGAGGAAGAAGAAGTGTGTGGGTGCAGGAATAAGTGGAGGAGGGCCACCATGGGCCCATGAGGCAGGGGGCGCGCCCAGGGGGGTAGGGCGCGCCCTCCATCCTCATGGCCAGGTGGATGCCCCTCCTGTTGTGTTCTCAGTGCCAAATATTCTCAAATACTCCAGAAAAAAATCATATTTAAATTTCAGGCCATTTGGAGAACTTTTATTTTCCGGGTATTTTTATATTGCACGGATAATTCAGATAACAGACAAAAAAACACTATTTTTTATTTTATTTAATATAAATAACAAAAAGTAAGAGGAGGGTACAGAAGGTTGTGCCTTCTAGTTTCATCCATCTCATGCTCATCAAAAGGAATCCACTAACAAGGTTGATCAAGTCTTGTTAACGAACTCATTCCGAATAACATGGAACCGGAGAAATTTCGAATAACACTATGTTACCTCAACGGGGATATGCACATCCCCAATAATAAGAATATCACATTTCTTCTTGACAGTAAGAAGAGGACATTCAAAACCTCCAAATATAATCGATGGAATTTTTCCAATAGAGTTGATACTATGAACTTGAGGTCGTTTCCTCAGAAAGTGTACCGTTTGCTCATTACCATTAACATGAAAAGTGACATTGCCTTTAGTGCAATCAATAACAGCCCCTGCAGTATTCAGAAAGGGTCTTCCAAGAATAATAGACATACTATTGATACGTCCATTTTGCATCATGCTTTTATATCGATATTCATTGCATTATGGGCTGTTATTTCACATTATGTCACAATACTTATGGCTATTCTCTCTTATTTTACAAGGTTTACATAAGGAGGGAGAATGCCGACAGCTGGAATTCTGGGCTGGAAAAGGAGCAAATATTAGAGACCTATTCTGCACAACTCCAAAAGTAATGAAACTCCACGGAATACCTTATAATAAATAATGAAAAATCCTTGCCAAAGATGAAGACCAGGGGGCCACACCTTTTCCACGAGGGTGGGCCCCCCTAGGGCGCGCCCCTACCTCGTGGGCCCCCTGGTGGCTCTCCGATGACCATCTTCTGCTATATGAAGTCTTTCGTCTAGAAAAAAAATTAGAAGCAACCTTTCAGGACGAAATTCCGTCGCCACGAGGCAGAACCTTGGCGGATCCAATCTAGAGCTCCGGCAGAGCTGTTGTGCCGGGGAAACTTCCCTCCCGGAGGGGGAAATCATCGCCATCGTCATCACCAACGCTCCTCTCATCGGGAGAGGGCGATCTCCATCAACATCTTCATCAGCACCATCTCATCTCAAAACCCTAGTTCATCTCTTGTATCCAATTCTTGTCTCCAAGTCCGGGATTAGTGCTAGTAGGTTGCTAGTAGTGTTAATTACTCCTTGTAGTTGATGCTAGTTGGTTTAATTGGTGGAAGATCATATGTTCAGATCCTTTATGCATATTATTACCCCTCTAATTATGAACATGAATATGCTTTGTGAGTAGTTACGTTTTTTCCTGAGGACAAGGGAGATGTCTTGCTATTAGTAGTCATGTGAATTTGGTATTCGTTCGATATTTTGATGAGATGTATGTTGTCTAGCCTATAGTGGTGTTATGTGAACGTCGACTACATAACACTTCACCATTATTTGGGCCTAGAGGAAGGCATTGGGAAGTAATAAGTAGATGATGGGTTGCTAGAGTGACAGAAGCTTAAACCCTAGTTTATGTGTTGCTTCATAAGGGGCTGATTTGGATACATATGTTTCATGCTATGGTTAGGTTTACCTTAATACTTTTGTTGTAGTTGCGGATGCTTGCAATAGAGGTTAATCATAAGTGGGATGCTTGTTCAAGTAAGAACAACACCCAAGCACCGGTCCACCCACATGTCAAATTATCAAAGTACCGAACGCGAATCATATGAACGTGATGAAAACTAGCTTGACGATAATCCCATGTGTCCTCGGGAGCGCTTTTCCTTATATAAGAGTTTGTCCAGGCTTGTCCTTTGCTACAAAAAGGATTGGGCCACCTTGCTGCACTTTATTTACTTTTGTTACTTGTTGCTCGTTACAAATTATCTTATCACAAAACTATCTGTTACCACTTATTTTAGTACTTGCAGAGAATACCTTGCTGAAAACCGCTTATCATTTCCTTCTGCTCCTCGTTGGGTTCGACATTCTTACTTATCAAAAGGACTATGATAGATTCCCTATACTTGTGGGTCATCAAGACTCTTTTCTGGTGCCGTTGCCGGGGAGTGAAGTGCCTTTGGTAGGTGGAGTTTGGTAAGGAAAAATTTATATAGTGTGCTGAAATTTACTGTCACTTGTTACTATGGAAAGTAATCCTATGAGGGGCTTGTTCGGGGTATCTTCACCCCGACCAGTAGAGCAAAGAGTTTCTCCTCAACCTACTGAACCTATTGAGAATGAAATTCCTTATGAGTATCCTTCGGGTATGATAGAAAAACTGTTAGCTAATCCTTTTAGAGGAGATGGAACAAAGCATCCTGATGAACACCTAATATATGTGGATGAAGTTTGTGGATTATTTAAGCTTGCAGGTATACCCGATGATGTTGCTAAGAAGAAGGTCTTCCCTTTATCTTTGAAGGGAGACACATTGACATGGTATAGGCTATGTGATGATACGAGATCATGGAACTGTAGAAGATTGAAATTGGAATTTCATCAAAAGTATTACCCTATGCATCTTGTTCATCGTGACCGCAATTATATATATAATTTTTGGCCTCGCGAAGGAGAAAGCATCTCTCAAGCTTGGGGGAGGCTTAAATCGATGTTATATTCATGCCCCAATCATGAGCTCCCAAGAGAAACAATCCTTCAAAATTTTTATGCTCGGCTTTCTGAAAATAATCACACCATGCTCGATACTTCTTGTGCTGGCTCTTTTATGATGAAGACTATTGGATTTAGATGGGATTTATTGGATAGAATTAAACGTAACTCTGAAGATTGGGATCTTGACAAAGGTAAGGAGTCAGGTATGACACCTAAGTTTGATTGTGTTAAATCTTTTATGGATACCGATATTTTTCGTAAGTTTAGCACTAAATATGGACTTGATTTTGAGATAGTAGCTTCTTTCTGTGAATCTTTTGCTACTTATGTTGATCTCCCTAAGGAGAAGTGGTTTAAATATCATCCTCCCATAGAAGTAAAAGTAGCTACACCAATTAAAGTTGAAGAAAAGACTGTCACTTATAATGATCCTATTGTTCCTACTTGTTATGTTGAGAAACCACCTTTCCCTGTTAGGATAAAGGATCATGCTAAAGCTTCAACTGTGGTTCGTAAAAGCAATATTAAAACATATACACCTCCTGAGCAAGTTAAAGTAGAACCTAATATTGGTATTGTTAAAGATCTCTTGTCTGATAATATTGATGGGCATGTTATTCAGTTCTGCGGTGAAACTTCTAGGATTGCTAAACCTTGTGCTAAAGGTAAACATAGACCTGTGGTAGGCGTGCCTGTTATTTCTGTTAAAATAGGAGAACATTGTTATCATGGCTTATGTGATATGGGTGCTAGTGCTAGTGTTATACCTTATGACTTGTATAAAGAAATCAAGCATGAAATTGCACCTGCTGAGTTAGAAGATATTGATGTCACAATTAAACTTGCTAATAGAGATACTATTTCAGCAGTGGGAATTGTTAGAGATGTTGAAGTCTTGTGCGGGAAAACTAAATATCCTGCTGATTTTCTTGTTCTTAGTTCCCCACAAGATAGCTTTTGTCCCATTATATTTGGTAGACCCTTCTTGAACACTGTTAATGCTAAGATAGACTGTGAAAAGAATGTTGTTACTATTGGTTTGGATGATATGACTCATGAATTTAATTTCTCTAAATTTAGTAAACAACACCGTGAAGAAGAATTGCCTAGTAAGGATGAAATTATTGGTCTTGCTTCTATTGCCATACCTCCTAGTGATCCTTTAGAACAATATTTGCTAGACCATGAGAATGATATGTTTATGAATGAAAGAAGGGAAATAGATGAAGTATTCTTTAAACAGGAACCTATTCTGAAACACAATTTGCCTGTTGAAATCCTAGGGGATCCCCCTCCACCTAAGGGTGATCCCGTGTTTGAGCTTAAACCGTTGCCTGATAATCTTAAATATGCTTATCTTGATGAAAAGAAGATATATCCTGTTATTATTAGTGCTAACCTTTCAGAGCATGAAGAAGAAAGATTATTGAAAACTCTGAAGAAGCACCGTGCTGCTATTGGATATACTCTTGATGATCTTAAGGGCATTAGTCCCACTCTATGTCAACATAAAATAAATTTGGAAGCAGATGCCAAACCAGTTCGTGATCCTCAACGACGTCTGAATCCTAAAATGAAAGAAGTGGTAAGAAAAGAAATACTAAAGCTTCTGGAGGCAGGTATAATTTATCCCGTTGCTGATAGTCAGTGGGTAAGTCCTGTTCATTGTGTCCCTAAGAAGGGAGGTATTACTGTTGTTCCTAATGATAAAGATGAATTGATTCCACAAAGAATTATTACAGGTTATAGGATGGTAATTGATTTCCGCAAATTAAATAAGGCTACTAAGAAAGATCATTACCCCTTACCTTTTATCGATCAAATGCTAGAAAGATTATGCAAACATACACATTACTGCTTTCTAGATGGTTATTCTGGTTTCTCTCAAATACCTGTGTCGGCTAAAGATCAATCAAAGACTACTTTTACATGCCCTTTTGGTACTTTTGCTTATAGACGTATGCCTTTTGGTTTATGTAATGCACCTGCTACCTTTCAAAGATGCATGATGGCTATATTCTCTGACTTTTGTGAAAAGATTTGTGAGGTTTTCATGGACGACTTTTCCGTCTATGGATCTTCTTTTGATGATTGCTTGAGCAATCTTGATCGAGTTTTGCAGAGATGTGAAGAAACTAATCTTGTCTTGAATTGGGAAAAGTGCCACTTTATGGTTAATGAGGGTATTGTCTTGGGGCATAAAGTTTCTGAAAGAGGTATTGAAGTTGATAAAGCCAAGGTTGATGCTATTGAAAAGATGCCATGTCCCAAGGACATCAAAGGTATAAGAAGTTTCCTTGGTCACGCCGGATTTTATAGGAGGTTCATTAAGGACTTCTCAAAAATTTCTCGGCCTCTGACTAATTTATTACAAAAAGATATACCATTTGTCTTTGATGATGATTGTGTAGAAGCATTTGAAATACTTAAGAAAGCATTAGTCTCTGCACCTATTGTTCAGCCACCTGATTGGAATTTACCCTTTGAAATTATGTGTGATGCTAGCGATTATGCTGTAGGTGCTGTTCTAGGGCAAAGAGTTGATAAGAAATTAAATGTTATCCATTATGCTAGTAAGACTCTAGACAATGCTCAAAGAAATTATGCTACTACTGAAAAAGAACTTTTAGCAGTTGTATTTGCTTGTGATAAGTTCAGACCTTATATTGTTGATTCTAAAGTAACTATCCACACTGATCATGCTGCTATTAAATATCTTATGGAGAAGAAAGATGCTAAACCTAGACTTATTAGATGGGTTCTCTTGCTACAAGAATTTGATTTGCATATTGTTGATAGAAAGGAGCTGAGAACCCCGTTGCAGACAACTTATCTAGGTTAGAGAATGTTCTTGATGACCCACTACCTATTGATGATAGCTTTCCTGATGAACAATTAAATGTCATAAGTACTTCTCGTAGTACTCCTTGGTATGCTGATTATGCTAATTACATTGTTGCTAAATTCATACCACCTAGCTTCACATACCAACAAAAGAAAAAGTTCTTCTATGATTTGAGACATTACTTTTGGGATGACCCACATCTTTATAAAGAAGGAGTAGATGGTGTTATTAGACGTTGTGTACCTGAGCATGAACAGGAACAGATCCTACGCAAGTGCCACTCCGAAACTTATGGAGGACACCACGCGGGAGATAGAACTGCACATAAGGTATTGCAATCCGGTTTTTATTGGCCTACTCTCTTCAAGGATGCCCGTAAGTTTGTCCTATCTTGTGATGAATGTCAAAGAATTGGTAATATTAGTAGACGTCAAGAAATGCCTATGAATTATTCACTTGTTATTGAACCGTTTGATGTTTGGGGCTTTGAATATATGGGACCTTTTCCTGCCTCTAATGGATATACACATATTTTAGTTGCTGTTGATTACGTTACTAAGTGGGTAGAAGCTATTCCAACTAGTAGTGTTGATCATAACACTTCTATTAAAATGCTTAAAGAAGTTATTTTTCCGAGGTTTGGAGTCCCTAGATATTTAATGACTGATGGTGGTTCACATTTTATTCATGGTGCTTTCCGTAAAATGCTTGCTAAATATGACGTCAATGATAGAATTGCATCTCCGTATCACCCATAGTCTAGTGGTCAAGTAGAATTGAGTAATAGAGAACTTAAATTAATTTTGCAAAAGACTGTCAATTGGTCTAGAGAATTGGTCCAAGAAACTTGATGATGCATTGTGGGCCTATAGAACTGCATATAAAAATCCTATGGGTATGTCTCCGTATAAAATGGTATATGGAAAAGCATGTCACTTACCTCTCGAACTAGAACATGAGGCATATTGGGCTATTAAAGAACTCAACTATGATTTCAAACTTGCTGGTGAAAAGAGGTTATTTGATATTAGCTCACTTGATGAATGGAGAACCCAAGCTTATGAAAATGCCAAGTTGTTTAAATAAAAGGTTAAAAGATGGCATGACAAAAGGATACTAAAGTGTGAGTTTAATGTAGGTGATTATGTACTGTTATACAACTCTCGTTTAAGATTTTTTGCAGGAAAACTTCTCTCTAAATGGGAAGGCCCCTATGTTATTGAGGAGGTTTATCGTTCCGGTGCCATAAAAATCAACAACTTCGAAGGTGGTAAACGGTCAAAGAATCAAACATTATATCTCAGGTAATCTCATAAATATTGAAACCAATATTATTGAAACCGTAACCCCGGAGGAATACATAAGGGACACTTTCCAGAACGTTTCAGACTCCGAAAAGGAATATGTATGTGGTACGGTAAGTAAACCGACTCCAAAACAATTTTTAAGGCAATATTTCTCCGTTTTGGAATATTTAGAAAAATAGAAAATTAAGTAGTAGTCCGGGAAGGACACGAGGGCCCCACGAGGGTGGAGGGCGTGCCCTACCCCCCTGGGCGTGCCCCCCTACCTCGTGAGCACCTCGTGTGCCTTCCGGACTCCGTTTTCTTGCATGATACGTATTTTGGTCGGTAAAAATTCACTATATATTCTGCCGAAGGTTTTGACTCCCGTATCACGCAAATATCCTCTGTTTTTGTTTCGAGCTGTTGCTGCTGCAGATTAGAGCAAGATGTCTTCTCAAGAGTCAGTCGGGGAGAGCCGGGTATCTAATCCGGCACCGAAACCAAGGGAAAACAGCAACCCTGACCACTTTGGGCCAGCAACGGAGGAAGAGATGGAGGCTGACTTAATGAGGGTAGATGCCATGGAGGATCAAGAAGTCACCTCTCGCTTCCGAGCTGGGTTCACGATGGGGGAACTACAGAGCTCAGCTATTCCAAACTCGGTTATCCCTTCCAATGTTAGATTTCTTTCTTATGAAAATATGAAGAGGAGTGTCACTTGTTCTCCCGTAGCTATGAAACACCCTTGGGTGCAAGGAGCTTTAGCCGTCACAGGAAAGCTTTGTAAGGAAACAATGGACCTCAAGCAGCAAGTCAACAAGCTCGAGGAGGAGAATCGTATCCTGAGAGGAATCATCGCCAAGAATATTTCACGAACAACAAAGAAGGAGACATAATCACATGGGTATGGGCACTCCCCTTGGCAACGCCAAGCTTGGGGGAGGTGCCCCGGTATCGTATCACAATCACAACTCCTATCTTTACCATTTTCCTTAGTTCGATCCTATTAGTAGTATTTTGATCTAGTAGAATAAAGTTTATGGCATGATCTAGTTTTGAGTTTTGCCTTATGATCTCCCTATGTAATCGAGTCCGTGAGCTATATAATAAAGATTAGTGTTGAGTCAAGGGCTTGATTTTCTTGCTATGATCTTGGGTGAATAAAAGAAAAGAGAAAAAGAATAAGAAGAAACAAAAGTTCATATTGATCTTATTGATAGTAATGACTTCACATAGAAAGAGTGTGATGATTAAAAGTTGTTGGGAGTTGGCAGACATAGCTTTGGTCATCGTTGCAATTAATAGGAAGTAATAAGGAAAGAGAGGTTTCACATATAAATATACTATTATTGACATCTTTTATGATTGGGAGCACTCATCAAAATATGACATGCTAAAGAGTTGATGTTGGACAAGGAGACAACGTAATGGTTATGTTTTCTTATATCTGAGATAAAGTATGTTGTCATGGATCATCCAACATGTTGAGCTTGCCTTTCCCCCTCATGCTAGCCAAATTCTCAGCACCAAGTAGAGATACTACTTGTGCTTCCAAATACCCTTAAACAAGTTTTGCCATGAGAGTCCACCATATCTACCTATGGATTGAGTAAGATCCTTCAAGTAAGTTGTCATCGGTGCAAAGCAATAAAAATTGCTCTAAATATGTATGATTAGTGTGGGAGAAATAAGCTTTATACGATCTTGTGATGTGGAAGTAATAAAAGCGACGGACTGCATAATAAAGGTTCATATCACAAGGGGCAATATAAAGTGACGTTCTTTCGCATTAAGATTTTGTGCATCCAACCATAAAAGCGCATGGCAACCTCTGCTTCCCTCTGCGAAGGGCCTATCTTTTATTATTATCTTCTACCTTATGCAAGAGTCATGGTGATCTTCACCTTTCCTTTTTCATTTTATCATTTGGCAAGCCCAGCATGTTGGAAAGAACCTGATATATATATATCTAATTGGATGTAGGGGGCATGAGTTATTATTGTTAACATTACCCTCGAGGTAAAAGGTTGTGGGGCGAAACTATAAGCCCCTATCTTTCTCTGTGTCCGATTAAAACTCCGTAACCACAAGTATTGCGCGAGTGTTAGCAATTATGAAGGACTAGATGATAGTTGAGTATGTGGACTTGCTTTTTAGCTCTGACATAGACTCTTTCTGATGTTATGATAAATTGCAATTGCTTCAATGACTGAGGTTATAGTTTGTTGGTTCTCAATAAGGTTTCTGATTCATACTTTTGCATTGTGAATAGATCATCACTTGAACATAAGTAATCATATGACAATATCTATATATGTTGCTGTTATGAGAATAATCATGATGCCCTCATGTCCGTATTTTATTTTTATCGACGCCTCTACCTCTAAACATGGGGACATATTTATTGTTATCGGCTTTCGCTTGAGGACAAGCGAGGTCTAAGCTTGGGGGAGTTGATACGTCCATTTTGCATCATGCTTTTATATCGATATTTATTGCATTATGGGCTGTTATTTCACATTATGTCACAATACTTATGGCTATTCTCTCTTATTTTACAAGGTTTACATAAGGAGGGAGAATGCCGACAGCTAGAATTCTGGGCTGGAAAAGGAGCAAATATTAGAGACCTATTCTGCACAACTCCAAAAGTCCTGAAACTCCACGGAATACCTTATAATAAATAATGAAAAATCCTCGCCAAAGATGAAGACCAGGGGGTCCACACCCTTTCTACGAGGGTGGGGGGCCCGCCCCCTACCTCGTGGGCCCCCTGGTGGCTCTCCGATGACCATCTTCTGCTATATGAAGTCTTTCGTCGATGAAAAAAATCAGAAGCAACCTTTCGGGACGAAACTCCGCCGCCGCGAGGCGGAACCTTGGCGGATCCAATCTAGAGCTCCGTCAGAGCTGTTTTGCCGGGGAAACTTCCCTCCCGGAGGGGGAAATCATCGCCATCATCATCACCAACGCTCGTCTCATCGGGAGAGGGCAATCTCCATCAACATCTTCATCAACACCATCTCATCTCAAAACCCTAGTTCATCTCTTGTATCCAATTCTTGTCTCCAAGTCCGGGATTGGTGCTAGTAGGTTGCTAGTAGTGTTAATTACTCCTTGTAGTTGATGCTAGTTGGTTTAATTGGTGGAAGATCATATATTCAGATCCTTTATGCATATTATTACCCCTCTGATTATGAACATGAATATGCTTTGTGAGTAGTTACGTTTGTTCCTGAGGACAAGGGAGAAGTCTTGCTATTAGTAGTCATGTGAATTTGGTATTCGTTCGATATTTTGATGAGATGTATGTTGTCTAGCCTCTAGTGGTGTTATGTGAACGTCGACTACATAACACTTCACCATTATTTGGGCCTAGAGGAAGGCATTGGGAAGTAATAAGTAGATGATGGGTTGCTAGAGTGACAGAAGCTTAAACCCTAGTTTATGCGTTGCTTCGTAAGGGGCTGATTTGGATCCATATGTTTCATGCTATGGTTAGGTTTACCTTAATACTTTTGTTGTAGTTGCGGATGCTTGCAATAGAGGTTAATCATAAGTGGGATGCTTGTTCAAGTAAGAACAACACCCAAGCACCGGTCCACCCACATGTCAAATTATCAAAGTACCGAACGCGAATCATATGAACGTGATGAAAACTAGCTTGACGATAATCCCATGTGTCCTCGGGAGCGCTTTTCCTTATATAAGAGTTTGTCCAGGCTTGTACTTTGCTACAAAAAGGATTGGGCCACCTTGCTGCACTTTATTTACTTTTGTTACTTGTTGCTCGTTACAAATTATCTTATCACAAAACTATCTGTTACCACTTATTTCAGTACTTGCAGAGAATACCTTGCTGAAAACCGCTTATCATTTCCTTCTGCTCCTCGTTGGGTTCGACACTCTTACTTATCGAAAGGACTACAATAGATCTCCTATACTTGTGGGTCATCAACTATCCTCCTCGGGAATATCAAGAATAACAAAGTCTGTTAAAATAGTAACGTTTGCAACCACAACAGGCACATCCTCACAAATACCGACAGGTATAGCAGTTGATTTATCAGCCATTTGCAAAGATATTTCAGTAGGTGTCAACTTATTCAAATCAAGTCTACGATATAAAGAGAGAGGCATAACACTAACACCGGCTCCAAGATCACATAAAGCAGTTTTAACATAGTTTCTTTTAATGGAGCATGGTATAGTGGGTACTCCTGGATCTCCAAGTTTCTTTGGTATTCCACCCTTAAAAGTATAATTAGCAAGCATGGTGGAAATTTCAGCTTCCGGTATCTTTCTCTTATTTGTAACAATATCTTTCATGTACTTAGCATAAGGATTCATTTTAAGCATATCAGTTAATCGCATACGCAAAAAGATAGGTCTAATCATTTCAGCAAAGCGCTCAAAATCCTCATCATCCTTTTTCTTGGATGGTTTGGGAGGAAAAGGCATGGGTTTCTGAACCCATGGTTCTCTTTCTTTACCATGTTTCCTAGAAACAAAGTCTTCCTTATCATAATGTTGATTCTTTGATTGTGGGTTATCAAGATCAACAACAAGTTCAATTTCTATATCATTATCATTACTAGGCTGAGCATCATCATGAACATTATCATTAACATTATCACTAGTTTCAGGTTCATTACCAGATTGTGTTTCAGCATTAGAAATAGAAATATCATTTGGATTCTCAGGTGTATCATCAATAGGTTCCCTAGGAGCATGCAAAGTCCTATCATTTTTCTTTTTCTTCCTTTTAGAAGGACTAAGTGCATCTATATTATTTCTCTGAGAATCTTGCTCAATTCTCTTAGGGTGGCCTTCAGGATACAAAGGTTCCTGATTCATTTTACCACCTCTAGTCATAACTCTAATAGCATTACCATTATCCTTACTATTCAATTCATTGAGTAAATCATTTTGAGCCTTAAGTACTTGTTCGACTTGAGTGGTAACCATAGAAGCATGTTTACTAATAAGTTTAAGTTCACCTTTGACATTAGCCATATAATCACCCAAGTGTTCAAGCATATTTGAATTGTATTTCAATTGTCTACCAAAATAAGCATTGAAGTCTTCTTGCTTAACCATAAATTTATCAAACTCATCTAAGCATGGGCTAGCAAACTTAGTAAATGGGATTTCAGCCTTATCATATATATAGAGAGAATTTACCTTTACTACCTGTGTCGGGTTATCAAGACCATGTATTTCTTCAATAGGTAATGGATTAAGATCATATGTTTCTTCAACAAGCAGTAAATTAAGACCATGTATTTCTTCAAAAGGAGGTAAATTCTTAACATCTTCAGCTTTAATACCCTTTTCTTTCATAGATTTCTTTGCCTCTTGCATATCTTCAGGACTGAGAAATAGAACACCTCTCTTCTTGGGAGTTGGTTTAGGAATAGGCTCAGGAAGTGTCCAATTATTTTCATTTGTCAACATATTATTCAATAGAATTTCAGCTTCATCCGGTGTTCTTTCCCTGAAAACAGAACCAACACAACTATCCAGGTAATCTCTGGAAGCATCGGTTAGTCCATTATAAAAGATATCAAGTATTTCATTTTTCTTAAGAGGATGACCAGGCAAAGCATTAAGTAACTTGAGAAGCCTCCCCCAAGCTTGTGGGAGACTCTCTTCTTGAATTTGCACAAAATTATATATATCCCTTAAGGCAACTTGTTTCTTATGAGCAGGGAAATATTTAGCAGAGAAGTAATAAATCATATCCTGGGGACTACACACACAACCAGGATCAAGAGAATTAAACCGTATCTTAGCATCACCCTTTAATGAGAACGGAAATATTTTAAGGATATAAAAGTAGCGAGTTCTCTCATCATTAGTGAACAGGATGGCTATATCATTTAATTTAGTAAGATGTGCCACAACAGTTTCAGATTCATAGCCATGAAAAGGATCAGATTCAACCAAAGTAATTATATCAGGATCAACAGAGAATTCATAATTCTTATCAGTAACACAGATAGGTGAAGTAGCAAAAGCAGGGTCAGGTTTCATTCTAGCATTAAGAGATTGCTGCTTCCATTTAGCTAATAACCTCTTGAGTTTGTATCATCTTTGCAAGCTAAAATAGCTAAAGCAGCTTCTTTTTCAAAAACATAACCCTCAGGAATAACAGGTGATTCATATTCATTAGAGGGAGAGTCTTCATCATCACTTTCATCAATATTATCAGATTCAATATTTTCATTCTCTCTAACCCTAGCAAGTTGTTCATCAAGAAATTCACCAAGTGGCACAGTAGTATCAAGCATAGAAGTAGTTTCATCATAAGTATCATGCATAGCAGAAGTGGCATCATCAATAACATGCGACATATCAAAAAATAGCAGAAGCAGGTTTAGGTGTCACAAGCTTACTCAAAACAGAAGGTGAATCAAGTGCAGAGCTAGATGGTAGTTCCTTACCTCCCCTCGTAGTTGAGGGATAAATCTTGGTTTTTGGATCTCTCAAGTTCTTCATAATGATAAGCAGATATAAATCCCAAGTGACTCAAAGAATAGAGCTATGCTCCCCGGCAATGGCGCCAGGAAATAGTCTTGATAACCCACAAGTATAGGGGATCGCAATAGTTTTCGAGGGTAGAGTATTCAACCCAAATTTATTGATTCGACACAAGGGGAGCCAAAGAATATTGTCAAGTATTAGCAGCTGAGTTGTCAATTCAACCACACCTGGAAACTTAATATCTGCAGCAAAGTATTTAGTAGCAAAGTAATATGATAGTAGTGGTAATGGTAGAAAAAGTAGTGTTTTTGGTATTTTGTAGTGATGATAGCAATAGCAACGGAAGAGTAAATAAGCGAAGAACAATATATGGAAAGCTCGTAGGCAATGGATCAATGATAGAGAATTATGTCGGATGCGGTTCATCATGTAACAGTCATAACCTAGGGTGACACAGAAATAGCTCCCATCCATTAATGTAATGTAGGCATGTATTCCGAATATAGTCATACATGCTTATGGAAAAGAACTTGCATGACATCTTTTGTCCTACCCTCCCGTGGCAGCGGGGTCCTAGCGGAAACTAAGGGATGTTAAGGCCTCCTTTTAATAGAGTACCGGACCAAAGCATTAACACATAGTGAATACATGAACTCCTCAAACTACGGTCATCACCGGTAAGTATCCCGATTATTGTCACTTCGGGGTTAACGGGTCATAACACATAATAGGTGACTATAGACTTGCAAGATAGGATCAAGAACTCTCGTATATTGATGAAAACATAATAGGTTCAGATCTGAAATCATGGCACTCGGGCCCTAGTGACAAGCAGTAAGCATAGCAAAGTCATAGCAACATCAATCTCAGAACATAGTGGATACTAGGGATCAAACCCTAACAAAACTAACTCGATTACATGATAAATCTCATCCAACCCATCACCGTCCAGCAAGCCTACGATGGGATTACTCACGCACGACGGTGAGCATCATGAAATTGGTGATGGAGGATGGTTGATGATGATGATGGCGACGGATTCCCCTCTCCGGAGCCCCGAACGGACTCTAGATCAGCCCTCCCGAGAGGTTTTAGGGCTTGGTGGCGGCTCCGTATCGTAAAACACGATGAATCCTTCTCTCTGATTCTTTTCTCCCCGAAACACAATATATAGAGTTGGAGAGGCACCAGGGGGCCCACGAGGTAGGGGGCGCGCCCCCACCCTCGTGGACAGGTGGTGGGCCCTCTGTTTTGGTTGTGTTTTTTGTGTTTAAATTAGTGTTTGTGCCAAGTAGAACCGTTGGGAAGACTTGGGGAAAGTCTTGTTAATCTTGCTGTAAAAAACAGAAACTTTAGCGCTCACAAGAACTGCTGCCATTTTTATTTGAAAAGTGCTATTTAGTTAATTCTTTTTGAAGATGATTAATACATAAATTCCTCACGTCCAGCAATTTATTTTAGAATTTTTGGGGTTCCAGATCTTGCGCTAGCTACAGATTACTTCAGACTGTTCTGTTTTTGACAGATTCCGTTTTTCGTGTGTTGTTTGCTTATTTTGATGAATCTATGGCTAGTAAAATAGTTTATAAACCATAGCGAAGTTGGAATACAGTATGTTTAACACCAGTATAAATAAAGAATGAGTTCATTACAGTACCTTGAAGTGGTGTTTTCTTTTCTTTCGCTAACGGAGCTCACGAGATTTTCTACTTTAAGTTTTGTGTTGTGAAGTTTTCAAGTTTTGGGTAAGGATTTGATGGATTATGGAACAAGGAGTGGCAAGAGCCTAAGCTTGGGGATGCCCATGGCACCCCCAAGATAATCTAAGGACACCTAAAAGCCAAAGCTTGGCGATGCCCCGGAAGGCATCCCCTCTTTCGTCTACTTCTATCGGTAACTTTACTTGGAGCTATATTTTTATTCACCACATGATATGTGTTTTGCTTGGAGCGTCTTGTATGATTTGAGTCTTTATTTTTTAGTTTACCACAATCATATTTGCTGTACACACCTTTTGAGAGACACACACATGATTCGGAAATTATTAGAATACTCTATGTGCTTCACTTATATCTTTTGAGTTATATAGTTTTGCTCTAGTACCTCACTTATATCTTTTAGAGCACGTCGGTGGATTTGTTTTATAAAAACTACTGATCTCTCATGCTTCACTTAGATTATTTTGAGAGTCTTAAATAGCATGGTAATTTGCTTAAATAATTCTAATATTCTAGGTATACAAGATTAATAATAAAATTCTCTTATGAGTGTGTTGAATACTATGAGAAGTTTGAAACTTGATAATTGTTTTGAGATATGGAGGTAGTGATATTAAAGTTGTGCTAGTTGAGTAGTTGTGAATTTGAGAAATGCTTGTGTTGAAGTTTGTGATTCCCGTAGCAGGCACATATGGTGAACCGTTATGTGATGAAGTCGGAGCATGATTTATTGATTGATTGTCTTCCTTATGAGTGGAGGTCGGGGACGAGCGATGGTCTTTTCCTACCAATCTATCCCCCTAGGAGCATGCACGTAATACTTTGCTTTGCTAACTTGTAGATTTTTGCAATAAGTATATGAGTACTTTATGACTAATGTTGAGTCCATGGATTATACGCACTCTCACCCTTCCACCATTGCTAGCCTCTCTAATACCACGCACCCTTCGCCGGTATCATACACCCACCATATACCTTCCTCAAAATAGCCACCATACCTACCTATTATGGCATTTCCATAGCCATTCCGAGATATATTACCATGCAACTTTCCACCATTCCGTTTATCATGACACACTTCATCATTTTCATATTGCTTTGCATGATCATGTAGTTGACATTGTATTTGTGGCAAAGCCACCTGTCGGTGTCAAAACCGGCGGATCTCGGGTAGGGGGTCCCGAACTGTGCGTCTAGGCCGAATGGTAACAGGAGGCAGGGAACACTTTGTTTTACCCAGGTTCGGGCCCTCTCGATGGAGGTAATACCCTACTCCTGCTTGATTAATATTGATGATATGGGTAGTACAAGAGTAGATCTACCACGAGATCAAGGAGGCTAAACCCTAGAAGCTAGCCTATGGTATGATTGTTGTGTATGGAGTTGATTGCCTACGGACTACAACCCTCCGGTTTATATAGACACCGGATAGGGTTAGGGTTACATAAAGTCGGTTACAATGGTAGGAGATCTTGAATATCCGCATCGCCAAGCTTGCCTTCCACGCCAAGGAAAGTCCCATCCGGACACGGTACGAAGTCTTCAATCTTGTATCTTCATAGTCTAGGAGTCCGGCTGAAGGTATAGTCCGGCTACCCGAACACCCCGTAATCCAGGACTCCCTCAGTAGCCCCTGAACCAGGCTTCAATGACGACGAGTCCGGCGTGCAAATTGTCTTCATCATTGCAAGGCGGGTTCCTCCTCCAAGTCCTTCATAGAAGATTGTTAACACCAATAGTAGTGTCTGGCTCTGCAAAATAAGCTTCCACATATTGCCATAGAGAGAATGATATAAACACAAATCAAATCTGCCGACGTATTCCGCAGTGCGTCATCACACTACGGCCAAGTCCTTCACTCGAATTGTTTTTACTTTTCCACCTCAGCATGTTTTGCGAGGCGGTTTCCTTGGCACGTCATGTCAAAGCAGAGATCGCGTGCCCCCCTTTTACGGGATTCTCATCAATACAGACGTGGGTAACCCAATCATGCCCGTAGCATGTTTTCTCGATTAAAGGCGAGTCCCAAACGGTTACGGGGAGGGCTCCTGGTATTCAACCTCTTATAAAGAGACCAAGGCCTTACTCCTTTTTTTTCAATCTCAAACGAGTTCGCCCGTCGCCTCGAGTTCCAACACCCTAGGCTCCAGATTCCAGGCGCTTCGGACCTTCGACAATGTCCAGTTCCGACCTTCAAGGCCGATGGATGCCCTCCTCCATCATGGAGGAGGACATGCTAAAGTTGAGAGAGGCTAAGTTCTTGACTGCCGAAATTCCGCATAGGTTGCCTGCTCAAAGGCAGGCTATTCCCAGTCCCCAGCCCGGTGAGAGCGTAGTGTTCATGTCTCACTTCCTTTGGGGGTTAGGCTTCCCGATGGATCCCTTCGTGAGGGGGCTGCTGTTTTCTTACGGGCTGGAATTTCATGACTTAGCTCTGGAGTCCATCCTCCACATTTCCTCATTCATCATTGTGTGCGAAGTGTTCCACCGTGTTACTCCTCACTTCGGATTATGGCTCAAGACTTTTGAAGTGGAGCCGAAGATGATCGAGGGACGGCACGTAGAGTGCGGAGGCGCTGTCATAAGTAAGAATGTTGATGCTCCATGGCCCGAGGGCTCCTTTCAAGAGGAGCTCGGCTTGTGGCAACGAGAATGGTTCTATATCACCGCTCCCAGGAGCGCCAAGTGGGTGGCGCCTCCTGCCTTTCGCTCGGGCCCCCCATCACGGCTAGCGTCATGGGTCAACAAAGGATTAGATTGGGGGTTATCCAAAGACGTGCCCTTGTTGCAGGGCCACATCAGGGATCTCTTAGAAAGAGACCTCAACCTGGTCAAGGTGACGCAGGTCATGCTGATTCGCCGAACACTGCCCGGCAAACGTCACTCCCTTCGTCTGTGGGAGTTTAATCTGGAGGGACCACGAGCTCTCCAACATTTTATGGGCGCAACGCCCGTGGAGATGTATAAACTGTTCTTCGGATCACAAATGATGTGTCCGGATTTGACCGAGGACGCAGGCCTAAGCTGCAATCGCCCGGATACTCAAGTAAGCAACCTTGTGCCCGGACCTTCTATCCTTATAATTGTCATAAACTTGCCCCTAAAAGAGCCGTCCTTTTAAACAGGAGTGGATAGCGAAGGCAAAGCTGATCAGGTGTCCGGCTCCCCTTCCTGAAACCAGGCCGGATCCCGTGATGGTCAGGATGCTGGAGATAATGCCTTTGGAGGGGGAGGACAAGGAAGCTATGTCCTCCTCGAAGGAGGCTGCTCCGAAGGGAGGAACCGACAATTCCTATCCTAAGGGTAAGAAGAGAGCCGCCTCTGACGACCCGGAAACCATGGCCTCGAAACGAAGGAGAAAATCCTCGTCAGAGGGTCCGACACCGGGGAGTTCCTCGGCTGGACTACGCCCTCAAGGGGATCATCCCTCCAGTGAGCCGTAAGTGGAGAAAAGATTTTCCTTTTGAGGGATGAGGGAAGTCCTTGATTTATATCTGAGAAGATTAACCAAACCTTTATCTTGTAGCTCGGACCTCAGCCCTTCTCAGCAGAGCTCGTCTTCGGGGGATATCCTTCCGGAGATGATGGAGAGCAGGACGCCTCCCCCTGCCGTGCCGCCTAGCGAGGCAGGCGACCCTGAGGTGTCGTCACGGAGGGTTTCTCCAAATACGGCAGGGGCGGAAGGTGGATGTACGGCCCCCCGAGGTTCTCCGCGTCCGGCCTTCGAAAGAGGCCATAGGACAAGTCCGGCACCGTCTGGTGCTCGGCTGGAGGAGCTAAAGATTCTGCTGGGGTGAGCTTCTATCTCAGAGGAGCACCGTGCATTGATGGGCACGGTGATTGAAAGGATTTCATCCGCAGAAAGCGGATTGCATGAGGCCGTCAAAAATTTACTGACGGGTTTTGAGGTACGTTAGATAATGTACACTTTTATCAGTTGCGCATAAGTAAGATGCGCCTTGTGTAGATAGTAGCCCCTGAGACTCTGCGCGTTGTCCAGAAATGACGGCACGCAGAGGATCATAATCCCAGGTCTAAGATGTCGCTTTTGAATGTAGGTGGCGAGGTGTCCAGAATCAAGCCGAACTGATGATGTGGCCGAACTAAAGCGGCAACTGGACGTGGCAGATACCGACATCGCGCTTGTCAACAAGCGGCTTGATGAGGCTCAAGGTATGTAATTCTTCGGGCGGCATCAGGTAAGAGGAGCTTCATGCCAGTGTCTTACAATGTGTGTGCTTGACGCAGATGGTACGGCCGCCGTGGAGAATCTTAGGGCAGAACTTGCCCGAGCTAAGGAGCAAGCCAGAAAAAGCAATGCGGCTGCCGAGAAGGCCCTTGAAGAGCTGAGAGTCGAACAGGCTTCTCACTGCCGAAGAAAAGAAGAGATGGCCGAGAAGTTAAAGAGCGCTGCAGACCGTTGCAAACTTCTTGACAAAGAAGACCGGGCGAGACAGACAGACTTAGAGAAGGCCATTGCCGATGCCAAGGATGCTCGCTCTGCGATGAGAACTGCGAAGGAGGAGCTGCGTCAGGCCGAACATATTGTGGCTGGAAAGCCCTTTATGCCGCGGAGGAAGTTTTGTGATCCGAAGTTTGCTCCGTTGGGCTGGATGTGGAGTGTGGAGGATACCTATCTGGATTTGGCAGCGAGTGCTGCTGATGCGACCGAACACTTTCGAAATCAGAAAGATCGTGAAGTGGAAAAGCTTTTCCGGTCGCAGTTTCACAATCCAGAGCGTCCACTGGCAGTGGATGATCGTTTGGCTCAATGGGCCGAACTGAATAGGTTGTCTGGACTCGCCATGAAGTAAGTCGTGGGTCACCTGTGGCCGGGGAGATCGAAGCCGAAGAGTTATTTCAGCTTGGTGCAGCAATTCCTTGACGTGGTGCCGCATATAAATGCAATGAAGAGGTCAGCATGCATAGAGGGCGCTAGGATGGCTCTTGCCCGTGTTAAGACATACTGGGCAGAGATGGAGACCACCGTTGTTGCGTCCCGAGATTCAGACAAAAGCCGAGTACCCTCCGAGCACTATTTTCAGGAAGTTCTTGAAGGCGCTCGTATAATAGAGACGCAGTGCCCGAAAGATGCTATGTTATGATAGCATATGTAATTATAAAGTAATATTTTGATAGACTGTAGTGGCCTTTTTTATACTTGTGCCTCCAAGTATTGGGAACACCTCCTGTGCGGCCGTTTTAAGATATATATATATATATATATATGTACAGAATCTGAAAGATGGCAGTCGTTGGCTTTAGCCCCCACGCACATAGTGCGGGGGTGCTCGCAGAAGACGCATTTTCACACTTAACCCAATGTCTTGGTCCTACAAAGGAGGTGATAGCGCAGCGGGCCAGGCAACCGGACTATAATGCTTTAACACTTTCACTTAGCCATAGGAGTTTGACAATGAGACTCTTTAGGTAGCTCCTTGGTGGCAACTGCGCTCGTCCGAATTCGGGGCGCGCATGTACCTGACCGGGAAGCGGCCCTTCGTTGAAGCGGAGGAATCCGATAGATTCCGATAGGTCATCGAGTGGCTGACCAGTCTCACGCTACATCATGACAGTCAGTTTTCGGCTTTCTCTACTGAGGTGCTCCCCCGACCGAACCGGGGGCACAATCACAGTAGTTCTCCTGGTGCTACCTTAGCCGATAGAGCGGAACGTAAGGTAGCCGAACTCAGGAGCCGGGCAACCCAACATTTGACCAAAGACATGATTCGGAGCTGATGCATATAATGCCAAAACTCGCGACGCCGAACACTCCCTAAGGTGTTCGGTCTTTATGGGTGCGGGCGAAACAACACTCTTTATTAAAAAAAGCCCCTAGTGTCCAGGTACGTGCAAAAATTCTTACGTGGCCACATGCCAAGACGCCAGATTCCTCCTTGGTTATATCAGAAAGGAAAAAACCAGGGGATGTGTAGCAACAAGAGACAGTAAAAAAGGTTTACGCAGGGTCTTAATCTGAAAAGAATCCTTTAGGACGGGTCCCTACTGCACGTCTGCGCCTGTGTCTCTGTTGTGCCGTATCCTGGACGGGCGCCGCACGACGTTCATCTGTAAAAGAGAGGAACTGAGTTGAAAATGGGTCATGCTGAAAAAGTTTAAAATAAGCAAAGTATAAAGTAAGATATATAAGATTTAGCTTTATTGTCTCTTATTGTATATGCGTGGAGCCCCTAGTGCGGGGGTATATGGCTTCTAGGCCTGCATCAATGATAATTTTGCACCGAACTCGTCTATCCGCGTTCGTGGTCTTGAATGACCTATTTCGAAGTTTTTTGGCTGGTGAGGCCATTTTGCTGTGGGGCTGTCAAAGCGGCCGCACAGTCCTCCGCTTGGGGAGGCGCACTTTAGTGCTTCCCCTTCAAAGAGATGATGCCTCGTGGACCGGGCATCTTTAGCGTAAGAGATGCATAATGCGGTATTGCGTTAAAGCGAGCGAAAGCTTCGCGTCCCAGTAGTGCTTGATAGCGACTTGAGAACGGGACGATATGGAAGGTCAGCTTTTCGCGGCGGAGGTTATCGGCAGAGCCGAATATGACTTCGAGCCGGAGAAAACCCATACAATGGGTGTCCGGACCCGGTATTACCCCTTGAAAGGAGGTTTTGCTGCGGCGGATTCTTGCTGGGTTTATCCCCATGTGCTGGATTGTATCCTGATATATCAGGTTTAGTCCACTGCCACCGTCCATAAGGACATTTGAAAACTGGAGTCCGCCAATTATTGGATCGAGTATCAAGGCAGTCCAGCCTACATTCTTGATATTCCTAGAATAATCTAGATGATCGAAGATGATCAGTTTTGACAACCAGTGGCAGGACCCTTTGGGGATGGGCCGTGTGGTGCGTACCTTTACGGGCGCCGCATGTTTTTTATGTGAAGTGAGTTCACTGTTTTTACTTCTTGTGGGAAGTTCTTTTGTTTCCTGGTGCCCTGCTTTTGGGGTTCGTCCTCGTCTTCGCTTGGTGTGTCGAGCCCCTTGTGTTCGGCATTGAGTCTGCCGGATTGTTTGAAAACCCAACAGTCTCTGTGGGTATGGTTAGCAGGCTTCCCGGGAGTACTGTGTATCTGACATATCCTATCCAGGATTTTATTTAGGTTGGATGGATCATCCGTGTTATCCTGGGGGGGGGCGATTTTTCCTGATTTTGTCGCGAGCCTTTGAATCTGGCATTGACTGCCATGCTCTTCGGACTTTTGTCCTTAGTCCAGCAACGGTACTTGTTGCGTCGCGGTTTTCCATTTCCATCCCTAGTTTCGGATGTACTTGGGTTGTTGGGGCTGCACCTTGCCAACCAGCTGTCCTCCCCTGCACAAAAGCGGGTCATGGGGCTTGTTGGTGCGGCCATTGTTCTTGGCTTTTCTTGGCCGAGGTGTCTGGCGAGCCATTCGTCTCGGATGTTATGCCTGAAAGCTGCTAAGGCTTTGGCGTCCGGATAGTCGACTATCTGATTCTTTTTAGTGAGGAATCTATTCCAGAACTGCCGAGCTGATTCTCCGGGTTGTTGAGTTATGTGACTAAGATCGTCTGCATCCGGAGGGCGGACATAGGTCCCTTGAAAGTTTGCTCGGAAAGCATCCTCGAGCTCTTCCCAGCTTCCAATTGTGTTTTCGGGAAGGCTTTTAAGCCAACGCCGGGCTGTCCCATTAAGCTTAAGGGGTAAATATTTTATGGCATGGAGATCATCTCCTCTAGCCATGTGTATGTGTAGGATATAGTCCTCGATCCAAACTCCAGGGTCTGTTGTTCCATCATATGCCTCTATGTTTACGGGTTTGAATCCCTCTGGGAATTCATAGTCCAGGACCTCATCGGTGAAACATAGGGGGTGTGCGGCGCCCCTGTATTTGGGTGTGACGGATTCTGATGATGGCTTCATAGCGTTGCTTACGAGAGCTTGCTTTCTTGGCCCATAAATGGACCTGACTGGGCCATGATGCGAATCCTTAAGTGGGTCGCATGCCGATTTAGGTGCGGCGCTGCTTGCCGCTTTATCGGGTCGTCTATCCGACCGTGTGGCTTTTTCATTTTTTGAATGCGAGGGCTCTAGGGCCTCTTCGTCGAATTCAAGCAGTAGCTTTCTTTTCGGATAGCTTTTAGTGCGGCGACTGTCACCGTACTTATCTGTGGTATTGATTACTTTGCTCCATCTAATACGGAGTGCATCTTCCGCTGTTTTTAGCTTCCGCTTCTGCTTTTTTAGGCTGCGTGCAGTTGCAATGAGCCTCTCGTGGAGATTCTTCTGCTCCATAGGTTTATTCGGCGCGAGGTCATACGGAATTCCGTTTTCACCGAAGGAGGGATGTTCGGTTTCTCTATCCGTGTTGCCCTGTTCAGACGGTTGCTCTAAGGCCTGCTCGTCGTCTACCGGCTCGTCCTACTCTATGGCTGGGTTTTTGTTGAGGCGGGGCTTGGGTCGGCGTTTACGCCGACGCTTTGATTGCTTTTCGGGGGGTCGATCTCCCGTTCCATCCCCTTTTCCTCGTTGTCGCTTCCTTTAGGGGTATCCACCATGTACACATCATGAGATGAGGTGGCTGTCCAATGCCCTATGGGCGTTGGTTCGTCGATAACTCGTGCATCGTCATCCATGCTGTCGATGTCTCCGGAGTCGAAGTTGAGCACGTCGTTTAAATTGTCGACAGTGGCTACCAAGTGGGTGGTGGGTGGGCTTTGAATTTCTTCGTCGTCCATATCCCATCCTCGATGACCGTAGTGTTGGAAATATGCCCTAGAGGCAATAATAAAAGTATTATTATTATATTTCCTTGTTCATGATAATTGTCTTTTATTCATGCTATAACTGTATTATCCGGAAATCGTAATACACGTGTGAATACATAGACCACAATATGTCCCTAGTGAGCCTCTAGTTGACTAGCTCGTTGTGATCAACAGATAGTCATGGTTTCCTGGCTATGGACATTGGATGTCGTTGATAACGGGATCACATCATTAGGAGAATGATGTGATGGACAAGACCCAATCCTAAGACTAGCACAAAAGATCGTGTAGTTCATTTGCTAGAGCTTTGCCAATGTCAAGTATCTCTTCCTTCGACCATGAGAGCGTGTAACTCCTGGATACCGTAGGAGTGCTTTGGGTGTATCAAACGTCACAACGTAACTGGGTGACTATAAAGGTGCACTACAGGTATCTCCGAAAGTATCTATTGTTTTATGCGGATCGAGACTGGGATTTGTCACTCCGTGTAAACGGAGAGGTATCTCTGGGCCCACTCGGTAGGACATCATCATATGCGCAATGTGACCAAGGAGTTGATCACGGGATGATGTGTTACGGAACGAGTAAAGTGACTTGCCGGTAACGAGATTGAACAAGGTATTGGATACCGACGATCGAATCTCGGGCAAGTAACATACCGATAGACAAAGGGAATTGAATACGGGATTGATTAAGTCCTTGACATCGTGGTTCATCCGATGAGATCATCGTGGAACATGTGGGAGCCATCATGGGTATCCAGATCCCGCTGTTGGTTATTGACCGGAGAACGTCTCGGTCATGTCTACATGTCTCCCGAACCCGTAGGGTCTACACACTTAAGGTTCGATGACGCTAGGGTTATAAAGGAAGTTTGTATGTGGTTACCGAATGTTGTTCGGAGTCCCGGATGAGATCCCGGACGTCACGAGGAGTTCCGGAATGGTCCGGAGGTAAAGATTTATATATGGGAAGTCCTATTTTGGCCACCGGAAAATGTTCGGGATTTTTCGGTATTGTACCGGGAAGGTTCTAGAAGGTTCCGGAGTGGGGCCCACCTGCATGGGGGGACCCACATGGACGTGGGTAGTGGGGGCAAGGCCCCACACCCCTGGTCAAGGCGCACCAAGATCCCCCCTTAGAAGGAATAAGATCATATCCCGAAGGGATAAGATCAAGATCCCTAAAAAGGGGGGATAACAATCGGTGGGGAAGGAAATAATGAGATTTCTTTCCTCCCACCTTGGCCAACGCCCCAATGGACTTGGAGGGCAAGAAACCAGCCCCTCCACCCCTATATATAGTGGGGAGGCGCATGGGAGCTATACACGAAGTTCTGGCACAGCCCTACCCTCTCTCCATACTCCTCCTCTCCCATGGTGCTTGGCGAAGCCCTGCTGGATTGCCACGCTCCTCCACCACCACCACGCCGTTGTGCTGCTGCTGGATGGAGTCTTCCTCAACCTCTCCCTCTCTCCTTGCTGGATCAAGGCTTGGGAGACGTCACCGGGCTGTATGTGTGTTGAACGCGGAGGTGCCGTGCGTTCGGCACTTGATCATCGGTGATTTGAATCACGACGAGTACGACTCCATCAACCCCGTTCACTTGAACGCTTCCGCTTAGCGATCTACAAGGGTATGTAGATGCACTCTCCTTTCTACTCGTTGCTGGTCTCTCCATAGATAGATCTTGGTGACACGTAGGAAAATTTTGAATTTCTGCTACGTTCCCCAACAGTGGCATCATGAGCTAGGTCTATTGCGTATATTCTTTGCACGAGTAGAACACAAAGTAGTTGTGGGCGTTGATTTTGTTCAATATGCTTACCGTTACTAGTCCAATCTTGTTTCGACAGTATTGTGGGATGAAGCGGCCCGGACCGACCTTACACGTACTCTTACGTGAGACAGGTTCCACCGATTGACATGCACTTGGTGCATAAGGTGGCTAGCGGGTGCCAGTCTCTCCCACTTTAGTCGGAACGGATTCGATGAAAAGGGTCCTTATGAAGGGTAAATAGCAATTGGCATATCACGTTGTGGTTTTGCGTAGGTAAGAAACGTTCTTGCTAGAAACCCATAGCAGCCACGTAAAACATGCAAACAACAATTAGAGGACGTCTAACTTGTTTTTGCAGGGTATGCTATGTGATGTGATATGGCCAAAAGGATGTGATGAATGATATATGTGATGTATGAGATTGATCATGTTCTTGTAATAGGATTCACGACTTGCATGTCGATGAGTATGACAACCGGCAGGAGCCATAGGAGTTGTCTTTATTTATTGTATGACCTGCGTGTCATTGAAGAACGCCATGTAAACTACTTTACTTTATTGCTAAACGCGTTAGTCATAGAAGTAGAAGTAGTCGTTGGCGTGACAACTTCATGAAGACACGATGATGGAGATCATGATGATGGAGATCATGGTGTCATGCCGGTGACGATGATGATCATGGAGCCCCGAAGATGAAGATCAAAAGGAGCAAAATGATATTGGCCATATCATGTCACTATTTGATTGCATGTGATGTTTATCATGTTTATGCATCTTGTTTGCTTAGGACGACGGTAGTAAATAAGATGATCCCTTACAAAATTTCAAGAAGTGTTCTCCCCTAACTGTGCACCGTTGCTACAGTTCGTCGCTTCTAAGCACCACGTGATGATCGGGTGTGATGGATTCTTACGTTCACATACAACGGGTGTAAGACAGTTTTACACAGCGAAAACACTTAGGGTTAACTTGACGAGCCTAGCATGTGCAGACATGGCCTCGGAACACGGAGACCGAAAGGTCGAGCATGAGTCGTATAGTAGATACGATCAACATGAAGATGTTCACCGATGATGACTAGTCCGTCTCACGTGATGATCGGACACGGCCTAGTTGACTCGGATCATGTGATCACTTAGATGACCAGAGGGATGTCTATCTGAGTGGGAGTTCATAAGATGAACTTAATTATCCTGAACATAGTCAAAAGACCTTTTGCAAATTATGTCGTAGCTCGCGCTTTAGTTCTACTGTTTTAGATATGTTCCTAGAGAAAATATAGTTGAAAGTTGATAGTAGCGATTATGCGGACAGTAGAAAGCTTATGTCCTTAATGCACTGCTCAGTGTGCTGAACCCCAAACGTCGTTTGTGGATGTTTCGAACATCGAACATACACGTTTTGATAACTACGTGATAGTTCAGTTAAATGGTTTAAGTAGAGGCACCAAAGACGTTTTCGAAACATCGCGGAACATATGAGATGTTTTGAGGGCTGAAATTGGGATTTCAGGCTCGTGCCCACGTCAAGAGGTATAAGACCTCCGACGATTTCTTAGCCTGCAAACTAAGGGAGAAAAGCTCAATCGTTGAGCTTGTGCTCAGATTGTCTGAGTGCAACAATCACTTGAATCGAGTGGGAGTTGATCTTCCAGATGAGATAGTGATGTTTCTCCAAAGTCATTGCCACCAAGCTGCTAGAGCTTCGTGATGAACTATAACATATCAGGGATAGATATGATGATCCTTGAAATATTCATGATGTTTGACACCGCGAAAGTAGAAATCAAGAAGGAGCATCAATTGTTGATGGTTGGTGAAACCACTAGTTTCAAGAAGGGCAAGGGAACAAAGGGATACTTCATGAAACGACAATTCAGCTGCTGCTCTAGTGAAGAAACCCAAGGTTGAACCCAAACCCGAGACTAAGTGCTTCTGTAATAAGGGGAACAACCACTGGAGCAGCATTACCCTAGATACTTGGTAGATGAGAAGGCTGGCAAGGTCGATAGAAGTATATTGGATATACATTATGTTAATGTGTACTTTACTAGTACTCCTAGTAGCACCAGGGTATTGGATACCGGTTCGGTTGCTAAGTGTTAGTAACTCGAAATAAAAGCTACGGAATAAACGGAGACTAGCTAAAGGTGAGCTGACGATATATGTTGGAAGTGTTTCCAAGGTTGATATGATCAAGCATCGCACGCTCCCTCTACCACCGAGATTGGTGTTTGCGTTGAGCATAGACATGATTGGATTATGTCTATCGCAATACGGTTATTCATTTAAGGAGAATAATGGTTACTCTATTTTTGAATAATACCTTCAATGGTCTTGCACCTAAAGGAATGGTTTATTGAATCTCTGTCGTAGTGATACACATTTTCATGCCAAAAGATATAAGATAGTAATGATAGTACCACTTACTTGTGGCACTGCCATGTAAGTCATAATGGTATAAAACGCATGAAGAAGCTCCATGTTGATGGATCTTTGGACTCACTCGTTTTTGAAAAGTTTGAGACATGCGAACCATGTCTATTGGTGTATATGCATGAAGAAACTCCATGCAAATGGATCGTTCGGACTCACTTGATTTTGAATCACTTGAGATATGCAAATCATACCACATGGGCAAGATGACTGAAAAGCCTCATTTTCAGTAAGATGGAACAAGATAGCAACTTGTTGGAAGTAACACATTTTGATGTGTGCAGTCGAATGAGTGCTGAGGCATGCAGTGAATATCATTATGTTCTTACTTCACAGATGATTCGAGTAAATGTTGAGTATATTTACTTGATGAAACACAAGTCTGAATTATTGAATGGTTCAAGTAATTTCAGAGTGAAGTAGCAGATCATTGTGACAAGAGGATAAAATGTCTATGATATGATCATAGAGATGAATATCTGAGTTACGAGTTTTGGCACACAATTAAGACATTGTGGAAATTGTTTCGCAATTAATACCGCCTGGAACACCATAATGTGATGGTGTGTCCGAACATCATAGTTGCACCCTATTGGATATGGTGCGTACCATGATGTCTCTTATCGAATTACCACTATCGTTCATGGGTTAGGCATTAGAGACAACCACATTCACTTTAAATAGGGCACCACGTAATTCCGATGAGATGACACCGTATGAATTATGGTTTAGAGAAACCTAAGTTGTCGTTTCTTAAAAGTTTGGGGCTGCGACGCTTATATGAAAAAGTTTCAGGTTGATAAGCTCGAACCCAAAGCGGATAAAATGCATCTTCATAGGAAACCCAAAACAGTTGGGTATACCTCCTAATTCAGATCCGAAAGCAATATGGATTGTTTCTAGAATCGGGTCCTTTCTCGAGGAAAAGTTTCTCTCGAAAGAATTGAGTGGGAGGATGGTGGAGACTTGATGAGGTTATTGAACCATCTCTTCAACTAGTGTGTGACAGGGCACAGGGAGTTGTTCCTGTGGCACCTACACCAATTGAAGTGGAAGCTTATGATATTGATCATGAAACTTCGGATCAAGTCACTCCCAAACCTCGTAGGATGACAAGGATGCGTACTACTTCAGAGTGGTACGTAATCCTGTCTTGAAGGTCATGTTGCTAGACAACAATGAACCTACGAGCTATGGAGAAGCGATGGTGGGCCCGGATTCCGATAAATGGCTTGAGGCCATAAAATCCGAGAGAGGATCCATGTATGAAAACAAAGTGTAGACTTTGGCAGAACGGCTCGATGGTCGTAAGGCTAATGAGTACAGATGGATTTCAAAAGGAAGACGGACAATGATGGTAAATGTCACCATTAAGAAAGCTCGACTTGTCGTTAAGATGTTTTCCGACAAGTTCAAGGAGTTGACTACGATGAGATTTTCTCACTCGTAGCGATGCTAAGAGTCTGTTGGAATTATATTAGCGATTACTGCATTATTTATGAAATCTTGCAGATAGGATGTCAAAACATTGTTTCCTCGACGATTTTAATGAGGAAAGGTTGTATGTGATACAACCGGAAGGTTTTGTCAATCCCGAAAGATGCTAATAAGTATGCAAAGCTCCAGCAATCCTTCTAAGGACTGGAGTGAGCATCTCGGAGTTGGAATGTATGCTTTGATGATGATCAAAATTTTGGGTTTGTACAAAGTTTATGAGAAACTTGTATTTCCAAAGAAGTGAGTGGGAGCACTATAGAATTTCTGATGAGTATATGTTGTTGACATATTGTTGATCAGAAATGACGTAGAATTTCTGGAAAGCATATAGGGTTATTTTGAAAGTGTTTTTCAATGGAAAGCCTGGATTAAGCTACTTGAACATTGAGCATCAAGATCTATAAGGATAGATCAAAATGCTTAATAATACTTTCAAATGAGCACATACCTTGACATGATCTTGAAGGTGTTCAAGATGGACCAGTCAAAGAAGGAGTTCTTGCCTGAGTTGTAAGGTACGAAGTTAAGACTTAAAGCTCGACCACGGCAGAATAGAGAGAAAGGACGAAGGTCGTCCCCTATGCTTAAGACGTAGGCTCTTCAGTATGCTATGCTGTGTACCGCACCTGAAGTGTGCCTTGCCATGAGTCAGTCAAGGGGTACAAGAGTGATCCAAGAATGGCTCACAGGACAGCGGTCAAAGTTATCCTTAGTAACTAGTGGACTAAGGAATTTTCTCGATTATGGAGGTGGTAAAAGAGTTCGTCGTAAAGGTTACGACGATGCAAGCTTGACACCTATCCGGATAGCTCTGAGTAGAGATACCGGATACATATAATGGAGCAATAATTTAGAATAGCTCCAAGTAGAACAGTTGTTTGGAATAGCTCCAAATAGAGCGTGGTAGCTGCATCTAGGAGATGACATAGAGATTTGTAAAGCACACACGGATCTGAAAGGTTCAGACCCGTTGACTAAAACCTCTCTCACAAGCAACATGATCAAACATAAAACTCATTGAGTGTTAATCACATAGTGATGTGAACTAGACTACTGACTCTAGTAAACTCTTGGGTATTAGTCACATGGCGATGTGACCTGTGAGTGTTAATCACATGGCGATGTGAACTAGATTATTGACTCTAGTGCAAGTGGGAGACTGTTGGAAATATGCCCTAGAGGCAATAATAAAAGTATTATTATTATATTTCCTTGTTCATGATAATTGTCTTTTATTCATGCTATAACTGTATTATCCGGAAATCGTAATACACGTGTGAATACATAGACCACAATATGTCCCTAGTGAGCCTCTAGTTGACTAGCTCGTTGTGATCAACAGATAGTCATGGTTTCCTGGCTATGGACATTGGATGTCGTTGATAACGGGATCACATCATTAGGAGAATGATGTGATGGACAAGACCCAATCCTAAGACTAGCACAAAAGATCGTGTAGTTCATTTGCTAGAGCTTTGCCAATGTCAAGTATCTCTTCCTTCGACCATGAGAGCGTGTAACTCCTGGATACCGTAGGAGTGCTTTGGGTGTATCAAACGTCACAACGTAACTGGGTGACTATAAAGGTGCACTACAGGTATCTCCGAAAGTATCTATTGTTTTATGCGGATCGAGACTGGGATTTGTCACTCCGTGTAAACGGAGAGGTATCTCTGGGCCCACTCGGTAGGACATCATCATATGCGCAATGTGACCAAGGAGTTGATCACGGGATGATGTGTTACGGAACGAGTAAAGTGACTTGCCGGTAACGAGATTGAACAAGGTATTGGATACCGACGATCGAATCTCGGGCAAGTAACATACCGATAGACAAAGGGAATTGAATACGGGATTGATTAAGTCCTTGACATCGTGGTTCATCCGATGAGATCATCGTGGAACATGTGGGACCCATCATGGGTATCCAGATCCCGCTGTTGGTTATTGACCGGAGAACGTCTCGGTCATGTCTACATGTCTCCCGAACCCGTAGGGTCTACACACTTAAGGTTCGATGACGCTAGGGTTATAAAGGAAGTTTGTATGTGGTTACCGAATGTTGTTCGGAGTCCCGGATGAGATCCCGGACGTCACGAGGAGTTCCGGAATGGTCCGGAGGTAAAGATTTATATATGGGAAGTCCTATTTTGGCCACCGGAAAATGTTCGGGATTTTTCGGTATTGTACCGGGAAGGTTCTAGAAGGTTCCGGAGTGGGGCCCACCTGCATGGGGGGACCCACATGGACGTGGGTAGTGGGGGCAATGCCCCACACCCCTGGTCAAGGCGCACCAAGATCCCCCCTTAGAAGGAATAAGATCATATCCCGAAGGGATAAGATCAAGATCCCTAAAAAGGGGGGATAACAATCGGTGGGGAAGGAAATAATGAGATTTCTTTCCTCCCACCTTGGCCAACGCCCCAATGGACTTGGAGGGCAAGAAACCAGCCCCTCCACCCCTATATATAGTGGGGAGGCGCATGGGAGCTATACACGAAGTTCTGGCACAGCCCTACCTCTCTTCCTACTCCTCCTCTCCCATGGTGCTTGGCGAAGCCCTGCTGGATTGCCACGCTCCTCCACCACCACCACGCCGTTGTGCTGCTGCTGGATGGAGTCTTCCTCAACCTCTCCCTCTCTCCTTGCTGGATCAAGGCTTGGGAGACGTCACCGGGCTGTATGTGTGTTGAACGCGGAGGTGCCGTGCGTTCGGCACTTGATCATCGGTGATTTGAATCACGACGAGTACGACTCCATCAACCCCGTTCACTTGAACGCTTCCGCTTAGCGATCTACAAGGGTATGTAGATGCACTCTCCTTCTCTCATTTGTCTTTGATGTTTTTACTCGTGCTCGTTGTCACTTCCTTTAGGGGTATCCACTCACATGAGATGAGGTGGTGTCATGCCCTATGGGCGTTGTTCGTGGTATTCCTGCATCGTACAGCTGTCGATGTCCCGGAGTCGAAGTGAGCAGTGTTAAATTGTCGACATGGTCCAAGGTGGTGGTGGGCTTTGAATTCTTCTCATCCGTATCCCACCTCGCTGACGTAGTTCGGCCAGGGCTCTCTGATAAGGAGAGAGATTGAGAGAGTTCAGGATATCGCCACAGGCGAGTGCTTGAAAGTGTCTGCGGCGTGAACTCCATTGTCGGCGCTCCAAATCGCGATTCGATTGGCAGGGTCACGGCGGGGTTCGGAGATCCGGGAGGAGTCCGGCATCCTCGAGTCACGGGTCGTGCAGAGTGCGGGGCGCTTAAGCGTCGGCTCGATAGTTTTTGGATCGCAGCCCCTGACGGTGACGTGCCAACCGTTCATCCTCGGATTGGCGCAATAGGCTCGAGTTAGGTCGGAAAACCGATGCCTGTGTCGCGCATCCAGGACACTGGCCGGGGCCAGAGCCGGATCATGGCCCGCTACGAAGATAGTGCGGCGCGCTTGGCCGGGCTCGAACCCGTCGAAGATCAAGTCTCCGCGGATGTCAGCCGTGTAGTTTAAACTTCCAAACCTGACTTGATGGCCAGGGGCGTAGCTTTCGATCTGCTCCAGGTGGCCGAGCAAGTTGGCCCGCAGAGCGAAGCCGCCGAAGACGAAGATCTGTCCGGGGAGAAAAGTCTCACCCTGGAATGCATCGTTGTTGATGATCAAAGGAGCCATCGGGCCTAAAGGTGACGACACAGAGGAACTCTCAATGAAAGCACCAATGTCGGTGTCAAAACCGGCGGATCTCGGGTAGGGGGTCCCGAACTGTGCGTCTAGGCCAGATGGTAACAGGAGGCAGGGAACACTTTGTTTTACCCAGGTTCGGGCCCTCTCGATGGAGGTAATACCCTACTCCTGCTTGATTAATATTGATGATATGGGTAGTACAAGAGTAGATCTACCACGAGATCAAGGAGGCTAAACCCTAGAAGCTAGCCTATGGTATGATTGTTGTGTATGGAGTTGATTGCCTACGGACTACAACCCTCCGGTTTATATAGACACCGGATAGGGTTAGGGTTACATAAAGTCGGTTACAATGGTAGGAGATCTTGAATATCCGCATCGCCAAGCTTGCCTTCCACGCCAAGGAAAGTCCCATCCGGACACGGGACGAAGTCTTCAATCTTGTATCTTCATAGTCCAGGAGTCCGGCTGAAGGTATAGTCCGGCTACCCGAACACCCCCTAATCCAGGACTCCCTCACCACCGTTCATAATTCTTTCATACATGTCACTCATGAGTCATTGCATATCCCGGTACACCACCGGAGGCATTCATATAGAGTCATATCTTGTTCTAAGTATCAAGTTGTAATTCGTGAGTTGTAAGAAAATAAAAGTGTGATGATCATCATTATTAGAGCATTGTCCCAGTGAGGAAAGGATGATGGAGACTATGATTCCTCCACAAGTCGGGATGAGACTCTGGACAAAAAATAAAAATAAAATAAAAAAAGAGGCCGTAAAAAAGAGAGAGAAAAGGCCCAAATAAAAAAATGAGAGAAAAAGAGAGAAGGGACAATGCTACTATCCTTTTACCACACTTGTGCTTCAAAGTAGCACCATGATCTTCATGATAGAGAGTCTCCTATGTTATCACTTTCATATACTAGTGGGAATTTTTCATTATAGAACTTGGCTTGTATATTCCAATGATGGGCTTCCTCAAAATGCCCTAGGTCTTTGTGAGCAAGCAACTTGGATGCACACCCACTTAGTTTCTTTTTGAGCTTTCATATACTTATAGCTCTAGTGCATCCGTTGCATGGCAATCAGTACTCACTCACATTGATATCTATTGATGGGAATCTCCATAGCCCGTTGATACGCCTAGTTGATGTGAGACTATCTTCTCCCTTTTTGTCTTCTCCACAACCACCATTCTATTCCACCTATAGTGCTATGTCCATGGCTCACGCTCAAGTATTGCGTGAAGATTGAAAAAGTTTGAGAACATTAAAAGTATGAAACAATTGCTTGGCTTGTTATCGGGGTTGTGCATGATTCGAATACTTTGTGTGGTGAAGATGGAGCATAGCCAGACTATATGATTTTGTAGGGATAACTTTCTTTGTCCATGTTATTTTCAGAAGACATAATTGCTTAGTTAGTATGCTTGAAGTATTGTTATTTTTATGTCAATATTAAACTTTTGTCTTGAATCTTTCGGATCTGAATATTCATGCCACAATTAAGAAGAATTACATTGAAATTATGCCTAGTAGAATTCTACATCAAAAATTCTATTTTTTGTCATTTACCTACTCAAGGACGAGCAGGAATTAAGCTTGGGGATGCTTGATACATCTCCAACGTATCTATAATTTTTGATTGCTCCATGCTATATTATCTTCTGTTTTGGACATTATTGGGCTTTATTATCCACTTTTATATTATATTTGGGACTAACCTATTAACCGGAGGCCCAGCCCAGAATTGCTGTTTTTTGCCTATTTTAGGGTTTCGAAGAAAAGGAATATCAAAAGGAGTCCAAACGGAATGAAACCTTCGGGAATGTGATTTTCGGAATGAACAAGATCCAGGAGACTTGGACCCTACATCGAGCAACCAACAGGGAAGCCACGAGGTAGGGGGCGCGCCTACCCCCCAGGAACGCCCTCCACCCTCGTGGCCCCCCTGTTGCTCCACCGACATACTTCTTCCTCCTATATATACCTACGTACCCCCAAACAATCAAATACGGAGCCAAAACCCTAATTCCATTGTTGTAACTTTCTTATCCACGAGATCCCATCTTGGGGCCTGTTCCGGAGCTCCACTGGAGGGGGCATCGATCATGGAGGGCTTCTAGATCAACACCATAGCCTCTCCGATGAAGTGTGAGTAGTTTACCTCAGACCTTCGGGTCCATAGTTATTAGCTAGATGGCTTCTTCTCTCTTTTTGGATCTCAATACAAAGTTCTCCCCTCTCTTGTGGAGATATATTCGATGTAATCTTCTTTTGTGGTGTATTGTTGAGACCGATGAATTGTGGGTTTATGATCAAGTTTATCTATGAACAATATTTGAATCTTCTCTGAACTCTTTTATGTATGATTGGTTATCTTTGCAAGTCTCTTCAAATTATCAGTTTGGTTTGGCCTACTAGATTGATCTTTCTTGCAATGGGAGAAGTGCTTAGCTTTGGGTTCAATCTTGCGGTGTCCTTTCCCAGTGACAGTAGGGGCAGCAAGGCACGCATTGTATTGTTGCCATCGAGGATAACAAGATGGTTTTTTATCATATTGCATGAATTTATCCTTCTACATCATGTCATCTTGCTTAAAGCGTTACTCTGTTCTCTTGAACTTAATACTCTAGATGCATGCTGGATAGCGGTCGATGTGTGGAGTAATAGTAGTAGATGCAGGTAGGAGTCGGTCTACTTGTCTTGGACGTGATGCCTATATACATGATCATACCTAGATATTCTCATAACTATGCTCAATTCTATCAATTGCTCAACAATAATTTGTTCACCCACCATAAAATATCTATGCTCTTGAGAGAAGCCACTAGTGAAACCTATGGCCCCTGGGTCTATCTTCATCATATTAATCTCCCAACAGTTAGTTATTTCCTTTGCTTTTATTTTATTTTGCATCTTTATCATAAAAATACCAAAAATATTATCTTACCATATCTATCAGATCTCACTCTCGTAAGTGACCGTGTAGGGATTGACAACCCCTTATCGTGTTGGTTGCGAGGATTTATTTGTTTTGTGTAGGTGCGAGGGACTCGCGCGTAGCCTCCTACTGGATTGATACGTTGGTTCTCAAAAACTGAGGGAAATACTAACGCTACTTTGCTGCATCACCCTTTCCTCTTCAAGGGAAAACCAACGCAGTGCTCAAGAGTAGCACTTAGCCATAGGAGTTTGACAATAAAAACATGGGCGCAGCCCCTAGTATCCGAGCTAGAGTGTTGCAAGCGTCTAATCAGGAAGTATCGATCCTTCACGTGATGCAGAAGAAATATCCAACGATTTGCAACCTCCGAACAGCTGACCAACTCTCGCGGCATCATGATAGTCAGTTTTCGGCTTTTTCTGCTGAGGTGCTCCTTTGGATAAACCAAGGCACAATCGCAGTAGTTCTCCCTTTACTATCTTAGCCGATATAGCGGAACGTAAGGTAGCAAGCACAGGAGCCGGGCAACCCAACTATTGACCAAAGACATGATTCGAAGCCAATGCATATAATACTAAATTCGGGGTGCCGAATTATACTTATAAAAAGTGTTTGGACTTTTGTTGCCGTAGTGTGGGGTGCTATGAAGCCCCTGGCAAACATCAAACGTACCAAATTGTACGGGTGCTACCTGATAGGGTTACCCACAGGGGAGGAAGAAACAGAAGAAAAAAGGAAAGAAAGAAAACAGAAAAGGTGCAAAGGTGATAAACTGGGGCTTTAAAGCTCCAGCCGCGAATTGTTTTCATTGTAATTTGATTAATACGTCGAGGCGCATTGATACAAGTAGTGTGATAAGCAACATGATATTTAATATGCCAAAAACCAAGGGAGAGCTGCATGTGGGTCCTGAAAAATAGGTAGAGTGATTGTTAACGAAACCACCTTGAAAACCCCCGACGAAGAGAGGGACAGACCAGCCCACGAGGGGCTGGTGCGCCCCCATATAGGTCGAAATAGGAGTAGAAGGAAAGAGGGGAAGGGAGAAGGAAAGGGGAGGATTTGGCCTCCCCCTTCCTTCCCTCCCCCTCTCTCTTTCCTTTCCCCTCTGGTTAATAAGGAGGGGGGTGTCGGTGTTCTGGGAACGGGGGTCCCCAGACTTGCCTGCCTGCGGCCCGCGGCATGGCTCCCCCAGCGGCCCTGTACGGCCCATCTTCACCAGCAAACACCCAAGACCCTCGCGAGGGGCCAAGCCTCGTGAGGTGGATGATGCAAGACCTCCTCAGGGGCGGCCTCACCAGGCTGGCTCGCGAGGGGTGGAGAGATCAAGGCAAGGCGAACTTCGCGAGGTTCCAATGACGCAAGCTATGACGATCAAGACCAGGCGGGCGCCAGGCGGGCGCCAGCGCCCACAGCGTCCTTCTTTCCTCTTTGGTGTTAAGGAGGAAAGCGCAGGTGAGGAGTTCCAAGGCATCAGAGAAAGGTTTCCATATCGGGTCAACAAGACCAAGACCAGCAGGACGGTAGGACGGAGGTCACCATGGAGCCCAAGACGGCGTCACCACCAGAGCCTTAGGCAGGCGAAGACTACTTTTGTCAGGATAACTTGTACTAGTTGTCTCCCTTCGAATTTGGCCATTGTGGGATCCCTTCCCACTCAATATTTGGGAAGAGGACCAGGGCCTCTATAAATAGGACTAGCCCCAACCATAGGGAGGCATCTGATCTTGGATCGGAGCCATTCCATCCTTAGCCTCACACAAGCTCAGCAAGCACAAGAACACCTCTCCTTAGGAGGCTGTTCTTCCCTTGTAACTGTTCATCCACCGCCCAAGAGGCAATCCACCACACCACACTGGAGTGGGGTACTACACCACAACGGTGGCCCGAACCAGTATAAATCTTGTGCTTGTGTTCTTTGGGTTCGTCGAGAGAGGCCATGAGATCATTGAGTGTGCGAGCTAGAGAGGGGGGAGATCTTCATGCACACCCAGTGTTCGAACCTCAAGGGTTTTTGCCGGAACCCGAAATCCGACATTTGGCGCGCCAGGTAGGGGTGCGCCGAGGCCTTCTTCTTCGCCGACCCACGCTTCGTCACTCCACCAAGCTCATGGCCGACGATCGCTAGGCTCGGCAGAGCACCGGGTCTCTATCGCCGCCCGTGTCGCTCAGACGGCCCCAGTAGGAAGGCCTCCCCGTCGTTCTCCGTCACCCGCCGCCAACGCCGTCACCGCTCCGGCGGCAAACGAGCAGCAAGCCTCTTCGCTGTATCCCTCTGTGCGCCGCGACGGCCACACCGCCACCCCATCGCTGACTCCGGCCGGCTCGTCATCTCACGCTCGCCGCACGCCCACGAATGCGCAGGCCGCGCTGCTCATGGCACGCGAGCTCCTGCACTACCATCCAGTCGACGACCTCTACGAGGACTGGCTGGACTGCATCACGGAGCTCGTCAGCACCGCGGGAGGCTCTCCTGCATCGTCCCTCTCGCTGCCTCGCCCGCCCCCAGCTGCAGGCGACGTGGCTCACGAAGCACCTCCGCCTCCTCCACAATAAGATGTCACCCTTGCACCATGGCGTGCTGCTCAGGGAGCACCTCAGCCTCCCCTGCGTCAAGACGGCATCCTTGCTCCAAGATGCACGGCCCAACGGCGCGACCCACCGTGCCACATGCCCGCGCACAAAGAAAGAAGCTGCCAAGGGATTCCCTGTCCATAAGGAAACGCTCCACCACTCCCAGCTCCGCTGCACCAGGATTGCTTGCTGTGACAGGTCCATGCGCCGCGTGCCGCGGCGACGCAGGGGCACCACGACCAAGCTCTGCCTCCATGACGACCCACGGCGGCCACGGCGGGCTGCCACGCCTTCACTCCGGAGTTGCGTTGCGTCATCTGACCGGGCATGTTCAAGCCAGATCTGCCTCCTCGCTACGACGGCAACCCCGACCCTGCGGAGTTTCTGCAGCTCTACGAGCTGAGCATCAAAGCGGCCAACGACGACGAAAAGGTCATGGTGAACTGGTTTCCCATGGCTCTCAAGGACGGTGCCCGCTGAGGGACTGTCATGGGCCGGACTGCAATAACATGATTAACCATATTAATGCCATAGAGTGAAGAGGCCGGATAAATAAACGAGTGTGGGTTCTTAGTACTCACGATGCTGCCAGGGGCTTAGTCCGGGGGCTTCGCTCCGAGCTGCTGTCGACGTCCCATGCGGAGTTATCCACTAGGGGGCCTTCCCCCCCTCTTGGGCGCCTCCGCCTCCAGATTTGTGGCGGCCACCCTCTTCTTTCTCCCCCCATCAGGGGGAGAGTCGCTCTCCTCCTCCTCCTCCTTGTTGTCGCCGTCTTCGGCGGTGGAGGAACGGGTCTTGTCTTCGGACATCATGTCCAAAGTGACCTTGCGACGGGGGCCGCTCCGGACCCCCTTGGCCTTCCCCATGGCCTTCTTCTCCGGCTCCTTATAGGGCACCGGTACCAGCATCTTTGCTAGACGCGGGATGACCGGTTCTTTGGGCAGCGGAGCCGAACACTGGATCTGCTTCGCCCTCTCCATCCAGTCCTGAAGTAGCAATGATAATAAAAGCTTAGATATCATCTGAGGGAGTCCTGGATTAGGGGGTCTCCGGACAGCCGGACTATATCCTTTGGCTGGACTGTTGGACTATGAAGATACAAGATTGAAGACTTTGTCTCGTGTCCGGATGGGACTCTACTTGGCGTGGAAGGCAAGCTAGGCAGTACGGATATGGATATCTCCTCCTTTGTAACCGACCTTGTGTAACCCTAACCCCCTCCGGTGTCTATATAAACTAGAGGGTTTTAGTCCGTAGGACAACATACAATCATACCATAGGCTAGCTTCTAGGGTTTAGCCTCTCCGATCTCGTGGTAGATCAACTCTTGTAATACTCATATCATCAAGAATAAATCAAGCAGGACGTAGGGTTTTACCTCCATCAAGAGGGCCCGAACCTGGGTAAAACATAGTGTCCCTTGCCTCCTGTTACCATCCGCCTTAGACGCACAGTTCGGGACCCCCTACCCGAGATCCGCCGGTTTTGACACCGACATTGGTGCTTTCATTGAGAGTTCCTCTGTGACGTCGCCGTTAGGCTTGATGGCTCCTGCTATCATCGACAGCGATGCAGTCCAGGGTGAGACTTTTCTCCCCGGACAGATCTTTGTGTTCGGTGGCTTCGCACTGCGGGCCAACTCGGTTGGCCATCTGGAGCAGATCGAAAGTTACGCCCCTGGCCACCAGGTCAGGTTTGGAAGCTTAAATTACACAGTCGATGTCCGCGGAGACTTGATCTTCGACAGATTCGAGCCCCTTCCTTGTGCGCCACGCGGTCACGATGAGTACGATTCAGCTCTGCCATCGGATCGTGTTCAGGAGATCGCACTGGCAGCCGCTCCGAGCCTCAATTCGGAGCTAGTTGCGCCATCCATGGACGGGTGGATAGACCCCATCACAGAGTCCGTATCCTCAGCGGCGGTCGAGCCGAATATCGACCTTACCTTTCACGAGAGCCATGTTGTCAAACTGTCGGATCCTTCTCCGGCCACGGACTCCGAACAGCCTGCGCCCATTCCCATCGAATCTGATTGGGCGCCGATCATGGAGTTTACCTCCGCGGATATTTTTCAGCACTCGCCCGTCGGCGACATACTGAACTCATTAAGGTCTCTCTCCTTGTCAGGAGGATCCTGGCCGAACTATGTCCGGCAGTATTGGGATGCGGATGACGAAGAAATTCGCCGCCCACCCACCACCCACTTAGTAGCCACTGTCGACGACTTAACCGACATGCTCGACTTCGACTCCGAAGACATCGACGGTATGGACGACGATGCGGGAGACGAAGTGGAACCACTGCCCACAGGGCACTGGACAGCCACCTCATCATACGATATATACATGGTGGACACACCCAAAGAAGGCAATGGCAACGAGACAATGGAGGATGACTGAGGGAGTCCTGGATTAGGGGGTGTCCGGATGGCCGGACTATACCTTTGGCCGGACTCCTGGACTATGAAGATACAAGATTGAAGACACCGTCCCATGTCCAGAAGGGACTTTCCTTGGCGTGGAAGGCAAGCTTGGCGATACGGATATGTAGATCTCCTACCATTGTAACCGACTTTGTGTAACCCTAGCCCTCTCCGGTGTCTATATAAACCGGAGGGTTTTAGTCCGTAGGACAACATACACAACAACAATCATACCATAGGCTAGCTTCTAGGGTTTAGCCTCTGCAATCTCGTGGTAGATCTACTCTTGTACTACCCATATCATCAATATTAATCAAGCAGGACGTAGGGTTTTACCTCCATCGAGAGGGCCCGAACCTGGGTAAAACTTCGTGTCCCTCGCCTCCTGTTACCATCCGGCCTAGACGAACAGTTCGGGACCCCCTAACCGAGATCCGCCGGTTTTGACACCGACATTGGTGCTTTCATTGAGAGTTCCTCTGTGTCATTGCCATCAGGAAGGATGCCTCGCCCCGTCTTTAAAGACGGCACCATTGCTAAGGGAGCTTTGGATGTCGGCCAAACCCTCCAGCTAGGTGGTTTTCTTATGACCGCCTGTTCGGCTTCTGCGCCGATGATGACCTCTCGAGCCATCGAAAACAATCTTCATGTCAGCTCGGAACTCGCCGAGCAGTTAGATCCAATGGAGCTCTCCTCCATAAACGAGCTCTTGGATCGCTTCGCCGCCCTGGGAGTCACTACGGATTATGACCAGATTGGGCCTAAACCCGATCTGAGAGAGATTAACTCTCCCCAAGTCACCCATCATGTTGCCGTGGTAGAGGGACAGTGCGACGAACCTTCATCTATCTTAAGGACTCGCTACGTCTGGATTCCCGATCCCTCCAAGCCGGATACCCGCGGAGGGGAGGATATCACTCAAGACCTGAACTTAGAGTCAGGCGACGGGCTGGATTCATTGGACAACATCCAGGAATCCAAATTTTCGAGTTCGGAAATTCCTCGGCCTCTGAGCCTCAGATGGGGTGAGGCTTCGGATTTAATTCCACCCACCCACCCCAACATAAGCGATCTATCCAAAATCAGGCAAGAACCCGATGAAACAGTACATCATTACTGGGCCAGATTCCTCCTGGTTAAGAACAGGCTAAGGGACTGCCGCGAGGAAGACGCAATCTCAATCTTCTGCAATAATTGCACGGACAAGGGAATACTCAACGCCATAAGTCGCCGTGATATTACACGCTTCGCTGACTTGGCGTCCATTGTACGAAAGTACTGTGCGATGGAAAGCGCCTGGAAAACCGAAATAAAATTTTGGGACAATCCGGCCCTGAATACAAACCCAGTCCGAAATAAAAGGGTGCATCATCACCAGACACCCGGGTCAAGCACTAAAAAGCAAAAACCCTCTACAGGGCATGGAACCGTACTGGAAGGATGGCTTAATGGACCCTGTAAAATTCACAGTACAGAGGACGCCACACCAACTCACAGCCTCAGAGCATGTTGGATACTCCGGCAGGTGGCCAAAATTGGCGAAAATCTCCTAATTCCGGAGGCCACAGAAAGCCACCCCAGAGACACCAATACGGTATTAACAGTCTTCGAGACTTTCGCATCAAATAATATGCGAAAAAGGACACTCCGCAGCCTTGCCGAAGTCTACCAAGTAGCAACAATAAACCCATGGAGTGACACGGCTATTACCTTTAACGCCAGTGATGAACCTAAATTCCGAACAGCCCGAGCACCAGCCGCATTGGTCCTCAGTCCAATAGTGGACGGCTTTCGTCTTACCAAGGTACTCATGGACGGCGGCAGCGGATTGAACCTCATTTATGAGGAAACCCTTCAAAAAATGGAAATAGACTGGAACCGCATTGAGCGAAGCAGCACAACCTTTAGAGGAATAATCCCCAGTCGGGAAGCGCGCTGTACAGGAAAAATCACACTAGATGTGGTGTTCGGCACGCCGGATAATTACAGGTCCGAAGAGGTCACGTTCCATGTGGCTCCGTTCAGCAGCGGTTATCACGCTCTGCTAGGGCGGGAAGCATTTACAATCTTCCAAGCAATACCCCATTACGGGTACATGAAGCTCAAGATGCCCGGGCCTAACGGGATCATCACTCTCGCTAGTGATCCGGACATAGCACTCCGCGCCGAAAACAAGACAGCCGCACTGGCCCTCGAGGCACTATCCGAAGCCCTAGCGGCTGAGGAACTGACTGCGCTGCGCTCTACGGTGAATAGGGACGATGTGGTACTCGACAAAAGATCCAAGTCCACCTCCTTTAAACCGGCGGACGAAATAGTCAAATTCCAAGTCCATCCAACGGACCCCAATAAAACAGCTTCCATCGGGGCACAGTTAAACCCTGATGTAGACGCCGCACTGCGAGAGTTCCTACGAGAGAACTGGGACATTTTCGCCTGGCACCCTTCAGACATGCCAGGAATCCCACGCAGGCTGGCCGAGCACAGCTTAAATATCCAAACAGGATTCAAACCTGTCAAACAGGCTCTTCGGCGTTTTTCCGAACCTAAGAGACAGGCCATGGGAGAGGAGCTAGCAAAGCTATTGGAGGCCGGATTCATCAGAGATATAAAACATCCGGACTGGCTAGCAAACCTGGTGATGGTACCAAAGAAGGACAAATCCTGGCGCCTGTGTGTTGATTTTAAAGACCTTAACAAGGCTTGCCCAAAGGATCCCTTCCCCCTCCCCCGCATCGATCAAATTATCGACGCTACCGCAGGACACGATTCGTTGTGTTTCCTCGACGCATATTCCGGCTACCATCAAATCAAGATGGCAGAACCAGACCAAGCCGCAACGGCATTTATCACACCATACGGCCCATTCTGCTTCAACACGATGCCCTTCGGGCTCAAAAACGCCGGCGCAACATATCAGCGCATGATTCAGACATGTCTGGCAAGCCAGATCGGCAAAACAGTGGAGGCATATGTAGATGATGTGGTCGTCAAAACAAGACATGTCGAATCTCTAGTAGACGACTTGAGGCTCACATTTGATAACCTCCGAACATACGACATCAAGCTCAACCCGGAAAAATGCGTTTTCGGCGTTCCAGCCGGAAAGCTCTTGGGCTTCATTGTATCCGGTAGAGGAATTGAAGCAAATCCAGCCAAGATCCGAGCTCTGTCGCAACTGGATATCCCAAAGGACCTCAAACAAATACAAAAGTTAACCGGATGCGTGGCGGCTCTAAGCCGCTTTATCTCCCGCTTGGGAGAAAAGGCCCTACCCCTTTACCGCCTCCTTCGGCGCACCGAACACTTCAAATGGACGGATGCAGCCACGGCCGGACTCGACGAAATAAAAGCCATACTGGCAACAAACCCAGTCCTGGCCGCGCCAAACATTGGCGAACCAATGCTATTATACATTGCAGCAACACATCAGGTTGTAAGCGCAGTGCTCGTCGTCGAACGAGAAGCGGACGGACACAAATTCCCCCTTCAAAAGCCGGTCTATTATGTGTCCACTGTCCTCACTCCCTGCAAATCACGGTACCCGCATTATCAAAAGATTGCGTACGCGGTATTCATGGCATCCCGGAAGCTACGACACTACTTTCAAGAGTGTTCAATAACAGTAGCCTCGGAAGTACCACTTAACGATATTATAAACAACCGTGACGCAACGGGCCGGATTGCAAAATGGGCCATTGAGCTCCTCCCGTTCGACATAACTTATAAGCCACGGCGAGCCATCAAGTCGCAAGTCTTGGCCGACTTCGTCGCAGAATGGACGGAGGCCGAACTCCCTAAAGAGTACGACACATATTCAAATTGGATCATGCATTTCGACGGCTCCAAGATGTTGGCCGGACTGGGGGCTGGCGTCGTTTTGACGTCCCCCACAGGAGACACAGTTCAATACGTACTCCAGATTATGTACACGGACTCCAACAATGCAGCCGAATATGAGGCCCTTTTACATGGTCTCCGGATGGCAGTATCCATGGGCATTCAACGCCTAGAGGTGCGCGGGGACTCGAACCTCGCAATATCCCAAATAAATGGAGACTTCGATGCCAAGGATCCAAAAATGGCAGCTTACCGCAACGCCGTCCTAAAAATGTCAGCTCGGTTCGAGGGGCTTGAATTTCACCATATAGCCCGGGAAAATAATCAGGCGGCAGATGTCCTGGCACGCATCGGCGCAAAACGCGATGTAGTCCCCCCCCAACATCTTCTTGGAAAGGCTGTTCAAGCCATCCGTAGTATGGGAAGGGGAGCCGAACAATAACAGCCCGGACCCAACCGCACTGCCCGACACCGAACATTCTGACACAATCGGAGGCTCTGCCAATGAAATAACACCTTCAGCCCACGTAATAATGGCCGTCATCGCCCCGTGGACAGAACCATTCCTCGCCTACCTTACTAGGCAGGAACTCCCCGAGGACCAAAATGAGGCACGCTGCATAGTGCGGCGATCCAAAGCCTACAGAGTCCACGAGGGAGAGCTTTATAAGAAAAGCACTACCGGAGTCCTTCAAAGGTGCATCTCCGAAGAGGAGGGGCGGAACCTCCTGGCTGAAATTCATGCCGGACTCGGCGGTCATCACGCTGCAGCTCGGTCCCTTGTAAGCAAGGCCTTCCGTACAGGCTTTTATTGGCCGACGGCCCGGGCAGACGCTCAGGACTTAGTCCAACGATGCACCGGTTGCCAGCTCTTTGCAAACCAAAGCCATATGCCACCCACCGCCCTCCAAACTATCCCCATTACTTGGCCCTTCGCGGTCTGGGGGCTTGACATGGTTGGACCCCTTAAAGGCGGAACCCACAAGCAAAAATACTTACTGGTCATGGTGGATAAGTTCACCAAATGGATAGAAGCCAAGCCTGTTAAGACGGCCGAATCCGGACCGGTGATAGACTTTATATCCGGGGTTGTACACCGTTACGGCGTCCCCCACAGCATCATCACTGATAACGGCACGAACTTCACGGCCGACGAGGTAAAACTCTGGTGCAAAAACATGGGCATCAAGCTCGATTATGCTTCCGTCTATCACCCACAAACTAACGGCCAGGTCGAACGTGCAAATGGTCTTATCATGAGCGGCATCAAACCCAGATTAGTGCGGTCCCTCAAGGAATCTAACACGCACTGGGTAGAGGAGCTCGACTCCGTACTCTGGGGGCTGCGGACCACGCCGAATCGCACCACCGGATACACACCATTCTTTATGGTGTACGGCGCAGAGGCAGTTTTGCCTTGCGACATAATTCATGACTCACCTCGAGTGCGCATGTACGAAGAAAGAGAAGCCGAGCTCGATCGGCAGGACAGCTTGGACGCATTGGAGGAGGAGCGTGACGTGGCAAAAGCCCGCTCCACATTCTATCGACAGCAGGCTCGAAGATACCAAAGCAGAGAAGTACGAGCCAAAAATTACAACATCGGCGAATTAGTTCTACGACTACCGGACAAGAAAAAGGACAAACTCAAGCCCAAGTGGGAAGGTCCCTTCATAATTGACCAAGTCCTGACTGGTGGAGCGTACCGCCTGCGAGATGCATCGGATAACCGACTCGAGCCGAACCCATGGAACGCAGCCCGTCTCTGAAGATTCTATGCCTAACGCCGGACTCTGTGTTCGTCTCTTTCCTCTGTCCATTTTTTATATACTTTCTGTCTTATATTCCTCTTCTTCTCTCTCTCTCTTATAGCCTTTAAAGGCTCATAAAGTGACGCGCTATCCGCGCTCATTAAACCTGGGGGCTTCTTTAAACAGAAGCTTATTTATACGGGCTTCATGCCCAACACATGTGTCACACTTCCGCATGTACCTTTTATTCACCATTATATGCATCGATATGACTTAAGTTTTGGCCAAGCTGGGTTGCCTGGCTCCTGTGCTTACCCCTACGTTCCCGATTGTTCGGCTAGGTGGTAAAGGGAGCACCTCTGCGATTGTTACTGCCGGGTCAGCCGGACGTGTACCTCAGACTGGGTGAAGCCGAAAGCTAGCGTTCTTAAGGGAATATTCGGTCGGTGAACTAAAGATGATCTTTTTTTATTTATCTATATGCCCCAGATGTTTTTCCTGTGTTTCTTTTCGCGGCATGGACATGCACTTTAGGGCATGCCTCCTAGGGAAAGGAACCCCTAACGGAACTATTCTCCCTGGAAGATGTTTCTTACTAACCATGTAATATAACATAACTAGTCGGGCACTTGTCTGTTCACGCACTAATGACCCCTACGCCTGGTCTCCATGCATTCCCCGGTTCCTATATAACCGCCTAAGAATTCGGACACACTCCGGACCGTCAGGTCCCGAGGCTGAAGCGAAAAGGTCGGCCATGACAAATGATCTACAATCCGGCTAGAAGGCATTATAAATGTCAATTAAATTACATAGTCATTTTGACTGATTGTATTCCTCTTCAATACCATCTAACAGGCTGTCTAATTTACAGTCCTGCTGGGAATACTTTGCGGCCAACTCTACTTGGCCGTATACTAAGCTTACAGGGATCTCCTTCCCATCGGGCCCTACAGGACCGACCTCGGCCATGTGGTTGGGGTCAGCCTTTGTGTACCGCGTCTTCACCATGGCCCAGGCCTCCCTAGCGCCTTGACGGCAGGCCGATATCTTCCACAATCGGAAGCGCCGCCGTGCTCCCTTTAGCTTCTCCGCAAGCTCTCCAAGACCTTCGGGCATGGAGATGGATGGCCACAGGGCCTGGGCGACGCCTTGCATCGCCTGCCGAACTCGATCGAGCAGTTGCGAGAGCTCGGGAAGAAGGTCACCCGTAGAACCGGGCATCTCCTCTGCAGGACGACCTGTTAGCACACCTACAGACATTGCTCTGTTAGTCGACTTCCCCGCCGAACTTTCTTTCAAAGGTTCGTTCAAGCACTTACTAAATATGCCGCGCCGAAGCCGCTGATTCTCCTTCACGGAGTCTGACAGCTGGGCACGAACATCTTTCAGCTCGACGCCCAGCTTGGTGTTGGCATCTTGGAGATCGTTCTTCTCCCGCCTCACCTTTGTCAGCACCTTCTCACCAGCCTTTAGCTGGCGTAGGAGGTGTTGCCTTTCCGGATTCAATCCGGCGCCATCTGCAATTTCATTTGTCAGATTCGCACCCATGCCGTGCTTCGCAAAATACTTATCTTTCGAAGTGTATATTACCAGAGGGGGTCTCCTTGGGCTCCCCTGCCGCGGCTAGTGTGGCCTCAAGTTGGGCTTTGCACTCTTCCAGCTCCTTGGACAGTAGGGAATTCTTTTCTGTAAGAATGTGCATAACAAATGATCCTTAAATCAGTTATTCTAACTGTTTCAAGTCTCGGGGGCTACTGGTATATATATAATTACCAAAATTTTCTTACCCGTATGTCTTTTACATATTGCTCCGTGGCTCTGGCTAGACCATTTCGAGCGGTACGGAGGTACGCATCTCCCGAGTTGAAGGCATCTAACGCCCCTTGAGAGAAACAAGCGTCGCGAAGAATTATCCGGCGACGCCTGTGGTTCATGGCACTCTCCACCTCAGAGTTGGTGGCAGACAACCCATCCACATCCTTCGTCGGAGGAGCGTCTGGCGCGCGCCTTGCGTTCGCCTCCGCCTCCGGGCCAGGCTTTTTGGAGCCTGGCTGGTGGAGGCGCGATTGGCAGCCTCTTCGGATATAGTCCGGCAAGGTCTCTTTGTCCTGAAGAAAGCACGAGTGTCAGTGTGCCTCGAAGGTATAACACCCGGGATAAGGGGGCGTGCCATACCTTTGTGCTGACGCCTCGGTCCGGACTGCACTTCTTTTCTGCCCACGGGGCCCTGCGGCCCCTCGTTGGCTTGTCGCCGCAGGTTCGGCCTTCCGCCTTAAAAACCTCCCATGCAAAGTTCGGTTGTAATCAGGAAACTGAAAACACGAGAGGGCGGACACCTATTCGGGGTACTGGGACTTCGATCTCAGTTACCTGGGAGGCCAAGATTAGCCCTGGGTAATCGGCCGTAATGGCCACCAAGGCGTTGTCCTTGCTCAATTGATGGAACACTCCATCAATCAGCTCCACAGATATGTCCGGATCCTCTTGAGAGGCCGGGTCGAGGGACCGTCCTGGGTCCTCGGGTTGTGGAGGAGGGCTGCTTATTTCCTTAACAGCCCGGCGCAGTTCCTGCGTTGAAGTCGTCAGACTGAATATTTAACAATGGGAATACAAAACGGATGGGCAAGTAAATGCGACCGCTTACCCAGCTTGGGGGATTGTGCATAGAGAATCCACCCTGTGGGTTGACGCGGAGAAATTCCTCCTCTTCTCCCTTATACAAAGTGGACAAGATCTTTAGTAGAGCGGCAGCTGAATCCGGCCCCTTACGGCCGTAGCGGGTGGCGTCGTCCTCCCCGTTGAAGTCCCACATGGGGTGGCTTCTATACTGAAGCGGTTGCACCCCCCGCATAATGCATTCGGCCATAACCCCGATCATGGTTAGTCCGGAATGGGCTAACAATCTTATTCGGCCCATCAGGTAAATGATGTCCCTGTCACTTTCCCTCTGAGGCCTCCGTGGACGCCAGCTTAGGCGCTTCTTTAAGGGAGCACTGTCGAATTCAGGGAGGCCGATCCGGACAGGATCCGGCAGCGGGACGTCTTCTATATAAAACCATTCCGAGGGCCAGTCTTCGGACGCCTTCTTTGGGGTTCCGGACAGATATCCGGTCCCGGCGATGCGCCACACTTCGGCTCCGCCCACTTGATACATTGACCCCTCCTTAGAGCGGGGCACAAGGCAGAATAACCTTTTCCATAGCCCGAAATGAGCCTCGATACCCAAAAACAGCTCGCAGAGGGCTACGAAGCCCGCGATATGCAATACGGAGGCAGGCGTGAGATTGTGTAGCTGGAGGCCATAGAACTCCAGGAGCCCCCGGAGAAATGGATGGATTGGAAATCCGAGCCCCCTTATTAAATAAGGGACGAGGCACACCCGCTCTCCTTTGGAGGGATTAGGGGCACTCTCCGCTTGCTCTCCGCCATTATAGATGGCAAGGCCGGCTCGAACCGGGACCATATAGGCCGGGGGGAGAAATCCCTTGGTCTGGAGCGTCACTAGCTCGCTATGCGGGATGGAGCATCTCTCCCAATATCCAGGCTGAGGGCTGGAAGGGCGAGAGGAGGAGTCGCGACGGCTGGCCATGGTGGAATGGACCTTTGTCGGATGCGCTCTGATGAACACTCGCGAAGGGGGGAAGATGTGGTTTGGATCTAAATCCTCGTCCCCTTAAATAGGTCAGCTCATTTACGCGGCTAGGGGTGTGAATGTAAAAACACTCAGACTTTTCATATTCGTTTGACACGTGGGAAGCGGCCATTATTGAGCGTAGAAGCCAAGGAGCGCAACATCTACAAGAAACCGGACTTTATTCAACAGGTACACGGAATTTGGAGGAGAACCCACCTTGCAATGCCGAAGACAATCTGCGCGCCAGACTCATCGTCATTGAAGCCTGGTTCGGGGGCTACTGAGGGAGTCCTGGATTAGGGGGTGTCCGGATGGCCGGACTATACCTTCAGCCGGACTCCTGGACTATGAAGATACAAGATTGAAGACTCCGTCCCGTGTCCGGAAGGGACTTTCCTTGGCGTGGAAGGCAAGCTTGGCGATACGGATATGTAGATCTACTACCATTATAACCGACTTTGTGTAACCCTAGCCCTCTCCGGTGTCTATATAAACCGGAGGGTTTTAGTCCGTAGGACAACATACACAACAACAATCATACCATAGGCTAGCTTCTAGGGTTTAGCCTCTCCAATCTCGTGGTAGATCTACTCTTGTACTACCCATATCATCAATATTAATCAAGCATGACGTAGGGTTTTACCTCCATCGAGAGGGCCCGAACCTGGGTAAAACTTCGTGTCCCTCGCCTCCTGTTACCATCCGGCCTAGACACACAGTTCGGGACCCCCTACCCAAGATCCACCGGTTTTGACACCGACAATGAACCCTCCAAGAAGCAACCCAAGCGCCGACGTCAGCGGCACCGCTCTAAGTCCCGCCAAGGCAAAAGTGGTGATACCGGCACTATAGCACTCCGGACAGTGCCGAAGACGCCAACAATCCCCTCCAGCAAGATTTAGAGCAGGAGGATGGAGAAGCCAGCCCTCCTGATAGAGCAGCAGATGGAGAGGCGGAGGATGATAATTACATGCCTCCCTCCGAAGACGAGGCAAGCCTTGACGATGATGAATTTATTGTGCCAGAGGATCCCGTCGAACAAGAGCGCTTCAAGCGCCGGCTTATAGCCACGACAAATAGCCTTAAGAAAAAGCAGCAGTAGCTTCAAGCTGATCAAGATTTGCTAGCTGACAGATGGACTGAAATCCTTGCGGCCGAGGAATATAAACTCGAACGCCCCTCCAAGAGTTACCCAAAATGCAGGTTGCTACCCTGACTGGAGGAGGAAGCACCAAAACCAACATCTCCGGCATATGACGCGGCTGAGCGGCCACCTCGTGGCCGAGACAGAGAGGCATTCCAGTCAAAAGCTCAGCCCGCACCCCGATGCCATTCAAATAAAAAGGTATGGGGAAATACGCCAGACCTGCAAGACGTATTGGAGGACAAAGCAAAACATGCAATATCGATCTACGGATCACGAGGGCGCGCCACTATGCGAGACGATAATCGTCACGCCGGATATAGTAAAAGTAAGTCCGGCCAGGCCGAACACAGCGGGCAAGACTCATTTGAGCTGCGTCGCGATATAGCCCAGTACAGAGGCGCCGCACACCCCATATTCTTCACAGACGAAGTAATGGATCATCAAATCCCAGAGGGTTTCAAGCCCGTAAATATAGAATCATACGACGGCACAACAGATCCTGCAGTATGGATCGAGGATTTCCTCCTGCACATCCACATGGCCCGCGGTGATGACCTACACGCAATCAAATACCTCCCACTCAAACTCAAAGGACCAGATCGGCATTGGCTCAACAGCTTGCCAGCAGAGTCCATTGGCTATTGGGAAGATCTGGAAGCCGCATTCCTCGACAACTTTCAGGGCACATATGTGCGACCACCAGATGCCGATGACTTGAGCCACATAATTCAGTAGCCAGAGAAATCGGCCAGGCAATTCTGGACACGGTTCCTAACAAAGAAAAATCAAATCGTCGACTATCCGGATGCGGAGGCCCTAGCATCTTTTAAGCACAACGTCCGCGACGAGTGGCTCGCCCGACACCTTGGTCAGGAAAAGCCGAAATCTATGGCAGCCCTCACGACACTCATGACCCGCTTTTGTGCGGGAGAAGACAACTGGCTGGCTCATAGCAATAACATATCAAAGAACAACGATACTTCGGATACCAAGGATGGCAATGGCAGGTCACGTCGCAACAAACATAAGCGCCGCATTAACAGCGATAATAACGAGGATACGACAGTCAATGCCGGATTCAAAGGCTCTAAACCCGGTCAGCGGAAAAAGCCATTCAAACAAAGTACGTCGGGCCCGTCCAGCTTGGACCATATACTCGATCGCTCATGTCAAATACACGGCACCCCAGACAAGCCAGCCAATCACACCAACAGGAATTGTTGGGTGTTCAAGCAGGCCGGCAAGTTAATTTCCGAAAACAAGGACAAGGGGCCGCATAGCGATGACGAGGAAGAGCCCCGACAGCCACACACTGGAGGACAGAAGAGGTTTCCCCGCAAGTGCGGACAGTGACCATGATATACGCAACCCACATCCCCAAGAGGGAGCGGAAGCGTGCGCTCAGGGACGTATATGCGTTGGAGCCAGTCGCCCCAAAGTTCAACCCATGGTCCTCCTATCCGATCACTTTTGATCGCAGGGACCACCCCACTAGTATCCGTCATTGCGGATTCGCCGCATTGGTCCTAGACCCAATCATTGATGGATTTCACCTCACTCGAGTCCTTATGGATGGCGGCAGCAGCCTGAACCTTCTTTATCAGGACATAGTGCGCAAAATGGGTATAGACCCCTCAAGGATCAAACCCACAAAAACGACCTTTAAAGGTGTCATACCAGGTGTAGAGGCCCACTGCACAGGCTCAGTCACACTGGAAGTGGTCTTCGGATCCTCGGATAATTTCCGAAGCGAAGAGTTAATCTTTGATATAGTCCCATTCCGCAGTGGCTATCATGCACTGCTCGAGCGAACCGCATTTGCGAGATTTAATGCGGTACCGCATTATGCATACCTCAAGCTCAAGATGCCAGGACCTCGGGGGGTCATTACAGTTAATGGAAACACAGAGCACTCTCTCCGAATGGAGGAGCACACTGCGGCCCTCGCAGCAGAAGCGCAAAGCAACCTCTTAAGGCAATCCACTAGTTCGGCGATTCAAGGACCCGGACAACTTCAAGCGCGCTTGGAGCAATCGGCAACTAGACCGCCTGGCGTGATCTGAGCTCGCGTAGCAATGCGGCCCCCACCCCAGTCCCAGCCGAACGGTGAAACTCATGCCACGCGTACATAATTACGCATTAAAAATACCATGGGCACAGGTGGGGAGGGGGGACACACCACGGCACGCCCCAAGACGCAGCTTAAACCGCACTAGGGGCTTCCCGTTTGGTTATTTTTCTCTTTTTCAGGACCTTAATCTCTGGAAACCCAGTCCGGCAGCACTATCGCCGAACACTTGATGCAGCAACCAAGGAGGCAGAAAGCTACGTCACAGCACGGAATTCCCAGGTGGATTACAATAATGAGCGAAATATTTGATTTAATATTGTTCCTCAGCTTGCCCTTGGAAGGGACATAGTCCTACTCTTTGCTTATCGCACCATCTGTATCATTTTGCTTTAACGCACCTTTTTGAATAAACAATGCATAACATTACGACTATTATTGCATTCCTGTTATATATATATATATGTTCATTAATGACGCCTTGCAACCGTACACTTTGGTACGGCCAATACACCAGGGGCTTACGTACCCCACAATATGGTGTGAAAAGTCCGAACACTTTCACAAGTGCGGCACCCCGAACTTATAGCATTATATGCATCAGCTCCGAATCATGTCTTTGGTCAAATGTTGGGTTTGCCCGGCTCCTATGTTTTGGTACCTTACGTCCGCTCTATCGGCTAAGGTAGCGCTAGGAGAACTACTGCGATTGTGCCCCAGTTCTGCCGGGCTTAGCACCTCAGTAGAGAAAGCTAAAACTGACTGTCATGATAAGGCGAGAGACTGGTCGCTGTTCGGCGAGGTTTCGAGTCCCTAAAGACTTATGCCACTTAGGGCGAGCGGCTGGCCCTGTCCGGCTTAAAGGCGTGTATCGCACCCCGAATTCGGCCTTCCGAATACCAGGGGCTTCGCCAAAATTTAAAATTGTAGAATTCTATGGCTAAGTGAGAGAGATAAAGCATTATTAGTCTGGTTGCCTTGTTCGTTGTGCTGAGCAACTCCCTCGAAGGACCCAAACATGGGAACAAGAGTGCTCAGGTTTATCCCGAACACCCCAGCACTCGTGGCATGGGGGAAGAAGCCGAGGACTAGCCATCTCTCAGATTGGATAAACGGCCAAACAGAAGGTAATATTTTAAATTCACACAAGCGTTGCATAGCGCATATGAAACAAGTTTTCATCATACAGGATCACACGAGCAAGTTTACTCAAATATTACATCCTTTGAACATTCGTCCGCTACAAGACGGGCACCCTTTAGGACACCCTCATAATAAATCTCGGGGGTGTGATGCTCCTTGCCCTGCGGCGGCCCTTCCTTGATCAGCTTCACAGCATCTAGCTTGGCCCACTGCACCTTCACACGGGCGAAAGCCCGACGTGCCCCTTCGATGCAGACGGACCGCTTGACGACCTCCAGCCGTGGGCAGGCATCCACAAGCCGCCTCACCAGGCCAAAGTAGCTGTTCGGAAGGGCGTCACCAGGCTACAGCTGGACTATAAGGCCCTTCATGGCCTGTTCGGCCGCCTTGTGCAGCTCGACCAGCTGCTTTAGCTGGTCGCTCAGAGGCATCGGGTGTTCGGTCTCAGTATACTGAGACCAGAACAGCTTCTCCGTTGAGCTTCCCTCCTCGGCCTGGTAAAATTGTGCGGCATCCTACACGCTGCGGGGCAAATCTACGAATGCTCCTGGAGAGCTCCCAATTCGGGTAAGTAATCGGTAATTTACTTTCACATGCTTGCTTTGCATATAGAATGCCTTACCCGCCGCTATTTTCTTCATCGCGTCAATCTCCTGGAGGGCCTTTTGGGCCTCGGCCTTGGCACTCTTTGCGCTCTCAAGGGCCGCGGCAAGTTCAGACTCTCGCGTCTTCGAGTCAAGCTCCAACGCCTCGTGCTTTGTCACGAGAGCCTGGGGCTCTTGCTGCACCTCGCCCACACGAGCCTCTTGTTTTTCCCGCTCGGTGCGCTCCTTGGCCGCTTTATCTTTGGCCTTGGTTAGCGCTTGCTTCAGGGTCGCCACCTTGGTCGTGGCCCCTGGCAAATATACGATGATCCTGTCATTTTGCAATCGCGTCTTCTTTTATATATACATATCTATAGACAGGGTATTACTTACCCTTGTTCTCCTCGAGCTGCCTCTTGGCAAGGCCAAGCTCTTTCTTGGACCCCTTGGGGTCCCGCTTTAGTACGGCGACCTCCGCAGTCAGTGCGGTGGACGCCAGCAGCGAGGCCTGCATACGCATATTGACATACTCATATTAGACTCCTGCGATATTATTTGATCCTCTGTTCGGCTTTTCTTTGTGAACACCGAACAAAGCATCGGGGGCTACTGTCTATGCGGTAATATTTTTCCTATATTTTAAAACACTTACCTCAAAGCCTGTTAGAAGGCTGGCACAGGCTTTAGTCAATCCGCTCTTGGCGGACTGAACCTTATGGACCACCGCACTCATAATAGTACGGTGCTCCTCGTCGATGGAAGCGCTGCGAAGCGCTTCCAGCAGATTGTCCGACGCCTCTGGATGGACAGAGGTCACCGGCACAGGCGTCTTGCCCCTCTTAGAAGGAGGCCACCTGCCTGAGCCCGGAACCACTGGAGGTTCCGGTGCGGTGTTCGGCTGAGGGCCGAACTCGGAGTTCTCAGGGGCCTTGTCCCCTCGGCTCCCGGAGTCCGGGAGGCCGCCTTGAGGCACCTCCGAGACTGTCTCCCCTCGACCTGGTGGCCTCGTGAGACAACACCTCGGCGTCGTCCGCAGGATAGGGGGAGGTGGCGGCCGGAACTGGATCACTATCCATGTCCGACGAGCCCAGGGAGCCGTCCGATGATACATCGATACGGGCTCGGGGCGGCCTGCATAATCATATTTCGGCGTTAGGTGAAGTAGTGCGGCAAAGGAATACTATGACTTGCTCTAGTATCCGAATACTTATGACTTCCCCAGGGGCTTGGCCCTGGGCAGCCACTCGTCTTCGCCGTCGGCGGCGGCGGTAGAGTAGTCCGGAAGGAGAGTTCTCCCCTTCTTGGACCCTTTGGCCTCCCCAGTTGGGTAGGCCTTCCTTTTCTTGTATCCCCCGTCTGGAGGGGGAGCATCTTCTTCTACCTCCTCGTCTTCGGGGAGGATTGCGCGTAGAGTCCTCGGACGGTGAGTCCGACGACGCCTGGCATCGGGAACTCTTTCGGGTTCCCTTGGCCTTCTTGGTCTTCTCCGGCACCGGATAAGGAGCCGGAGTCAGCATCTTCGCCAGAAGAGCGTCTGCTGGGCCTTCAGGCAAAGGAGCCGGACAGTTGATCTGTCCGGCCGTCTCCTGCTAGTCCTGTCAAAGGTACAGGAGTTTAGATCCTGCATGGAGTCAATCTATAAAAAATAAGGATCCTGTGAAAGGTAAAGTAGCTTACCGCACTGGCTTGGCGCTTCGCGCCGAATCCGCGATCCTCAGTAATGGGAGGGGACCTCGGCGCTTTGAACAGCACCCTCTAGGCATCTTCGTGAGTTGTGTCGAAGAGCCTGTTCGGAGTTCGCTGCTGCGCCGGGTCGAACTCCCACAAGTTGTCCCGTTGTTGGCATGGGAGGATCCGGTGGTGGAGCATGACCTGGACTACGTTGACGAGTTTGAGCTTCTTGTTCACCATGTTCTGAATACATGTTTGGAGTCCGGTCAGCTCTCCCGAACTACCCCAGGACAGGACCTTCTCTTTCCAGGAGGTGAGCCGCGTGGGGATGCCAGATCGGAACTCGGGGGCTGTTGCCCATGCAGGGTCACGCGGCTCGGTGATGTAGAACCACCCCGATTGCCACCCCTTTATGGTTTCCACAATGGAGCCCTCGAGCCATGTAACGTTGGGCATCTTGCCCACCATGGCGCCTCTGCACTCCGCCTGGCGCCGCCCACAACCTTCGGCTTGACATTGAAGTCTTCAGGCATAAGCCGAAGATGGGGCTTGATGCGGAGGAAGGCCTCGCACACGATGATAAACGCTGAGATGTTGAGGAGAAGTTTGGGGCCAGGATTCATGGAAAGTCCAGGCCCAGTAGAACATAAGCCCGGTCCGAATGGGTGGAGGGGAACCCCAGTCCGTGGAGGAAGTGGTGGAGGAAACACTACCCTCTCGTGAGGTTCCGAGGTGGGGATGACTGCCCTCATTGGAGCCGGTGTTTCGATGCGTCGGGCGGTATCCTGGCTCTCCCAGGCTCTTGATGTCTCCCTCCGTGACGGAGGAGGGACCATCCACTGCTCCGCCCGGACATGGTTGAGAAGGTTGAGGTGGAAGTGCGGACTTGGGCCAGAGCTCGATGTGCGAAAACGGATTGAGCAAAGGAGGAAGCATGGATGAAGGTGAATCCTTATCCTTATATGGGCGGACGAAACTAAGCGTCCCACTAGCCTGGTAAACTCACTCATCCCCAAGCGCCCGTAATCGATGGTGGGTTGGTTACCCATGCCCGTATTGATGATGAATCCCGTAATAAGGGGGACACGATCTCTGCTTTGACAAGACATGTCAAGAAACGGCCTCGCGTTATGCGCGGGGCTAGTTAAAGAAAAACGGTTCGAATAATCGCCGAGCCATGGCATGATGTCATGTTGCCAAAACGTGTCATCAGATTAGATTGGTGGAAATATTATTCTCTCTACGGTGGTATGTGGAACTTATTTTGCAGGTTCGGACACCATCCTTTTATTCGAACTCTTCTATGGTGTATCCGGAGGAGGAACCCGCCTTGCAATGCCGAAGACAACACTGCGCGCCGGACTCATCGTCATTGAAGCATGGTTCAGGGGCTACTGAGGGAGTCCTAGATTAGGGGGTCTCCGGACAGCCGGACTATATCCTTTGGCCGGACTGTTGGTCTATGAAGATACAAGATTGAAGACTTCGTCTCGTGTCCGGATGGGACTCTACTTGGCGTGGAAGGAAAGCTAGGTTGTACGGATATGGATATCTCCTCCTTTGTAACCGACCTTGTGTAACCCTAACCCCCTCCGGTGTCTATATAAACCGGAGGGTTTTAGTCCGTAGGACAACATACAATCATACCATAGGCTAGCTTCTAGGGTTTAGCCTCTCCGATCTCGTGGTAGATCAACTCTTGTAATACTCATATCATCAAGAATAAATCAAGCAGGACGTAGGGTTTTACCTCCATCAAGAGGGCCCGAACCTGGGTAAAACATCGTGTCCCCTGCCTCTTGTTACCATCTGCCTTAGACGCACAGTTCGGGACCCCCCACCCGAGATCCACCGGTTTTGACACCGACATCATGCTTGAAACAAGCAAGTAGGGGATGCATTAAAAATAACATACCTCGTTGGCAAGGTGGTTAATGTCGTGCCCGCGGTCCGAATCTGTGGCCGGCGGTGTCTCTTTGCCCTTGAAGAGCAACTTCCAGGCGTCTTCGTGAGTTGTTTCGAAGAGCCTCTTCAGGGTATGGTGCTTCTTCGGATTGAGCTCCCATAGAGGGCGTCTTCCGCTTTGGCATGGGAGAATTCGGTGAACTAGCATCACCTGGATTATATCGACAAGCTTGATATCTTTGTCCACCATACTTTGAACGCGTGTCTGTAGTGCTATCAGCTCATCTGGCGAACACCGGTTCAGGCTCTACTCGACCCAGGAGGTGAGCCGCATTGGAGCGCCGGAGTTGAATTCAGCAACTGTGGCCTAGTTTGCGCCGCGGGGTTCTGTGATGTAGAACCATTGTTTCTGCCATTCCTTGACAGTATCCACGAAAGTGCCTTTCGGCCAGGAGACATTGGTCAGCTTGCTCACCATGGAGCCCCCGCACTCCGCGTGCTGGCCATACACCACCTTCGGCTTCACGTTGAAGACCTTGAGCCACAACCCGAAGTAGGGTTGGATGCGGAGGAAGGCCTCACACACGACGATGAATGCCGAGATGTTGAGGAAAGAGTTCGGGATATATCATGGAAGTCTATCCCATAATAGTACATCAGCCCGTGGACGAAAAGGTAGAGTGGAAACCCTAGCCCGCGGAGGAAATGAGGGATGAATACCACCCTCTCATTGGGCTTCGGTGTGGGGACGACTTGCCCCTGGGCTGGAAGACGGTGGGCGATTTCCTTCGCCAAGTACCCGGTCGCCCGAAGCTCAGTAATGTCCTTCTCCTTAACGGAGGAGACCATCCACTTGCCTTGACCTACAGATCCGGACATGGTTGAGTGCTAGCTTGAGTGGGAAGGAGATGAGAACTTGGGCACTGGAGCTCAAGAGTGGAAGGGTAGAGGAAGAGAGAAGGCGTGGTTGAAGAAGGGGGAATCCTTATCCCCTTATAAAGGCAGTGAATATCGAACGCCTCGCCACTCGCCCTAAAACTCGCCTATTCCCAAGGGCTGTGTAAATGACACGGTTGGGTTACCCATGCCCGCATTGATGAAAACCCTGCAATAAGGGGACACGATCTCTGCTTTGACAAGACGTGCCAATGGAAACCGCATCTCAAAGCACGGAACGACAGACAAAAACGGTTTGATATAGTGATCGAACAGATGTGATGTCATCTTGCAAAACGTTGTCAGCAGATGGGACTCGTGAAATATTATATTCCTTGCGGTTGTGTGTGGTACTTGTGTTGCAGATTTGGATACCTTCGTTTTATCCGAAGACTATCCTGGAGTATTCGGAAAGTAGAACCCGCCTTGCAATGCCGAAGACAATCTGCGCGTCGGACACATCGTCATTGAAGTCTGGTTCAGGGGCTATTAAGGGAGTCCTGGACTAAGGGGTCCTCAGACGTCTGGCCTGTTAGCCATGGGCCAGACTGATGGGCCGTAAGGATACAAAGACCAAAGACTCTACCTGTGTCCGGATAGGACTCTCCTTGGCATGGAAGGCAAGCTTGGCGACCAACTATGAAGGTTCCTTTCTCTGTAACCGACCTTGTGTAACCCTAGATCCCTCCCATATCTATATAAACCGGAGGGCTAGGTCCACAGATAGGCCGAATCCTCATAATCATAGTCAGACTAGCCTTTTAGGGTTTAGTCATTACGATCTCGTGGTAGAACAACTCTTGTAATACTCATATTCATCAAGATCAATTAAGCAGGACACAGGGTATTACCTCCATAGAGAGGGCCCGAACCTGGGTAAAACATTGTGTCCCCCGTCTCCTATTACCATCAATCCTAGATGCACAGTTTGGGACCCCCTACCCGAGATCCGCCAGTTTTGACACCGATACCCGCTCATGGCTCTTAAACCTGCCTCCTGGCTCGATTTCCTCCTGGGACGAGATGCACAGCCACTTCATCGCCAACTTCCAAGGCACTCGCGACCGCCCCCCGGTCGCTGGTGACCTACGCTGCATCAAGCAACAACCAGGAGAAACCCTGCAGAAATACATCCAACACTTCAACAACGCATGAATCAAGATGCCCAAGGTGACGGAGGAGGCCATCATCTCAGCATTCTCCGACGGCGTCCGCAATGTCAAGATGAAGGAGGAGCTCGCCATCCATGAAGAGTTGTGCACGACCTTGGAGCTGTTCAACATCGCGAGCAAGTGTGCAAGAGCTGAGGAGGGGCACCTCTCCCTCCTCGAGATCCCTACTGCGGATCCAGAAGAGAAGAAGGCCAAGGCCAAGGACGTGAAGCGCAAAGGAGTGGTCGTGCTCGCAGCGGAACCAGACGCCAAGCGCGGCCGAGATCTTCCCGAGTCGTCCAAGGGCAGCCGCACGTTCTGCGCCTTCCACAATGTGTGCACGCACAACACCAACGACTGTCAGGAGCTCAAGGCCATTCGAGATGGACGCTTCAGTCGATGCCTGATAAGTCTCCGACGTATATATAATTTTTTATTGTTTCATGCTATTATATATTCTGTTTTGGATGTTTAATGGGCTTATTTATACAGTTTTATATTATTTTTGGGACTAACCTATTCACCGGAGGCCCAGCCCAAATTGCTGTTTTTTTTGCCTATTTCAGTGTTTCACAGAAAAAGAATATCAAATGGAGTCCAAACAGAATGAAACCTTCGGGAGCATGATTTTTGGAACAAACATGATCCAGAGGACTTGGAGTGGACGTCAAGCAATCAACGAGGAGGCAACGAGGCAGGGGGCGCGCCTACCCCCCTGAGCGTGTCCTCCACCCTCGTGGGCCCCTCGTGGCTCCACCGACCTACTTCTTCCTCCTATATATACCTACGTACCCCCAAACCATCAGAGAGCACCACAAAAACCTAATTCCACCACCGCAACCTTCTGTACCGTGAGATCCCATCTTGGGGCCTTTTTTGGCGCTCCGCCGGAGGGGGCATTGATCATGGAGGGCTTCTACATCAACACCATAGCCTCTTCGATGATGTGTGAGTAGTTTACCTCAGACCTTCAGGTCCATAGTTATTAGCTAGATGGCTTCTTCTCTCTCTTTGGATCTCAATACAAAGTTCTCCTCGATCTTCTTGGAGATCTATTCGATGTAACTCTTTTTGCGGTGTGTTTGTCGAGATCCGATGAATTTTGGGTTTATGATCAAGATTATCTATGAAAACTATTTAAATCTTCTCTGAATTATTTTATGTATTATTGGTTATCTTTGGAAGTCTCTTTGAATTATCAGTTTGGTTTGGCCTACTAGATTGATCTTTCTTGCAATGGGAGAAGTGCTTAGCTTTGGGATCAATCTTGCGGTGCTCGATCCCAGTGACAGTAGGGGAAACGACACGTATTGTATTGTTGCCATCAAGGATAAAAAGATGGGGTTTATATCATATTGCATGAGTTTATCCCTCTACATCATGTCATCTTGCTTAAAGCATTACTCTGTTCTTATGAACTTAATACTCTAGATGCATGCTGGATAGCGGTCGATGTGTGGAGTAATAGTAGTAGATGCACGCAGGAGTCGGTCTACTTGTCACGGACGTGATGCCTATATATATGATCATAACTAGATATTCTCATAACTATGCTCAATTCTATCAATTGCTCAACAGTAATTTGTTCACCCACCGTACTACTTATGCTATCTTGAGAGAAGCCACTAGTGAAACCTATGCCCCTCGGGTCTATTTTCCATCATACAAGTTTACAATCTATTTTATTTTGCAATCTTTACTTTCAATTTATATCATAAAAATACCAAAAATATTTATCTTATTATTATTATTATTATCTCTATCAGATCTCACTCTTGCAAGTGGCCGTGAAGGGATTGACAACCCCTTTATCGCGTGGGTTGCGAGGTTCTTATTTGTTTGTGTAGGTACGAGGTGACTCACGCGTGGTCTCCTACTGGATTGATACCTTGGTTCTCAAAAACTAGGGAAATACTTACGCTGCTTTGCTGCATCACCCTTTCCTCTTCAAGGGAAAACCAACGCATGCTCAAGAGGTAGCAAGAAGGATTTCTGGCTCCGTTGCTGGGGAGATCTATGCCAAGTCAAGACATACCAAGTACCCATCACAAACTCTTATACCTTGCATTACATTATTTGCCATTTGCCTCTCGTTTTCCTCTCCCCCACTTCACAGTTGCCGTTTTATTCGCCTCTTTCCCATTTGTTTTCTTGTACCATGGCCGATTCAAAAAGGGCTAAGGGTTCTCTCCCGGGTATTACCTTGGATAGTCCCTCTAACCTCTCTAAGCTCATAAATAATGATGCTATGGAGAGACCTACTGGGTTATCAATGAGAGTTTGAATAATTTCGATGTAGATGATCCTGGAATTTTTCGTTATTTACTTGATGAATCTTTGAAAGACGCTTGGGATAGGCTATTAAGGATCCGAGCTACCTATGTGCCCCAATATCAAATTGAGGTTTACCTGAAAAGCTTTTATATTGGTTTACCCTCTTCATTCATGCAAGTTCTAGATTCTATCTTTGAAGAAGGCTTTCTTGAGGGGGATCCCATTGATACTTATGAAAGGATGAAAACTATATTTGGGCACCCCATGAGTGAGAAGGTTGAATCTACCTCTCTTTTGTGCTTTTATCAAAATGAAACTATCAAAGAAATGAGGGCTATCTTAGATGCCAATTTCCGTAATGTACTTAATCTTTCTTCCACTATCAATGGCCACGTGCTATCTCAAAATAGAAAGATAAATGCTATAGAAAAGAAATTTTCTCTTTTCTTTCCTAATACCAAAGATGGCAATACCTAGATCTATCCTTGCTTTTATGCCTAGCTAGGGGCGTTAAACGATAGCGCTTGTTGGGAGGCAACCCAATTTTATTTTCGTTCCTTGCTTTTTGATTCTGTTTATTAATAACTAATTCATGTAGCCTCTGTTTAGATGTGGTTTTATGCTTTTAATTAGTGTTTTTTCCAAGTAGAACCTTTGGGAAGACTTGGGGAAAGTCTTTGTGATCTTGCTGTAAAAAACAGAAACTTTAGCGCTCACAGGATTAGCTACAACTTTTTACTGGAGAGCGCTATTTAGTTAATTCTTTTTGAAGATGATTAATAGATAAATTCCTCACGTCCATAAATTTATTTTATAATTTTTGGGGTTCCAGAAGTAGTCGAAACCTACATATTACTACAGACTATTATGTTTTTGACAGATTCTGTTTTTCGTGTGTTGTTTGCTTATTTTGATGAATCTATGGCTAGTAATGGAGATTTAAAACCATAGAAAAGTTGGAATATACTAGGTTTAACACCAATATAAATAAATAATGAGTTCATTACAGTACCTTGAAGTGGTGTTTTGTTTTATTTTGCTAACGGAGCTCACGAGATTTTCTGTTAAGATTTGTGTTGTGAAGTTTTCAAGTTTAGGGTAAAGATTTGATGGATTATGGAACAAGGAGTGGCAAGAGCCTAAGCTTGGGGATTCCCAAGTCACCACAAGGTAAAATCCAAGGACACCAAAAATCCTAAGCTTTGGGATGCCCCGGAAGGCATCCCCTCTTTTGTCATCATTCATCAGTAACTTTACTTGGAGCTATATTTTTATTCACCACATGATATGTGTTTTGCTTCGAGCGTCTTGTATGATTTGAGTATTTGCTTTTTAGTTTACCACAATCATCCTTGCTTTACACACCTTTTGAGAGACACACACATGAATCGGAATTTATTAGAATACTCTATGTGCTTCACTTATATCTTTTGAGCTATATAGTTTTTGCTCTAGTGCTTCACTTATATCTTTTAGAGCACGGTGGTGGTTTTATTTTATAGAAGTAATTGATCTCTCATGCTTCACTTATATTATTTTGAGAGTCCTTTAGAACAGCATGGTAATTTGCTTTTAGACATAATAAAAACTTTCATATAAGTGCATTGGATACTATGAGAAGTTTGATACTTGATAATTGTTTTGAGATATGGGGATGGTGATATTAGAGTCATGCTAGTTGAGTAGTTGTGAATTTGAGAAATACTTGTGTTGAAGTTTGTGATTCCCGTAGCATGCACGTATGGTGAACCGTTATGTGATGAATTCGGAGCATGATTTATTTATTGATTGTCTTCCTTATGAGTGGCGGTCGGGGACGAGCGATGGTCTTTTCCTACCAATCTATCCCCCTCGAAGCATACGCGTAGTACTTTGTTTCGATAACTAATAGATTTTTCCAATAAGTATGTGTGTTCTTTATGACTAATGTTGAGTCCATGGATTATACGCACTCTCACCCTTCCACATTTGCTAGCCTCTCTATTACCGTGTAGTTTTCGCCGGTATCATACACCCACCATATACCTTCCTCAAAACAGCCACCATACCTACCTATTATGGCATTTCCATAGCCATTCCGAGATATATTGCCATGCAACCTTCCACCGTTCCGTTTGTTATGACACGCTTCTGTTGGGGAACGTAGTAATTTCAAAATTTTCCTACGCACACGCAAGATCATGGTGATGCATAGCAACGAGAGGGGAGGGTGTAGTCTACGTACCCTCGTAGACCAGAAGCGGAAGCATTAGCACAACGCGGTTGATGTAGTCGTACGTCTTCACGGCCCAACCGATCAAGCACCGAAACTACGGCACCACCGAGTTCTAGCACACGTTCAGCTCGATGACGATCCCCGTACTCCGATCCAGCAAAGTGTCGGGGATGAGTTCCGTCAGCACGATGGCGTTGTGACGATCTTGATGTTTTACCGTCGTAGGGATTCGCCTAAGCACTGCTACAATATTATCGAGGACTATGGTGGAAGGGGGCACCGCACACGGCTAAGAGATCAATGATCAACTGTTGTGTCTATGGGGTGCCCCTGCCCCCATATATAAAGGAGTGGAGGAGGGGGCCGACCAAGGAGGGTGGCGCGCCCTAGGGGGGAGTCCAACTCCCACCTGGTGTAGGACTCCCCTTTTTCCTATTAGGAGTGGGAGAGGGAAGGAAGAGGAAGGAGGGATGAAGCAAAGGGGGGGGGCGGCCCCCCTCCCAATTCGGATTGGGCTTGGGGGGGGCGCCCCCTCCCTTGCTCCTTTCCCCTCCTTTCAACTAAGTCCCAATAAGGCCCATATACCTCCCGGGGGGGGGGGGTTCCGATAACCTCCCCGTGATCCGGTATTGTCCCAATCTCACCCGGAACCTTTCCGGTGTCCAAATATAGTCGTCCAATATATCGATCTTTATGTCTCGACCATTTCGAGACTCCTCGTCAAGTCCGTGATCACATCCGGGCTCCGAACAACCTTCGGTACATCAAAATATATAAACTCATAATGAAACTGTCATCGTAAAGTTAAGCGTGCGGACCCTACGGGTTCGAGAACAATGTAGACATGACCGAGACACGTCTCCAGTCAATAACCAATAGCGGAACCTGGATGCTCATATTGGCTCCTACATATTCTACGAAGATCTTTATCGGTCAGACTGCATAACAACATATGTTTGTTCCCTTTGTCATCTGTATGTTACTTGCCCGAGATTCGATCGTCGGTATCTCAATACCTAGTTCAATATCGCTACCGGCAAGTCTCTTTACTCGTTCTGTAATACATCATCTTGCAACTAACTTATTAGTTGCATTGCTTGCAAGGCTTAAGTGATGTGCATTACCGAGAGGGCCCAGAGATACCTCTCCGACAATCAGAGTGACATATCCTAATCTCGAAATACGCTAACCCAACATGTACCTTTGGAGACACCTTTAGAGCGCCTTTATAATCACCCAGTTACGTTGTGACGTGTGGTAGCACACAAAGTGTTCCTCTGGTAAACGGGAGTTGCATAATCTCATAGTCATAGGAACATGTATAAGTCATGAAGAAAGCAATAGCAACATACTAAACGATCGGGTGCTAAGCTAATGGAATGGGTCATGTCAATCACATCATTCTCCTAATGATGTGATCTCGTTAATCAAATGACAACTCATGTCTATGGTTAGGAAACATAACCATCTTCGATTAACGAGCTAGTCAAGTAGAGGCATACTAGTGACACTTTGTTTGTCTATGTATTCACACAAGTATTACGTTTCCGGTTAATACAATTATAGCATGAATAATAAACATTTATCATGATATAAGGAAATAAATAATAACTTTATTATTGCCTCTAGGGCATATTTCCTTCAGTCTCCCACTTGCACTAGAGTCAATAATCTAGATTACACAGTAATGATTCTAACACCCATGGAGCCTTGGTGCTGATCATGTTTTGCTCGTGGAAGAGGCTTTGGAAATGGGTCTGCTACATTCAGATCCGTATGTATCTTGCAAATCTCTATGTGTCCCACCTAGACTAGATCCCGGATGGAATTGAAGCATCTCTTGATGTGCTTGGTTCTCTTGTGAACTCTGGATTCCTTTGCCAAGGCAATTGCACCAGTATTGTCACAAAATATTTTTGTTGGACCCGATGCACTAGGTATGACACCTAGATCAGATATGAACTCCTTCATCCAGACTCCTTCGTTTGCTGCTTCCGAAGCAGCTATGTACTCCTCTTCACATGTAGATCCCGCCACGACGCTTTGTTTAGAACTGCACCAACTGACAGTTCCACCGTTTAATGTAAATACGTATCCGGTTTGCGATTTAGAATCGTCCGGATCAGTGTCAAAGCTTGCATCAACGTAACCATTTACGATGAGCTCTTTGTCACCTCCATATACGAGAAACATATCCTTAGTCCTTTTCAGGTATTTTAGGATGTTCTTGACCGCTGTCCAGTGATCCACTCCTGGATTACTTTGGTACCTCCCTGCTAGACTTATAGCAAAGCACACGTCAGGTCTGGTACACAGCATTGCATACATGATAGAGCCTATGGCTGAAGCATAGGGAACATCTTTCATTTTTCTCTCTATCTTCCGCAGTGGTCGGGCATTGAGTCTTACTCAACTTCACACCTTGTAACACAGGCAATAATCCTTTCTTTGCTTGATGCATTTTGAACTTCTTCAAAACTTTGTCAAGGTATGTGCTTTGTGAAAGTCCAATTAAGCGTCTTAATCTATCTCTATAGATCTTAATGCCCAATATGTAAGAAGCTTCACCGAGGTCTTTCATTGGAAAACTCTTATTCAAGTATCCCTTTATGCTATCCAGAAATTCTATATCATTTCCGATTAGCAATATGTCATCCACATATAATATCAGAAATGCTACAGAGCTCCCACTCACTTTCTTGTAAATACAGGCTTCTCCAAAAGTCTGTATAAAACCAAATGCTTTGATCACACTATCAAAGCGTTTATCCCAACTCCGAGATGCTTGCACCAGTCCATAAATGGATCGCTTGAGCTTGCACACTTTGTTAGCTCCCTTTGGATCGACAAAACCTTCCGGCTGCATCATATACAACTCTTCTTCCAGAAATCCATTCAGGAATGCAGTTTTGACATCCATCTACCAAATTTCATAATCATAAAATGCGGTAATTGCTAACATGATTCGGACAGACTTAAGCATCGCTACGGGTGAGAAGGTCTCATCGTAGTCAATCCCTTGAACTTGTCGAAAACCTTTTGCGACAAGTCGAGCTTTGTAGACAGTAACATTATCGTCAGCGTCAGTCTTCTTCTTGAAGATCCATTTATTCTCAATTGCTTGCCGATCATTGGACAAGTCAACCAAAGTCCACACTTTGTTCTTATACATGGATCCCATCTCAGATTTCATGGCTTCAAGCCATTTTGTGGAATCTGGGCTCACCATCGCTTCTTCATAGTTCGTAGGTTCATCATGATCTAGTAGCATGACTTCCAGAACAGGATTACCGTACCACTCTGGTGCAGATCTTACTCTGGTTGATCTACGAGGTTCAGCAGTAACTTGTTCTGAAGTTTCATGATCATCATCATTAGCTTCCTCACTAATTGGTGTAGGTGTCACAGAAACCGGTTTCTGTGATGTACTACTTTCCAATAAGGGAGTAGGTACAGTTACCTCATCAAGTTCTACTTTCCTCCCACTCACTTCGTTCGAGAGAAACTCCTTCTCTAGAAAGGATCCATTCTTAGCAACAAATGTCTTGCCTTCGGATCTGTGATAGAAGGTGTACCCAACAGTCTCCTTCGGGTATCCTATTAAGACACATTTCTCCAATTTGGGTTCGAGCTTATTAGGTTGAAGTTTTTTCACATAAGCACGCAGCCCCAAACTTTCAGAAACGACAACTTTGGTTTCTTGCCAAACCATAGTTCATAAGGCGTTGTCTCAACTGATTTTGATGGTGCCCTATTTAACGTGAATGCGGCCGTCTCTAAAGCATAACCCCAAAACGATAGCGGTAAATCTGTAAGAGACATCATAGATCGCACCATATCAAGTAAAGTACGGTTATGACGTTCGAACACACCATTACGCTGTGGTGTTCAGGGTGGCGTGAGTTGCGAAACTATTCCGCATTGTTTCAATTGTAAACCAAACTCGTAACTCAAATATTCTCCTCCATGATCAGATCGTAGAAACTTTATTTTCTTGTTACGATGATTTTCAACTTCACTCTGAAATTCTTTGAACTTTTCAAATGTTTCAGACTTATGTTTCATTAAGTAGATATACCCATATCTACTTAAATCATCTGTGAAGGTGAGAAAATAACGATATCTGCCACGAGCTTCAACATTCATTGGACCACATACATATGTATGTATGATTTCCAACAAATCTGTTGCTCTCTCCATAGTACCAGAGAACGACGTTTTAGTCATCTTGCCCATGAGGCACGGTTCACAAGTACCAAGTGAATCATAATCAAGTGGTTCCAAAAAAGTCAATCAGTATGGAGTTTCTTCATGCGCTTTACACCGATATGACCTAAACGGCAGTGCCAAAAATAAGTTGCACTATCATTATCAACTCTGCATCTTTTGGCTTCAACATTATGAATATGTGTATCACTACTATCGAGATTCATCAAAAATAGACCACTCTTCAAGGGTGCATGACCATAAAAGATATTACTCATATAAATAGAACAACCATTATTCTCTGATTTAAATGAATAACCGTCTTGCATCAAACAAGATCCAGATATAATGTTCATGCTCAACGCTGGCACCAAATAACAATTATTTAGGTCTAATACTAATCCCGATGGTAGATGTAGAGGTAGCGTGCCGACCGTGATCACATCGACTTTGGAACCATCTCCCACGTGCATTGTCACCTCGTCCTTCGCCAGTGTTCGCTTAATCCGTAGTCCCTGTTTCGAGTTGCAAATATTAGCAACAGAACTAGTATCAAATACCTAGGTGCTACTGCAAGCTCTAGTAAGGTACACATCAATAACATGTATATCACATATACCTTTGTTCACCTTGCCATCCTTCTTATCCACCAAATACTTGGGGCAGTTCCGCTTCCAGTGACCAGTCTGCTTGCAGTAGAAGCACTCAGTTTCAGGCTTAGGTCCAGACTTGGGTTTCTTCTCTTGAGCAGCAACTTGCTTGCTGTTCTTCTTGAAGTTCCTCTTCTTCTTCCCCTTGCCCATTTTCTTGAAACTAGTGGTCTTGTTGACCATCAACACTTGATGCTCTTTCTTGATTTCTACCTCCGCAGCTTTTAGCATTGCGAAGAGCTCGGGAATTGTCTTATCCATCCCTTGCATATTATAGTTCAGCATGAAGCTCTTGTAGCTAGGTGGAAGTGATTGGAGAATTCTATCAATGACGCAATCATCCTGAAGATTAACTCCCAGTTGAATTAAGTGATTATTATACCCAGACATTTTGAGTATATGCTCACTGACAAAACTGTTCTCCTCCATCTTGCAGCTATAGAACTTATTAGAGACTTCATATCTCTCAATTCGGGCATTTGCTTGAAATATTAGCTTCAACTCCTGGAACATCTCATATGCTCCATGACGTTCAAAACGTCGTTGAAGTCCCGATTCTAAGTCGTAAAGCATGGCACACTGAACTATCGAGTAGTCATCAGCTTTGCTCTGCCAGACATTAATAACATCTGGTGTTGCTCCAGCAGCAGGCCTGGCACCTAGCGGTGCTTCCAGGACGTAATTCTTCTATGCAGCAATGAGGATAATCCTCAAGTTACGGACCCAGTCCGTATAATTGCTACCATCATCTTTCAACTTTGCTTTCTCAAGGAATGCATTAAAATTCAACGGAACAACAACACGGGCCATCTATCTACAATCAAACATAAACAAGCAAGATACTATCAGGTACTAAGTTCATGATAAATTTAAGTTCAATTAATCATATTACTTAAGAACTCCCACTTAGAAAGACATCCCTCTAATCTTCTAAGTGATCACGTGATCCAAATCAACTAAACCATAACCGATCATCACGTGAAATGGAGTAGTTTTCAATGGTGAACATTACTATGTTGATCATATCTACTATATGCTTCACGCTCGACCTTTCGGTCTTAGTGTTCCGAGGCCATATCTGCATATGCTAGGCTCGTCAAGTTTAACCTGAGTATTCTGCGTGTGCAAAACTGGCTTGCACCCGTTGTAGATGGACGTAGAGCTTTTCACACCCGATCATCATGTGGTGTCTGGGCACGACGAACTTTGGCAACGGTGCATACTCAGGGAGAACACTTTTATCTTGAAATTTAGTGAGAGATCATCTTATAATGCTACCGTCAATCAAAGCAAGATAAGATGCATAAAAGATAAACATCACATGCAATCAATATAAGTGATATGATATGGCCATCGTCATCTTGTTCTTGTGATCTCCATCTCCGAAGCATGGTCATGATCACCATCGTCACCGGTGTGACACCTTGATCTCCATCGTAGCATCGTTGTCGTCTCACCAATCTTATGCTTCCACGACTACCGCTACCGCTTAGTGATAAAGTAAAGCATTACAGCGCGATTGCATTGCATACAATAAAGCGACAACCATATGGCTCCTGCCAGTTGCCGATAACTTGGTTACAAAACATGATCATCTCATATAATAAAATTTAGCATCATGTCTTGACCATACCACATCACAACATGCCCTGCAAAAACAAGTTAGACGTCCTCTACTTTGTTGTTGCAAGTTTTACGTGGCTGCTACGGGCTTAGCAAGAACCGTTCTTACCTACACATCAAAACCACAATGATAGTTTGTAAAGTTGGTGCTGTTTTAACCTTCGCAAGGACCGGGCATAGCCACACTCGGTTCAACTAAAGTTGGAGAAACTGACACCCGCCAGCCACCTGTGTGCAAAGCACGTCGGTAGACCCAGTATCGCGTAAGCATACGCGTAATGTTGGTCCGGGCCGCTTCATCCAACAATACCGCCAAACCAAAGTATGACATGCTGGTAAGCAATATGACTTATATCGCCCACAACTCACTTGTGTTCTACTCATGCATATAACATCAACGCATAAAAACTAGGCTCGGATGCCACTGTTGGGGAACGTAGTAATTTCAAAATTTTCCTACGCACACGCAAGATCATGGTGATGCATAGCAACGAGAGGGGAGAGTGTAGTCTATGTACCCTCGTAGACCAGAAGCAGAAGCGTTAGCACAATGCGGTTGATGTAGTCGTACGTCTTCACGGCCCGACCGATCAAGCACTGAAACTACGGCACCTCCGAGTTCTAGCACACGTTCAGCTCGATGACGATCCCCAGACTCCGATCCAGCAAAGTGTCGGGGATGAGTTCCGTCAGCACGACGGCGTGGTGACGATCTTGATGTTTTACCCTCGCAGGGCTTCTCCTAAGCACTGCTACAATATTATCGAGGACTATGGTGGAGGGGGGCACCGCACACGGCTAAGAGATCAATGATCAACTGTTGTGTCTATGGGGTGCCCCCTGCCCCCGTATATAAAGGAGAGGAGGAGGGGGCCGGCCAAGGAGGGTGGCGCACCCTAGGGGGGAGTCCAGCTCTCACCGGGAGTAGGACTCCCCTTTTTCCTATTAGGAGTGGGAGAGGGAAGGAAGAGGAAGGAGGGAGGAAGGAAAGGGGGGCCGGCCCCCCTCCCAATTCGGATTGGGCTTGGGGGGTGCCCCCTCCCTTGCTCCTTTCCCCTCCTTTCCACTAAGGCCCAATAAGGCCCATATACCTCTCGGGGGGGGGGGTTCCGATAACCTCCCGGTGATCCGGTATTGTCCCAATCTCACCCGTAACCTTTTCGGTGTCCAAATATAGTCGTCCAATATATCGATCTTTATGTCTCGACCATTTCGAGACTCCTCGTCAAGTCCGTGATCACATCTGGGACTTCGAACAACCTTCGGTACATCAAAATATATAAAATCATAATGAAACTGTCATCGTAACATTAAGCGTGCGGACCCTACGGGTTCAAGAACAATGTAGACATGACCGAGACACGTCTCTGGTCAATAACCAATAGCGGAACCTGGATGCTCATATTGGCTCCTACATATTCTACGAAGTTCTTTATCGGTCAGACTGCATAACAACATACGTTTGTTCCCTTTGTCATCGGTATGTTACTTGCCCGAGATTCGATCGTCTGTATCTCAATACCTAGTTCAATCTCGTTACCGGCAAGTCTCTTTACTCGTTCTATAATACATCATCTTGCAACTAACTTATTAGTTGCATTGCTTGCAAGGCTTAACTAATGTGCATTACCGAGAGGGCCCAGAGATACCTCTCCAACAATCGGAGTGACAAATCCTAATCTTGAAATACGCCAACCCAACATGTACCTTTGGAGACACCTATAGAGCACCTTTATAATCACCCAGTTACGTTGTGACGTTTGGTAGCACACAAAGTGTTCCTCTGGTAAACGGGAGTTGCATAATCTCATAGTCATAGGAACATGTATAAGTCATGAAGAAAGCAATAGCAACATACTAAATGATTGGGTGCTAAGCTAATGGAATGGGTCATGTCAATCACATCATTCTCCTAATGATGTGATCCCGTTAATCAAATGACAACTCATGTCTATGGTTAGGAAACATAACCATCTTCGATTAACGAGCTAGTCAACTAGAGGCATACTAGTGACACTTTGTTTGTCTATGTGTTCACACAAGTATTACGTTTCCGTTTAATACAATTCTAGCATGAATAATAAACATTTATCATGATATAAGGAAATAAATAATAACTTTATTATTGCCTCTAGGGCATATTTCCTTCAGCTTCATCATTGTCATATTGCCATGCATGATCATGTAGTTGACATCGTATTTGTGGCAAAGCCACCATTCCTAATTTTTTTTCATACATATCACTCTTGATTCATTGTGTCGGCGTTCTGGGAATGTGGATCCCTAGACTTGCCTGCCTGCGGCCCATGATGTGGCTCTGCGAGTGGGCCCGTACGACCCATCTTCACCCACAAACTTTTAAGACCCTCGCGAGGGGCCAAGCCTCGCGAGGCGGACGAGACAAGACCTCCTCAGGAGCGGCCTCACCAAGCTGGCTCGCGAAGGGCGGAGAGTTCAAGGCAAGACAAACCTCGCGAGGTCCCAGTGACATAAGCCATGACGACCAAGGCCAGGTGGGCGCCAACACGCCCAACGTCCTTGTTTCCTCTTTGGTGCTAATGAAGCAAGCGCAGGCGCGGAATACCGAGGCGTCAAGCATATGTTTCCATATCGGTGCAACGAGACCATGACCAGAAGGACGGCAAGATGGAGGTCACCATGGAGCCCAAGACGGCGTCACCACCAGAGCCTTTTGCAGGCGAAGACTGCTTTTGTCAGGATAAGCTGTACTAGCTGTCCCCTTTCAAATTGGCCGTTGTTGGCTCCCTTCCCGCTCAATTTTTGGGGAGAGGACCAGGGCCTCTATAAATAGGACTAGCCACCACCGTAGCTAGGGGGATCGACTGGATGGATCGAGAGAGACCAGAACTACCACAAGTTCACCGAGCACAAGAACACCTCTCCTTAGGAGGCTGTTCTTCCCCTTGTACTGTTCATCCTCAGCCCAAGAGGCAATCCACCACCACCACACTGCAGTAGGGTATTACACCACAACGGTGCCCCGAACCAGTATAAATCTTGTGTCCTTTGTGTTGCGAGTTCATCGAGTTAGCCCGTGAGATCTTAGCGAAGTTAGGACGTGGATTGGTAGGGGGAGATCTTCGCGCGCACCCCAGTGTTCGAACCTTGAGGGTTTTGCTGGAACCCGTGATCCGACATTTGGCACGCCAGGTAGGGGTGCGCTAGAGCCTCTCTCCCGCCAGTCGATTCACCGATGCTGCACAGTTCAAATGTCCGGCGACTCAAGGACCAACACCGACCGCTGCGCAGTCTGGCCAGCCCGTGCGGCGCCGCCTGCCCAGGAAGACCTCAACCCCGTGCTCCAGGCGGCACGAGCGCCACCTGACACTACAGGGCGCGGGCGGCACGGCCAGGCGCCGTCGACCCTCACCCCACGATAGGCGCGAGCTGCTGCAAGGGCCGCAAGCCATGCCGCGGCAACGGCGCCGCACACCCGGAGGGAGCAGGCAGACATGCGAGCTGCCCTCACGGTGGCACGGGAGCTGCTACAGTGCCGGCTGATGGAGAGCGGCCGGGATGCACTGCTGGAATGTGTCGCCGAGCTACTAGACATCGCGGCTTCAGGAACGCCGCCCTTCTGTTCTCTGCTCACGCCACAAGCTGCGGCTGGGTCGCATGGCGGGCCACGCCGCACCCGCGTGCCTACAGGCGCACCACCAGGCTTCATCGACACCAGCGTGACAAACGGAGCTGCACGCCCGCTCACGCCCGCGCCACCTCTGCTGGGCGCAGGCACGAGCGCCGCCACCTATGGTCCGGGCGGGATGCAACCCTACCATCCTCGAGGCGGCACGCTAGGTCGGGGGACGTGGAATGTGGGGCACTACAGCAAGGTCTTTGAGGCGGCGGCCTCAGAGACCTACGTGCCCCGCATGGTGGACCAGGAGTACGTGCTGGAAGACGACCTTGGCTTGTTCCTCGAGCTGGGCTGGGAGGAGGAGGCGCTAGAGCTCGGTGTCTTTCAGGACCCCTCCAGAAGCCTCGCCAACCGCGCCGGCAACAACAGCTACAGGGTACCACTAATTCCTCAGGAGCAGGCTTACGCTAACCATGGTGCATAGGGGGGTTAGGTCGCAGCAGCAGATGGCGGTCCCGGATCGTTGGCCTCCCTCCCGCCAGGGGGCACGCTGGGGGCTGCAGGAAGGAAGCCGGGACGAAGGCCCTCCCAGCGCCGCGCGAAACAAGGCGTCCCCCGGTGGTAGGCCCTCTGCCGGGGAGGTGCTACAAAGCCTTCCCCTGGCAGAGGACCCGTGGTCGCTGAGGGCGCCGTTGGCGTCCCCTCTGCCCTCGTTGGTGCCGTCCTGGTCTCCGGTCATCCCAATGGTGATAGGGGCGGCGCAAGGCGGGGCCCTCGTCTGGCGATATGAAGTAAGGCTCACTCCTGTGAAGATCGCCGCCCGTGACACTCTCATGTAATAACGAGTGGGGCTGTACACGCCCCGGAGTCTCAGGAGTGCCGCCCTCGGGCCTCGGGGGCTCCCTCCCACGTCCTAGTGGCAGCACTTAGCTCCGCACTGGTGAGAAGACTTGAAGACAAGAATACTAGACTAGGTGCCGGATGCGACCATTTGCTTTGGATCCCTTTTCTGTAGCCTTGCCTTCTGGATTTGGATTTGAGTTGAAGTTGAATTTTCATTGATGCGCGCGGGGGTGCCTTTTCTCGTTCGAGCGATTTCTTGCTGACTGGTTCTTGCCTTATTTCGGAGTTCGCGCCTGTTGCTTCCCCCTCGTGGGCCCCTCGCGAGCGGGGCTGAGCAAGACGCACATGCGCCAGGACTAGCACTTGCTTATCACGCGGCCCCCTCGGGCGTCTCGATGAGTTCCTCAGGAGCTTACAACCCCACGAGCCGGTTTGGGCTCGTCCAGGCTAAGGTAAACCGCAACAACAAATTTTCCCCAGGATACGTGAGTTCACGAAGACACATATTCGACTCCACCTAACAAGATAAAGGCAGTAGAAAATTTACATGAGGGGCTTCCCCTCCAAAAAATGCTCTTACAACTTCAAGGGCTACGCCTGAGCTTCTGTGTGCAGGACAAATAGCTGGGAAACACGGGATCAGTTAGACATGTCGCTCGCCGCGTCCCCAGGATCACCCTCAGACGCGTCGCTGGCATCGCTGCCACCATCGCTGGCATCACCATGACCTCCACCAGCACCACCGTCACCGTCGTCGACCACGTCGCCTGCGTCCGCCGCGACCAGCACCCCATCATCATCGGAAGTGAAGGCGCTGACCAAAGCGTCCACATTGTCTTCTAACCATCGCGACAGGTCGCCCCGGATGGCCTCGGGTACGGGAGCGATGGCGGCGTCAAAGTCGAAGTTGGGGTCGGCGTTCTGGAGATGGCTGAAGATGCGGGAGAATGCACGCCCGAGCAAGCTGCGGATCCTCTCTTCAATAAGTTGGCAAGCCCTCTCGGAATGGTTCTCCAGGCGCATCACCACGTCGGTGAAGAAGCGGAGGTGGCTGGCGTAGTCGTTCGCATGGGGATGAGGAGCATTCTCATCACAGATGTGGCCCAGGGCGATGTTGGCCCTGTTCTCGAGGTCCCGGAGCATGGGGGCATGCATGCGCTCTAGCGTCCGCCGCTGAAGCACTTCCTCCTTGTTCTGCCATGACAGACTCGGCGTCAGCAACCCGCTGCTGAAGAGGGATCAGCTCGGCGCGGGCAGAGGCCAGTTCGACCTGCGTCGAGACCAGAGCGGCTGCGGTGGCTTCCTCACGTCGCTCCACCTTGGTCAACCTGGACTTGAGGGCAGCAGTCCTAATGGCGGCCCCAGCTTCCACGAGCTTCAGCTTCAGGTCGTACCTGCTCTCGAGATCTGCGCGAGCCTCGGCCACCTAGCGATCAACCTCCTCTTGGGGCCTGGCCTCGTCCACGCCAACTTCATCCTCCGCCAGGGCAACTTGACGCTCCCTCGTCTCCAGTCGTTCGAGCTCAAGTCTATGCTCCATGGCTTCCAGTGCCAGCGCCTCCTCACGCTTCAGGATCTCTTCCTCTTCCGCGGGCGTCCCCCTCAACGACACAAGGGCAGCCCTGCGTGCATCCACTTGCTGATCCAAGACAGCGCTCTAGGCTTGGAGCTCCCATGCACGCTTCTCCGCGACCTCGCGATGGTGGTTAGCTTCCCAAGCCTCTTCCAGAGCTCGGGAGTAGGCCTCACGAGAAGCTGCAAGGGAAGCCTCAGCCTTTGCATTATCGAGCTCGCGCTGGTGGCGCCCGAGGTTGATAGCCACCTTCAGCTTATGTCGCTCCTCCACCAGCCGAAGACCCTCGGCCACGAGGCACGCGTCCACATCCATGAGCTCTTCACCAAGCCGGTTCATCGCGCCCATCGCCTCCTGAAAGAGCTCGTGGCGAACGACGCTCCTTTCTTGCACCAACTTGAGGATGATGCTAACTTCATCCTCCGCCGTGGGAACCGCGAATGGTGCCCGAAGCGACTCGCCCCCTTTTGGCAGGGGGCTGGGGGTTGGTGCCCGCCCATTTGCGGGACGGGCCTCACGAGGGGCCCGAACGAGTGAAGGCCCGCTGCTTGAAGAAGACCCCAGGATCGAAGCCAACCAGTCACTGCCCACGACCAGAGGAGGAACCCTTGGCACACTTGCTGTGCTCCGAACAAGGCCGCGAAGAAAAGATGGCGAAGGCGCGAGCTCAAGACACCTTGTTGATGGGCTGGCTTCCCCGGTTGGCTCCACACCATGAGCAGAGCGCGGGCTTGAAGCGCTTGAGTCTAGCGGGAGAAGCGAGGTGAGAAGAGGCTGCTTCCCAGGAGATCTTGCGACCTTGGCAGAAGGAATCCTGAAGAGATATCGTCAGGAAAGGAAGCAACACATGGAGAATCACCAATATAATGTACTTACTCATGAACAGCAATGTACTTTCTCTGTTTTAACAGCCCGAAGGTGCCACTGCTTGGGGACCCCTTCCTCTTGTGGAGCTCTTCTAAGTCCATGCAGAGCCGACCGAAGCACTGGACATGGCGGCCCACACGAGGCGCAACTGGAGAAGCGCTCGAAGGGGCAGTCTCAGGAGCGCCAAGCTGAGGGGAGCGACCAGGCTCTCCCTCACAGCGACCTGTCAAGGTCTCAGGAGCCCCGGCCTCGGGAGACATGGGCTGCGTCGCCTCCTCAACCACCGCCCTAGGGCAAGAGTCGCGGGTTCCTGAGGATGACGCCTCAGGAGCCCTGGGCGGCATCATCATCTCGGCACCTTCGCCATCGGCCCCCCAGCGGTGCTCGCCCCCCTGCATCCACACTCGGGGCGAGCTCGGCGCCAGCAGCAGGAAGAGGAACCACAACGATGGGGTTCTCACGTGGCCCCACGAGGCCGACTGGGCGCAGCCCCCACTCATCAAAGGCGGACATCTGCTCCACGAATGTCGCCTTGTTCAAGCAGCCGTACAGAAGGCAACTCTTCCTTGGCACGTCGTCTGGCAATGGCACACCCGTCAAGACCTCGAGCACCATTCTCCGCGCCTCGAGAGGGAGCCCAGACTCTTGAAGTCTCATGTGGTCCTTGCTATTCAGCAAGGCCCACATTGGTTGAGAATGGCGTTGAAACGGAGCGATTACACGTCGGATGAACTCCTTCACCACCATAGGCGCAGTCACATCAAGGTCCTTAAGCCACCTCAGCCTGAGCCAGACAGGGGCAAGGTGCGAATCAGTGAGCCTCTGATGGGACCAACCGGAGCTGGGAATAGCGGGCGCTGACGAAGAAGAGAGCAGGGGGCTGAGCACTCCGACATCAACAAATACCAACCATGTCCGAAACCCGCTCATGGATGGTGGGAGCTCGAAGTCAAGCCCCGCGCCGACCTTCGCCGCCACGGCCTGAAAGCTCAGGCATCCTGAGCTCTATCGGGGATCAACCAGGTGCAGTGAGAAGAAGTGGCAGAGAAGGGCCACTAAAGAGGCAATGCCTACCATGGCCTCGCAAACAAAGGCGAAGACGGCGAGAAGGGTCACTAATTGAGGATCAAGGTGTAGCATGTGGATCTGATAATGCGTAATCACAACATTGAAGAAGGCGGAGAAAGGAGGGACCAGGCCGGCGCAAAGGGCGTCGATGAAGAATGGGACCTCGGTGGCTGCCCGGTCAATGCGAGCACGAGACACAGGCCAAGCCACCATCTTTCCCCACTCATTGAAGCCGGAGGCGAGCATGTGACGTACCTTGCCCATGGCCTCATCATTGAGCACCAGCGATCGGCCAACAGCGGGCTCAGCGGCCGGAGGCGCACTAGTCAAAGGCAGAGGTTTCTTCCCCTTATCCGCTTGTGTCGGCGCCATGGCGATGAAGTGAGCAGAGCTCAGGTCAGATTAGAAAGAGGAGCGGAGTCCGGGGGAAGCAGAGGAATTGGAGGAGTATAGCGGAGGCGATGGAGGAATAACTGTGTAGGTTGCGGTGGCCGCATAGCCAGGCGGATTCGAAGGCAGCATGCGGAAGTGGAGACACCCACGTCCAATCAACCACCACGCGTCGACCAAGGCCGCAGGCTATTGGGGCCCACAGCGCTCCGCACTTGCCCCTTGGCTTTGCCTCGAGGCCAAGCCCGAGTGCGCCTTAGGCCCGGGGGCTACTGTCGGCGTTCTGGGAATGAGGGTCCCCAGACTTGCCTGCCTGCGGCCCACGGCGTGGCTCTACGAGCGGGCCCGCATGGCCCATCTTCACTAACAAGCTTTTAAGACCCTCGCGAGGGGCCAAGCCTCACAAGGCGGACGAGACAAGACCTCCTTAGGAGAGGCCTCATCAGGCTGGCTCGTGAGGGGCGGAGAGTTCAAGGCAAGACAAACCTCGCGAGGTCCCAGTGACGTAAGCCATGACGACCAAGGCTAGGCGGGCGCCAGGCAGGCGCCAGCGCACACAACATCCTTGTTTCCTCTTTGGTGCCAAGGAAGCAAGCGCAGTCGCAGAGTACCGAGGCGTCAAGCAAAGGTTTCCATATCGGTGCAACGAGACCAAGACCAGAAGGATGGCAAGACGGAGGTCACCATGGAGCCCAAGACGGCGTCACCACCAGAGCCTTTTGCAGGCGAAGACTGCTTTTGTCAGGATAAGCTGTACTAGCTGTCCCCTTTCAAATTGGCCGTTGTTAGCTCCCTTCCCGCTCAACATTTGGGGAGAGGACCAGGGCCTCTATAAATAGGACTAGCCACCACCATTGCTAGGGGGATCGACCGGACGGATCGAGAGAGACCAGAACTACCACAAGTTCACCGAGCACAAGAACACCTCTCCTTAGGAGGCTGTTCTTCCCCTTGTACTGTTCATCCTCAGCCCAAGAGGCAATCCACCACCACCACACTGCAGTAGGGTATTACACCACAACGGTGCCCCGAACCAGTATAAATCTTGTGTCCTTTGTGTTGCGAGTTCATTGAGTTAGCCCGTGAGATCTTAGCGAAGTTAGGACGTGGATCAGTAGGGAGAGATCTTCGCGCGCTCCCTAGTGTTCGAACCGTGAGGGTTTTTCCGGAACCCGTGATCCGACACATTGCATATCCCGGTACACTGCCGGAGTCATTCACATAGAGTCATATTTTTTTCTAAGTATTTAGTTGTAATTCTTGAGTTGTAAGTAAAAAGTAGTGTGATGATCATCATTATTTGAGCATTGTCCCAGTGAGGAAAGGATGATGGAGACTATGATTCCCCCACAAGTCGGGATGAGACTCCAGACGCAAAAAAAAGAATAGAGGCCAAAAGAAAAAAGAAAGAAAGAAGGCCTAAATAAAAAAATGAGAGAAAAAGAGAGAAGGGACAATGTTACTATCCTTTTTCCACACTTGTGCTTCAAAGTAGCACCCTGATCTTCATGATAGAGAGTCTCCTATGTTGTCACTTTCATAAACTAGTGGGAATTTTACATTATAGAACTTGGCTTGTATATTCCAATGATGGGCTTCCTCAAATTGCCCTAGGTTTTCGTGAGCAAGCAAGTTGGATGCACACCCACTTAGTTTCTTTTGTTGAGCTTTCATACACTTATAGCTCTAGTGCATCTGTTGCATGGCAATCCCTACTCACTCACATTGATATATATTGATGGGCATCTTCATAGCCCGTTGATACGCCTAGTTGATGTGAGACTATCTTCTCCTTTTGTCTTCTCCACAACCACCATTCTATTCCACCTATAGTGCTATGTCCATGGCTCACGCTCATGTATTGTGTGAAAGTTGAAAAGGTTTGAGAACATCAAAAGTATGAAACAATTGCTTGGCTTGTCATCGGGGTTGTGCATGATTTAATATTTTGTTTGATGAAGATAGAGCATAGCTAGACTATATGATTTTGTAGGGATAACTTTCTTTGTCCATGTTATTTTGAGAAGACATGATTGCTTAGTTAGTATGCTTGAAGTATTATTATTTTTTTGTCAATATTAAACTTTTATCTTGAATCTTTCGGATCTGAACATTCAAGCCACAATAAAGAAAATTACATTGAGAAATATGTTAGGAAGCATTCCACATCAAAAATTCTGTTTTTATCATTTACCTACTCGAGGACGAGCCGGAATTAAGCTTGGGGATGCTTGATACGTCTCCGACGTATCTATAATTTTTGATGGTTCCATGCTATTATATATTCTGTTTTGGATGGTTACTGGGCTTATTTATACCCTTTTATATTATTGTTGGGACTAACCTATTAACCGGAGGCCTAGCCCAAATTACTCTTTTTGCCTATTTCAGTGTTCCATAGAAAAAGAATATCAAACGGAGTCCAAACGGAATGAAACCTCCGGGAGCATGATTTTTGGAACAAACGTGATCCATAGGACTTGGAGTGGACGTCAAGCAATCAATGAGGAGGCCACGAGGCAGGGGCGCGCCCTCCACCCTCGTGGCCCCCTCATGGCTCCACCGTCCTACTTCTTCCTCCTATATATACCTACGTACCCCCAAACCATCAGAGAGCACCATGAAAACCTAATTCCACCGTCGCAACCTTCTGTACCCGTGAGATCCCATCTTGGGGCCTTGTCTGGCGCTCCGCCAGAGGGGGCATTGATCACGGAGGGCTTCTACATCAACACCATAGCCTCTCCGATGATGTGTGAGTAGTTACCTCAGACCTTCGGGTCCATAGTTATTAGCTAGATGGCTTCTTCTCTCTCTTTGGATCTTAATACAAAGTTCTCCTTGATCTTCTTGGAGATCTATTTGATGTAACTCTTTTTGCGGTGTGTTTGTCGAGATCCGATGAATTGTGGGTTTATGATCAAGATTTTCTATGAACAATATTTGAATCTTTTATGTATGATTGGTTATCTTTGCAAGTCTCTTCGAATTATGAGTTTGGTTTGGCCTACTAGATTGATCTTTCTTGCAATGGGAGAAGTGCTTAGCTTTGGGTTCAATCTTCCGATGCTCGATCCCAGTGACAGTAGGGGAAACGACATGTATTGTATTGTTGCCATCAAGGATAAAAAGATGGGGTTTATATCATATTGCATGAGTTTATCCCTCTACATCATGTCATATTTCTTAAAGCATTACTCAGTTCTTATGAACTTAATACTCTAGATGCATGCTGGATAGCGGGTGATGTGTGGAGTAATAGTAGTAGATGCACGCAGGAGTCGGTCTACTTGTCACGGACGTGATGCCTATATACATGATCATACCTAGATATTCTCATAACTATGCTCAATTCTATCAATTGCTCGACAGTAATTTGTTCACCCACCGTAATACTTATGCTATCTTGAGAGAAGCCACTAGTGAAACCTATGGCCCCCGGGTCTATTTTCCATCGTACAAGTTTACAATCTATTTTATTTTGCAATCTTTACTTTCAATTTATATCATAAAAATACCAAAAATATTTATCTTATTATTATTATCTCTATCAGATCTCGCTCTTGCAAGTGGCCGTGAAGCGATTGACAACCCCTTTATCGCGTTGGTTGCGAGGTTCTTATTTGTTTGTGTAGGTACGAGGTGACTCACGTGTGGTCTCCTACTGGATTGCTATATACCTTGGTTCTCAAAAACTGAGGGAAAGACTTACACTGCTTTGCTGCATCACCCTTTCCTCTTCAAGGGAAAACCAATGCATGCTCAAGTGGTAGCAACGCCCCGAGCGCAACGACCGGGGCTACGACCGAGGAGGTGGACGTGGCGGAGGATGTTGGGATGACCATGGGCCCCGCCAGGAGTGGCATGACCAACCTCGTGAAGATCGTTGGCAGGACCAACCTCGTGAGGGCACCTGGAGGGACCAGCTTCGTGAGGACCGTCCTCAGGGCAACCCTGGTCTCCCTCCGCTGCCGCCGCCAAGAAGGAACGACGACCACTAGCTGGACGAGGGGGCTGTGGGCTTCCAAGAGCCGCGAGCTATCGCCTGCATCTTGGGCGGATCTCAAGCCCCAGCCTCTCAGCGAGTCTTCAAGTAGTTTGCTCGCGATGTGAACGTAGTCCTCCCCAGGATCGAGGCCACACGCCCGCTCGGATGGTCCAACTATGCCATCACCTTTAGCTCGGCAGACCAGCTCAAGTGCGCGGCAACTGCCGGCGTTCTCGCAATGCTTTGTTCACTCATCATCAGCAATGTCCAAGTCACAAAGACCCTCATCGACGGCGGCACAGGGCTTAATGTCGTGTCCGTCGAGACTTTCGACAGCCTTCAAGTACCATACGATCAGCTCCAGCCTACCAAGTCTTTCTCAGGAGTGACTGACGGCTCTACCACCCCGATAGGGCAAGTTCGTCTCCCTGTCACCTTTGGTCAGTGCGACAACTACCACATCGAGCTCATCGACTTCGATGTCGCCCACATCCGTCTGCTGTACAATGCCATCCTCGGGTACCCAGTGCTACAACGTCCTCAAGATGCCCACCACGGCTATAACGTCCTCAAGATGCCCGGAAGTGGCGGAATCATCACCATCCCCTGCGAAGAAAGAGATGCAGTGTGCTCCCTCGAGCACGCCTTCCAAGCTGCATCACTCGAAGACCCCCATAGCAACGCAGCGCAGTACCCTCCTGAGACCAATCCCAAGAAAAAGAAGCAGCTGCTCCACACTGGATCTCAAGGAAGCGACACCTCCAGCGGCACCACTTAAGGATCCGCGCCAGCGCCTGGGGCGCCTCCCTCCCACACATAGGGAGGTGCGCCTGGCGCCGTCCTCAGGCAGGGCTCGGGGGCTCTCTTTTGGAGGGCCTCAGACCTGGCCAGCATCACGAGGGAGGCGCTTGGGCACCACGTGGAGGCGTGCTTCATGACACGTTTCCCTCAGGAGGGCACCAGGCGAAGAGCACCTGGCGCTCAGGAGTTCGTCGATGAAGCCACTCAATTGCTTCAGGAAGCAAGAGCAATTCGCGGCGACCGCCGCCCACCTGGCGCTGCTCCCCACCCCAGCAAGGGTGGTGAGCTGCGCGTCTGCATCAACATCCCAGGGCTCAATCGGGCCGCATCTCAGGAGCGCTTCTGGCCTTCGCGTGTTGGACGCTGCGAGGGTCCACCTCACAGCTACGTTTGCATGCCGTTGGGCCTGCCGAGCGGGGCCGCTGCCTTCTAGCGCCACCTGCAGAGCGTCATGGCAGGTCAGGAGGCCAGACACCACGCAGTCCTAGCGGAGATGGAGACGGTCTTCAGGAGGCCGCCTGAGCCTCTAGAGCCTCCCGAGGCTCAGGGCCCCGGCGGCTCATGAGGGGTGACTACTTCGCTACGCGCTTTCAGCTACCCCAACACTCCTTCAGCAACCAAACCAGGTGACATCTCTCCAAGTTCATTTTGCTGGGAGCGCCCCTTGGGCTGCATCATCCCCAGGCCGCGTGGGTCCATCCCTGCTGCGTGTATCTGCTTGCATCTTCAATTCACTCTGCGGGGAGCGCCCCTCAGGCTGCATCATCCCCAAGATGCTCGGGTCTGACCCAGTGTCATGTATCGTTCCTGTGTTTATCTGAGCCAGTTTGCTTCTCATGCATAATCTATCTATGGCTATCACCTGCTTGATTGACACCTATCATGGGAGCCGCGGGCCGATTGTCTTTCTTCAGGATCCTTCGCATTAGAAGGCTAGGGACAACGTCTGTGCTCGGGCCCGTCCCTGTAGCGTTGATAAATCCAACGACTGAGCTCTGTCTGGCGGGCCGGCCCCGTTCACGTCACCTCTTGGGGTCGTTGGTGCTTGGCCTTCTCGTGGGATAGCCTCAGGAAATCCACTCGGCGCGGGTTGTCTAACCATCTCGCAGGTTTGCCACAGCTATCAAAAACCAAGACCAGGCGCAACCCGCCTTGAGGTAGTGCCTCGTTAGTCCCGCGCTGGCTCATGAGTGCCCAGTTATATCTCCTCCAGCCCTGCCATGCAAGCCACATGTCAGGGCGGGGCTGTACACGCCCCGGGGGCTCCACTCAGAGGGAGCCCCCTCCCACGTACCAGTGGAAGCACCATGCTCCGTGCTGGCAGTCGACACTGCCGAGGAGCGGCTATGCCCATGCAAGTGCGGAAGCGCCATGGTCCGTCCTGGTGATAAACAACTGAGGGTGGCCTCATGGCCGTATCAACCTCAGGGAGCCTCCGGGCTCGGTGTCTATACTCATCGCAAGGCCTCCCCTCGGGAGAGCCACGCGAGGGGGCTGCGCTCGGGTCACATCCAAGCGTACGCCACCCTGCAAGGTCCCGTGGACCCGGTCATCACGCGCCCTCCCAAGCAGAGCTAAGGTATGAAGGTCATTTGACGTCAGGGGGACTCCTGAGCATCATGACTCAGGAGCCTAACTGACCACGTAGCCCCTCACTCCTTGATCCGTCCTGGTGATCTGGTCAGCCCAATGGCGGCTGAGGTATGTGCGGGGTCGGGCCCTGCCGACGTAGAACACTAGACCTACCCTTGCATCTCCTTTCCACAAGCTGTTTGCACGTCAAGGGGGACTCCAGAGCATCGCGACTCAGGAGGCTAACTGACCACGTAGCCCCTCACTCCTTGGTCCGTCCTGGTGATCCGGTCGGCCCAACAGCGGCTGAGGTATGCGCGGGGTCGGGCTCTGCCGACGTAGAACGTAAAGCAAATGGGAAGGAAAGCGCAAAATCTCAAAGCAAATATTACAACACATATTGTTCCCCGAGTATCAAACACAAGTTTAAACGCCTCCACGAGGCACGGTACATGCCGCAGGAGTTTAAACAGGAAAGGAGTCGCAAGCAAGTCATCCCTGGACACCGCCGGCACCCACAAGAGCCGCCCCCTCCTGGGTGGCGGTGGCTTCGCCTGTACCACCGGTTGAAGGCGCGGGGGCAAAGGCGTGGAACTTCTGCATTAGGGCCTCCACCTGACCCTTCATGGCTGCAGCGGCAGCTGCGTAGCGCTCCTCGTCCACAGGCTCCAGCAGCTCATCAAGGCGGGCAACAGGATCGCGAAGATGATGGTGGCTGAAGATGCACGTCAGCGCGGCGGGAGAAAGGATGCGAGCCTCCTCCTCTGCCATGGGGTCGATCCCGCTCATGACTTCCTCAAGTGCCTCGACAAAGTAGGGAAGCAACTGGGCGGGGCAGTTTCCATCGGTGGCCAGCGGCTTCTCCATGCCCTTCCCATAAAGTGTCTTCAGCGCATCACGAGCCCTCTCATCGAGGAGTGCCAATGCGGCGCGGTCCTCGGCCAGAACCTTCCCCTTGGCGTCAAGTTTGGCTTTCTCCGCCTCCACCCCTCGCTCCAGCTCCTCCAGCCAGCTGCACTCAGCGGCCTGCGCCTGCGCCAACTGCTCCAGCTCGGCGTCGCGACCCTTGATGGCGTCCTCCCAGGCCTTCATCCTCTCTTCCTTCGCCTTACAGCCACGAGCATCTTCTGCATGCTCTTCACGTAGGATCTTCAGCTCGGCCTCCAGCACCTGGCAGCGACCTTGGGTGGCCTCAGCGTCCTTTAGTGCCGCCTCATGAGCAACTGCTGCCTGAGTTGCGGCTCGCTTCTCCCCCTCGGGGGTCGCCCCGGCCAGGCTCAGCGCCGCCCGAACGGACGCGTTAGAATGAAGCCAGCCAGAGACCAGCTCCAGGCGCCCAGCCGCCAGGAGGAGTTCGGCGCTCTGAAGATCTTCTTGCAGTCGGGCGATCTTAGAAAAGGGCCCGCTCCAGGACATCAGGAGAAGCAGGGGAACCTGGGGTCAGCAACACGGCAGAAGGAGGAGGAAGAGGCGTCATCATCACCATGGCCTGGGAGGCTGGAGGCTCCTGATCCTCTTAGACCTCAGCACCCGAGCCGGACTCTGGCACCTCCCGAGTCAGCGGGGCCTCGGGGGCTGACTTCTCCCGAGGATGCTCCACCCAGCCTCGCGAGGATGATCGGGCTGGAGAAGCATGAGCACCATCTCCACCTTTGCTCATGGAGAGGGGCACAGCCGCAGGCGGCGACCTAGGCTCAAGCAGCACCACCTCTCCCTCCCTTCTCCTCTTCACCGTAGGCGTCGGCCTAGTTACCCAACGAGGAAGAACAGTCAGAAACAAGCATCAGCAGCAAGAGCAAGGCAGGACGAGAACACTTACTGATCCACCACGCCGTAGTCCCTCCGCTTCCGGAGCTTGAAGTCGGAGAGCTTCGTGACCCGAGGCACGGGCACGCCAGCTCCGGCAGCAGAAGCAGGAGCAGCAGCTGAGCCAGAAGTGGCTCCAGGCGATGGCAAGGCAGGAGCGCCGTCCTGGGGGAGTAGCGCCGACCTACTCTTCATCGGAACCACGGGCGGCTCCCCCTTCTCCAGAAGGATGTCATCCTCGCCATCGTCGTTAGGCGGGAGGCGGAGGATATCGTCCTTGTGCAAGGGAAGGTCTCTCCCATCTCCTCGGGGGTTGTCTCTGAGACACGCTCCTCCTCCTCCTCTCCTTCCTCCCCGTCACCAGAAGATACGTCCACCATCACCGTCACCACTGGGACCTTAGAAGACGCCGGCGGCACCAGGCCGCGCCCGTCAAAGGTGGGCATGGCAGCCACGACTTGCGCCCTGTCCTTCCGGAGGAACAAGGGAGCGTGGGGATTCGGCGGATACTCTTGGTCGTCTCCGACTAGGAGACAAAGGACGAGGGCCAGCTCCTCGTAGAACAAGGCCTTCGGGCTCAAGCGGAGCATGTCTTCTCCATCCACAAGCGTCCATAGGGGGCGCGTGCGCGCTTGGAGAGGAGCCACCCACATCGCCAAGAATTCCTTCAGGAGCATGGCCCCTGTCAGTTTTGCCGCCTTCGCGTTGCCTGGCCTCAGGTCGACGTTCATCTTCTCGAGCACTAGTTTAGCCCCCTCGTCGGTAAGCTTCGCGCAGGAGCACCCCTCATCAGGGCGGGGCATCCCCATCGGCAGCTTTAGCCGTGGGTGGACACACTTGGCATCTATCATAACCCACTTGCTCCTGAAGCCATCGACCTTCTTCCCGGTCTTCGAAATCGCGTTGGCCTTGCCGGCTGCGATGAAGTTGGCGCACCTCGTGGTGTGGCCTTCATTGATCTGAAGGAAGAAGTGGCGCGGCAATGCCACGGACGGCATCACCTCGACGTACGCCTCACAGTAGAAGGCAAAGATGGACAAGAGAAGAACGGAGTTGGGATGGAGATGAAGAGCCTACAACCCGTAGTGCTGGAGGACTGCGTAGAAGAAGTCGGAGAAGGGGAATGAGGCCGGCGACGATGCTGCCCATGAAGAAGGGGTAGTAGGAGCTCTTCGGAGCTTCGGGCACTGTGGAGCCTGCCCGGAGCGTGGTCTCCCCCTTATCGTTGTTCTCCCCCACCGTCAGCAGCTGCGTGACGGCAAGGTTTTTCGCCGAGACATTGGGCGCCTCCAGGCCCGGCTCGTACCAGGCGGGTGACGAGTCAACCTTGGTCTTTCGGGGCGCCATGGGATGGAAGCTTGGAGTAATATCAGAGTAGATCTGGAGGTTTCAGAAGCAAGGGGCGAGAAAGGGGATCTGGAGCAAGGTGGAGGAACGCAATGAAGATGAGCGCAACCCGGGCCAGTCTTTTTGTCAAATCGGGCAGTTGTCGAGGCTGCATGGGGAAGCGGAGATGCCCATGTCCAATCAGTCGCCACGCGTCGACCAAGGCCATAGGCTGCTGGGGCCCACGGCGCTCCGCACTTGCCCTTTGGCTTCACCTGGAAGCCAAGCCCGAGCGCACCTTGGGCCCGGGGGCTACTGTCAGCATTCTGGGAACGGGGGTCCCCAGACTTGCCTGCCTGCGGCCCGCGGCGTGGCTCCTCCAATGGCCCTGATACGTCCATTTTGCATCATGCTTTTAAATCAATATTTATTGCATTATGGGCTGTTATTACACATTATGTCACAATACTTATGCATATTCTCTCTTATTTTACAAGGTTTACATGAAGAGGGGGAATGCCGGCAGCTGGAATTCTGGGCTGGAAAAGGAGCAAATATTAGAGACCTATTCTGCACATCTCCAAAAGTCCTGGAACTCCATGGGAGTTATTTTCTGAATATATAAAAAATACTGAGCGAAGAAAGTACCAGAGGGGGCCCACACCCTGGCCACGAGTGTGGGGGTGCGCCCTACCCCCTGGGTGCGCCCCCTGCCTCATGGGCCCCCTGGTGCCCTCTGATGCCCATCTTTGGCTATATGGAGTCTTTTGTTGAGGAAAAAATCATAAGCAAGCTTTCGGGAAGAAACTCCGCCGCCACGAGGTGGAACCTTGGCAGAACCAATCTAGGGCTCCGACACAGCTGTTCTGCCGGGGAAACTTCCCTTCAGGAGGGGGGAATCATCACCATCGTCATCACCAACGATCCTCTCATCGGGAGGGGGTCAATCTCCATCAACATCTTCACCAGCACCATCTCATCTCAAACCCTAGTTCATCTCTTGTATCCAATCTTTGTATCCAAACCACAGATTGGTACCTGTGGGTTGCTAGTAGTGTTGATTACTCCTTGTAGTTGATGCTAGTTGGTTTACTTGGTGGAAAATCATATGTTTGGATCCATTATGAATATTAATACCCCTATGATTATGAACATGAATATGCTTTGTGAGTAGTTACGTTTGTTCCTGAGGACATGGGAGAAGTCTTGCTATAAGTAGTCATGTGAATCTGGTATTCGTTCGATATTTTTATGAGATGTATGTTGTCATCCCTCTAGTGGTGTCATGTGAACATCGACTACATGACACTTCACCATTGTTTGGGCCTAGAGGGAGGCATTGGGAAGTTATAAGTAGATTATGGGTTGCTAGAGTGACAGAAGCTTAAACCCTAGGTTATGCATTGCTTCGTAAGGGGCTGATTTGGATCCATATGTTTTGTGCTATGGTTAGGTTTACCTTAATACTTCTGTTGTAGTTGCGGATGCTTGCAATGGGGGTTAATCATAAATGGGATGCTTGTCCAAGTAAGCATAGTACCCAAGCACCGCTCCACCCACATATCAAATTATCAAAGTACCGAACGCGAGTCATATGAACATGATGAAAACTAGCTTGACGATAATTCCCATGTGTCCTCGGGAGTGCTTTCCTTCATATAAGAGTTTGTCCAGGCTTTTCCTTTGCTACAAAAAGGATTGGGCCATCTTGGTGCACCTTATTTACTTTAATTACTTTCTACTCGTTACAAATTACCTTCACAAAACTATCTGTTACCGATAATTTCAGTGCTTGCAGAGAATACCTTACTGAAATCTACTTATCATTTCCTTCTGCTCCTCATTGGGTTCGACACTCTTACTTATCGAAAAGGATATGATATATCCCCTACACTTGTGGGTCATCAAGACTCTTTTCTGGCGCCATTGCCGGGGAGTGAAGCGCCTTTGGTAGGTGGGATTTGGTAAAGAAAAGTTTATATAGTGTGCTGAAGTTTACTGTCACTTGTTACTATGGAACATAATCCTTTGAGGGGCTTGTTCGGGGTATCTTCACCCCGACTAGTAGAGAAAAGAGTTGCTCCTCAACCTACTGAACCCACTGCAAATGTTTAGTTTGAAATTCCTTCGGGTATGATAGAGAAACTGCTAGCTAATCCTTTCACAGGTGATGGAACATTACATCCCGATTTGCACCTAATCTATGTGGATGAAGTTTGTGGATTATTTAAGCTCGCAGGTATGCCCGATGATGTTATCAAGAAGAAGGTATTCCCTTTATCTTTGAAGGGAGAGGCATCGACATGGTATAGGCTATGTGATGATATGGGATCATGGAACTACAAACGATTGAAATTGGAATTTCATCAGAAGTTTTATCATATGCATCTTGTTCATCGTGATCGTAATTATATATATAATTTTTGGCCTCGCGAAGGAGAAAGCATCGCTCAAGCTTGGGGGAGGCTTAAGTCAATATTATATTCATGCCCCAATCACGAGCTCTCAAAAGAAATGATTATTAAAAAACTTTATGCTCGGCTTTCTCTCAGTAATCGCTCCATGCTCGATACTTCTTGTACTGGATCTTTTATGATGAAGACCATTTAATTCAAATGGGATTTATTGGAAAGAATTAAACGCAACTCTGAAGATTGGTACCTCGATGAAGGTAAGGAGTCAGCTATAACACCTAAGTTTGATTGTGTTAAATCTTTTATGGACACCGATGCTTTCCGTGAATTTAGCACTAAATATGGACTTGACTCTAAGGTAGTAGCTTCTTTCTGTGAATCCTTTGCTACTCATGTTGATCTCCCAAAGGAGAAGTGGTTTAAATATAATCCTCCCACTGAAGTAAATGTAGTTGGACCTATTAAAGTTGAAGAAAAGACTATCACTTATAATGATCCTGTTGTTCCTACTGCTTATATTGAGAAACCACCTTTCCCTGTTAGAATAAAGGATCATACTAAAGCTTCAACTGTAGTCAACAAAAGTAATATTAGGACACACAAACCCCCTGAGCAAGTTAAAGTTGAACCTAAAATTGCTATGGTTAAAGATCTCTTGGCCGATAATATTGATGGGCATGTTATTTACTTCTGCAATGAAGCTGCTAGAATTGCTAGACCTGATTCTAAAAATAAACATAGACCTGTTGTAGGCATGCATGTTATTTCCGTTAAAATAGGAGATCATTGTTATCATGTCTTATGTGATATGGGTGCTAGTGCAAGCGCAATACCTCATTCCTTATACAAAGAAATTATGCATGATATTGCACCTGCTGAGATAGAAGAGATAGATGTTACAATTAAGCTTGCCTATAGAGATACCATTTCACCAGTTGGGATTGTTAGAGATGTTGAAGTCTTGTGTGGGAAAGTTAAATATCCTGCTGATTTTCTTGTTCTTGGTTCCCCAAAAGATGACTTTTGTCCCATTATATTTGGTAGACCCTTCTTGAATACTGTTAATGCTAAGATAGACTGCAATAAGGATATTGTTTCTGTTGGTTTAGGGGATATGTCTCATGAGTTTAATTTTGCTAAATTTAGTAGACAACCCCGTGATGAGAATTTCCTTGTAAAGATGAAATTATTGGTCTTGCTTCTATTGTCGTGCCTCCTAATGATCCTTTAGAACAATATTTGCTAGACCATGAAAATGATATGTATATGAATGAAAGAAGGGAAATAGATGAAGTATTCTTTAAACAGGGACCTATTTTGAAACACAACTTGCCTGTCGAAATCCTAGGGGATCCTCCCCCACCTAAGGTTGATCCCGTGTTTGAGCTTAAACCATTGCCTGATACTCTTAAATATGCTTATCTTGATGAAAAGATGATATATCCTGTTATTATTAGTGCTAACCTTTCAGAGCATGAAGAAGAGAAATTATTGAAAACTCTGAAGAAGCACCGTGTTGCTATTGGATATACTCTTAATGATCTTAAGGGCATTAGTCCCACTCTATGTCAACACAAAATAAATTTGGAGAAAGACGCCAAACCAGTTATTGATCACCAACGACAGCTAAATCCTAAGATGAAAGAAGTGGTAAGAAAGGAAATATTAAAGCTCCTTGAAGCAGGTATAATTTATCCCGTTGCTGATAGTCAGTGGGTAAGCCCTGTCCATTGTGTCCCTAAGAAGGGAGGTATTACTGTCGTTCCTAATGATAAAGATGAGTTGATTCCGCAAAGAATTATTACAGGTTATAGGATGGTAATTGATTTATGCAAATTAAATAAAGCTACTAAAAAAGATAATTACCCTTTGCCTTTCATTGATCAAATGCTAGAAAGATTATCCAAACATACACATTTTTGCTTTCTAGATGGTTACTCTGGTTTCTCTAAAATACCTGTGTCAGTTGATGATCAAGAAAAGACTACTTTACTTGCCCTTTCGGTACCTTTGCTTATAGACCTATGCCTTTTGGTTTATGTAATGCACCTGCTACCTTTCAAAGATGCATGATGGCTATATTCTCTAACTTTTGTGAAAAGATTTGTGAAGTTTTCATGGATGATTTCTCTGTTTATGGATCCTCTTTTGATGATTGCTTGAGCAACTTTGTTCGAGTTTTGCAGAGATGTGAAGAAACTAACCTTGTCTTGAATTGGGAGAAGTGCCACTTTATGGTTAATGAAGGTATTGTCTTGGGGCATAAAATTTCTGAAAGAGGTATTGATGTTGACAAAGCTAAAGTTGATGCTATTGAAAAGATGTCGTGTCCCAAGGACATCAAAGGTATAAGAAGTTTCCTTGGTCATGCCGGTTTTTAGAGGAGGTTCATTAAGGACTTCTCGAAAATTTCCCAGCCTATGACTAACCTATTATAAAAAAAGATATTCCTTTTGTCTTTGATGATGATTGTGTAGAAGCATTTGAAATAATTAAGAAAGCCTTGATTTCTGCACCTATTGTTCAGCCACCTGATTGGAATTTACCCTTTGAAATGATGTGTGATGCTAGTGACTATGCTGTAGGTGCTGTTCTAGGACAAAGAGTTGATAAAAAATTAAATGTTATTCAATATTCTAGTAAAACTCTAGACAATGCCCAGAGAAATTATGTTACTACTGAAACGGAGTTCTTAGCAGTTGTATTTGCTTGCGATAAGTTCAGACCTTATATTGTTGATTCTAAAGTAACTATTCACACTGATCATGCTGCTATTAAATATCTTATGGAAAAGAAAGATGCTAAACCTAGACTTATTAGATGGGTTCTCTTGCTATAAGAATTTGATTTGCATATTATTGATAGAAAGGGAGCTGAGAATCCCGTTGCAGACAACTTGTCTAGGTTAGGGAATGTTCTTGATGATCCACTACCTATTCATGATAGCCTTCCTCATGAACAATTAAATGTCATAAATACTTCTCGTACTGCTCCATGGTATGCTGATTATGCTAATTACATTGTTGTTAAATTTATACCACTGAGTTTCACATACCAGCAAAAGAAAAAGTTTTTCTATGATTTAAGACATTACTTCTAGGATGACCCACACCTTTATAAAGAAGGGGTAGATGGTGTTATTAGACGTTGTATACCTGAGCATGAACAGGAACAGATCTTATGCAAGTGTCACTCCGAGGCTTATGGAGGACACCACGCTGGAGATAGAACTGCACACAAGGTATTGCAATCCGGTTTTTATTGGCCTACTCTCTTCAAGGATGCCCGTAAGTTTGTCTTATCTTGTGATGAATGTCAAAGAATTGGTAATATTAGTAGATGTCAAGAAATGCCTATGAATTATTCACTTGTTATTGAACCATTTGATGTTTGGGGCTTCGATTATATGGGACCGTTTCCTTCCTCTAATGGATAAACACATATTTTAGTTGTTGTTGATTACGTTACTAAGTGGGTAGAAGCTATTCCAACTAGTAGTGCTGATCATAACACCTCCATTAAGATGCTTAAAGAAGTTATTTTTCCGAGGTTTGGAGTCCCTAGATATTTAATGACTGATGGTGGTTCACATTTTATTCATGGAGCCTTTCGTAAAATGCTTGCCAAGTATGATGTTAATCATAGAATTGCATCTCCATATCACCCGCAGTCTAGTGGTCAAGTAGAATTGAGTAACAGAGAGCTCAAATTAATTTTGCAAAAGACTGTTAATAGATCTAGAAAGAATTGGTCCAAGAAACTTGATGATGTATTATGGGCTTATAGAACTGCATATAAAAATCCTATGGGTATGTCTCCGTATAAAATGGTTTATGGAAAAGCATGTCACCTACCTCTTGAATTAGAACATAAGGCATATTGGGCTATTAAAGAGCTCAACTATGACTTCAAACTTGCCGGTGAGAAGAGGCTTTTTGACATTAGCTCACTTGATGAATGGAGAACCCATGCTTATGAGAATGCCAAACTGTTTAAAGAAAAAGTTAAAAGATGGCATGGCAAAAGGATACAAAAGCATGAGTTTAACGTAGGTGATTATGTGTTTCTATTCAACTCTCGTTAAACATTTTTGCAGGCAAACTTCTCTCTAAATGGGAAGGTCCTTACATTATCGAGGAGGTCTATCGTTCCGGTGCCATAAAAATCAACAACTTCGAAGGCACAAATACGAAGGTGGTGAACGGTCAAAGAATCAAACATTATATCTCAGGTAATCCTCTAAATGTTGAAACCAATGTTATTGAAACCGTAACCCTGGAGGAATACATAAGAGACACTTTCCAGAATGTTTCAGACTCCGAAAAGGAATAGGTATGTGGTATGGTAAGTAAACCGACTCCAAAACAGTTCTAATGGCAATTTTTCTCCGTTTTGGAATATTTAAGAAAATAGGAAAATAAGAAGTAGTCCGGGAAGGACACGAGGCGTCCATGAAGGTGGAGGGCGCGCGCTACCCCCCTGGGCGCACCCCCTGCCCCGTGGGCATCTCGTGCGCTCTCCGGACTCCGTTTTCTTGCATGATACTTATTTTAGTTAGTAAAAATTCATTATATAATCTCCCGAAGGTTTTGACCTCCGTATCATGCAAAAATCTCCTGTTCTTGTTTCGAGCTGTTTTTCTGACAGATATAGATCACCATGACGTCTCCAAGTGCCCCCAAGGACAAGTTCTTCAAGAAGGTCATCAACCCCTACCTCGTGGAAGTGCTGCAACATCCTCAAACCATTGAGATGCGTGAGGGGTTGCTGCACATCTGCGATGTTGAGGGACCAAGGAGGATCGGAATCGTGGAGACAAGGCTCGAGGCAATGGAGCAACAAGTTTTCAAGTGTCAGGAGATGGTGGAGCGTGGACTCGACTCCAATCACATAATGATCACGGAGTTCACCAACAACCACAAGCTGGACGCCAAGGACATTGGGGAGGCCATCTTCAAGCTTCATGAGAAAATCGAGCACCTCCAAGCCCAGATCTATGACCTGTAAAATCAAAACTGTGAGTATGAATATAGATTCAAGAGGATGAGTTTGGCTGCAGATTTAAGGATCCCAGAGACTCGATCATCCTTCTATGATGGTGAGCCTATGCCATGGAAGAGGGACGACAAGCCTACATCATCAACAACTCCATCTCCTTCATCGGCAAAAGAGATATAATCACATGGGTATGGGCACTCCCCTTGGCAACTGCCAAGCTTGGGGGGGTGCCCCGGTATCGTATCACCATCACTTTTATCTTTACCGTTTTTCTTAGTTTGATCCTTTTGATAATATCTTGATCTAGTAGAATAAAGTTTTAGTATGATCTAGTTGTGAGTTTTACTTTATAATCTTCTTATGTAATCGAGTCCGTGAGCTATATATAATAAAGATTAGTGTTGAGTCAAGGGCTTGATTATTTTGCTATGATCTTGAGGGAATAAAATAAAAGAAAATGAAATAGAAAGAAATAAAGAGATCATAAGGATCTTATGGAGACTAATGACTTCACATATAAGAGTATGATGAATAAAAGTTGTTGAGAGTTGACAAACATAGTTTTGGTCATCATTGCAATTAGTAGGAAGTAATAAAGAAAGAGAGGTTTTCACGTATAAATATACTATCTTGGACATCTCTTTATAATTGTGAGCACTCATTAAAGTATGATATGCTAAAGAGTTGACGTTGGACAAGGAAGACAATGTAATGGGTTATGTTTTCTTACATCTGAGATAAATTATATTGTCATGGATCATCCAACATGTTGAGCCTGCCTTTACCTCTCTTGCTAGACAATTTCTTTGCACCAAGTAGAGATACTACTTGTGCTTCCAAATACCCCTAAACCCGTCTTTGCCATGAGAGTCCACCATACCTACCTATGGATTGAGTAAGATCCTTCAAGGAAGTTGTCATCCGTGCACGCAATAAAAATTGCTCTCTAAATATGTATGATCTGTTAATGTGGAGAAAATAAGCTTTATACGATCTTGTGATGTGGCAGAAATAAGTGCGACGGACTGCATAATAAAGGTCCATATCACAAGTGGCAATATAAAGTGACGTTCTTTTGCATTAAGATTTTTTGCATCCAACCATAAAAGCGCATGACAACCTCTGCTTCCCTCTGCGAAGGGCCTATCTTTTACTTTTATCTTCTACCTTATATAAGAGTCATGGTGATATTCAACTTTCCTTTTTACATTTTATCCTTTGGCAAGCACAATGTGTTGGAAAGATCCTGATAGATATAGCTAATTGGATGTGAGTTTTCATGAACTATTATTGTTGACATTCCCCTTGAGGTAAAAAGTTGGCAGGTAAAACTATAAGCCCCTATCTTTCTATGTGTCCAATTAGAACTTCATACCCATAAATATTGTGTGAGTGTTAGCAATTGTGAAAGACTAAATGATAGTTGAGTATGTGGACTTGCTGAAAAGCTCTTATATTGACTCTTTCCTATGTTATGATAAATTGCAATTGCCTCAATGACAGAGATTAGAGGTTGTTGGTTCTCAATGAAGTTTATGATTCATACTTGAAATTGTGATTGAATTTTTACTTTAGCATAAGAGATCATATGACAATATATATATATATATATATATATATATATATATATATATATATATATGTTGCTGTTCTAAGAATGATCGCCCTCATGTCCGTATTTTATTTTATCGACACCTCTATCTCTAAACATGTGGACATATTTTTCGATATCGGCTTTCGCTTGAGGACAAGCGAGGTCTAAGCTTGGGGGAGTTGATACGTCCATTTTGCATCATGCTTTTATATCAATATTTATTGCATTATGGGCTGTTATACACATTATGTCACAATACTTATGCCAATTCTCTCTTATTTTACAAGGTTTACATGAAGAGGGGGAATGTTGGCAGCTGGAATTCTGGGCTGGAAAAGGAGCAAATATTAGAGACCTATTCTGCATATCTCCAAAAGTCCTGGAACTCCACGGGAGTTATTTTCAGAATTTATAAAAAATACTGAGCGAAGAAAGTACCAGAGGGGGCCCACACCCTGGCCACGAGGGTGGGGCACGCCCCCTGCCTCGTGAGCCCCCTGGTGGCCCTCTGATGCCCATCTTTGGCTATATGGAGTCTTTCGTTGAGGAAAAAATCATAAGCAAGTTTTCGGGAAGAAACTCCGCCGCCACGAGGTGGAACCTTGGCGGAACCAATCTAGGGCTCCGACACAGCTGTTCTGCCGGGGAAACTTCCCTTCGGGAGGGGGGAATCATCACCATCGTCATCACCAACGATCCTCTCATCGGGAGGGGGTCAATCTCCATCAACATCTTCACCAGCACCATCTCATCTCAAACCCTAGTTCATCTCTTGTATCCAATCTTTGTATCCAAACCACAGATTGGTACCTGTGGGTTGCTAGTAGTGTTGATTACTCCTTGTAGTTGATGCTAGTTGGTTTACTTGGTGGAAAATCATATGTTTGGATCCATTATGAATATTAATACCCCTATGATTATGAACATGAATATGCTTTGTGAGTAGTTACGTTTGTTCCTGAGGACATGGGAGAAGTCTTGCTATAAGTAGTCATGTGAATCTGGTATTCGTTCGATATTTTTATGAGATGTATGTTGTCATCCCTCTAGTGGTGTCATGTGAACATCGACTACATGACACTTCACCATTGTTTGGGCCTAGAGGGAGGCATTGGGAAGTTATAAGTAGATTATGGGTTGCTAGAGTGACAGAAGCTTAAACCCTAGGTTATGCATTGCTTCGTAAGGGGCAGAGCTGTTCTCTAGGGGAAACTTCCCTCCTGGAGGGGGAAATCATCACCATCGTCATCACCAACGATCCTCTCATCGGGAGGGGGTCAATCTCCATCAACATCTTGTAGGATTGAAAGTATGTCTAGAGGGGGATGATTAGACTACTTGACCAAATAAAAATCTAGCCTTTTCCCAATTTTAGTTCTTGGCAGATTTTAGCTATCTTAGCACAAGTCAAGCAATCTTCACACAATTCAGGCAAGCATGCAAAAGAGTATATGAGCAGCGGAAAGTAAAGCATGCAACTTGCAAGAATGTAAAGGGAAGGGTTTGGAGGATTCAAACGCAATTGGAGACACGAATGTTTTTGTCGTGGTTCCGATAGGTGGTGCTATCGTACATCCACGTTGATGGAGACTTCAACCCACGGAGGGTAATGGTTGCGCGAGTCCACGGAGGGCTCCAACCACGAAGGGTCCATGAAGAAGCAACCTTGTCTATTCCATCATGGCCGTCGCCCACGAAGGACTTGCCTCACTAGCGGTAGATCTTCACGAAGTAGGCGATCTCCTTGCCCTTACAAACTCCTTGGTTAAACTCCACAATCTTGTCGGAGGCTCCCAAGTGACACCTAGCCAATCCAGGAGACACCACTCTCCAAGAAGTAACAAATGGTGTGTTGATGATGAACTCCTTGCTCTTGTGCTTCAAATGATAGTCTCCCCAACACTCAACTCTCTCTCACAGGATTTGGATTTCGTGGAAAGAAGATTTGAGTGGAAAGAAACTTGGGGAAGGCTAGAGATCAAGATTCATATGGTTGGAATGGAATATCTTGACCTCAACACAAGTGTAGGTGGTTCTCTCTCAGAAAATGTGTATTGGAAGTGTAGGTATGTTCTGATGGCTCTCTCCACGAATGAAGAGTGGGTGGAGGGGTATATATAGCCTCCACACAGAATCTAACTGTTACACACAATTTGCCAAACTCGGTGGTACCGAATGGTTAAACTCGGTCGGACCGATTCAGCAAACCTAGTGACCGTTAGGATTTTCGATGGGACTGAGATGCAACTCAGTAGGACCGATATGGTTAGGGTTAGGGCATAACGTAATCTCGGTGTGACCGATTACACAAACTCGGTGGGACCTATTTTGGTAATAAGCTAACTAGAGAGTTGGTCAGGTAAACTCGGTGGGACCGATTCGCTCATCTCGGTGAGACCGAAATGTTACAAAAGGGAAACACAGAGTTTACATTGCAATCTCGGTGGGACCGATCGCTCACCTCGGTAAGACCGAAATGTTACGAAGGGAAACAGAGAGATTACAATCCCATCTCGGTGAGACCGAGATCCCTATCGGTGAGACCGATTTGCCTAGGGTTTGTGGAAGTGGCTATGACATTTGAAACTCGATGGCGCCGGATAGATAGAATCGGTGGGGCTGAGTTTGACTTTTGGTTTAGGTCATATGTGGATGTGGGAAGGTAGTTGAGGGTTTTGGAGCATATCACTAAGCACTTTGAGCAAGCAAGCAACACCTCATCCCTCCTTGATAGTATTGGCTTTACCTATAGACTCAATGTGATCTTGGATCGCTAAAATATAAAATGTAGAGTCTTGATCTTGAAGCTTGAGCCAAACTTTTTGTCCTTAGAATTTTGAGGGATCCACTTTCCTCATCCATGCCATGCCATTCATTGAGCTTTTCCTGAAATATTAATCTTGGAATAATGTTAGCTCAATGGGCTATATGTTGTTAGGAATTACCAAAACCACCCAGGGATAGTTGCACTTTCAATCTCCCCCTTTTTGGTAATTGATGACAACATATAGATCAAAGCTTCGACAAATGATAATAAGAGTGAAAGATATTGTCGCTTTGAGAAGTATGTGAAAAGCAAGAGCTCCCCCTAAATTTTTGCATATCTTAAGATTTGCTTTGGACTGCAAATGCACAATGAGTTAGGATCATGGGTTACTCTTCCATGTCACATACATCTTGGTGGAGCGCTCAAAATGATAAGAATTAAATACATGCACTCATCACCAAGCAAAGTGAATGATCATATAAGGATAAGTAAGATAATATCATCTAACAGGCATAAGTGTAGCTTATGATCAACCACATGATCATCAATGTCTCACATATAATAGCGTAGTATCTCAAGAAATCAAAAGACAAACAAAGTTCAACCACCAAAGCAAGAGAGAATAAAAAGCAACGCTCTCTCTCGAAGCCTATGATATATACATTTTTCTCCCCCTTTGGCAACAAGTTACCAAAAAGTTCATAGAAAATGCATAGCACTAGAGCGTCTCTCAAGCTTGGTCTTCAGGTGGTGGTGTCCGGAGAACGCCAAGGATGAAGGCTTCAGTTGAAGTAGATGGAGCTGCTAGGGTAGGTGCTGGAGCTGGTTGCGCTGGAGCTGTAGCTGGTGCAGATGAAGTGACTCTAGTGTCTGGTACAGGCACTGCAGCAGATCTCTGAGCTCGAGGCACTCTGGCAAATGCATCTGTGGTTGTCTTGCCCTTCCTCTCCTGCATGTCATCCTGTAGCTGCTCCACAACAGACTAAATCTCAGTTACTTTGACATCTAAATCATAGAATTTTTGTTCCATGATTCTTTCCAGGCTCTCCTGGTTTTGAGTTAGGGTGGACAACCCCTTCTCAATCCTCAGAGATGATGCTATCAAGTAACCAAGCTGGTCCTGCTTGCTTTTCAAAAAGTACTCAGATGCCTCCTCTTGAGTTGGCATCTTGGCAGCCTTCTCCATCTTTGCCTTCTCCTTCTTTGCTTGTGCTTACACTGAGGAGGGTTCATCTTCATTCATCACAACTTGGTTGTCCTCGAAGTCAGGATAGAAAGGCAAGTGTTCCTTATCCAACAAGTATGTGCCTGTGCCCATCTTTGAGTTTATCAACTCCTGGATCTGTGGGGCATATCCACAACTTCTTTTCTTGTCAGCTGCAGTCCTCTTGATAGACTCAACTATAAGGCTCATGACCTTGAACTTCTGTGGCACATCAAATATATGTAGCAAGTTAATTGCATGGCCTCTGATCATTCTATGATCACCAGACTTGGGCAAGAGAGTGTGCCTAAGGATCCAATTGATTGTAGGCAGCCCTGACAGCAAGTGTTTTACTGACCCAAACTGGTGAGTCTCAAGATCATCTTCAGGAATCTCTTTGTACATATTTGCCATAGAGTTGTGATCCATTTTATTCTTGGCATAAACATCCAAGTCATCTTCTTTTTCCTTAGGAGCATTGATCAGATTTGCCCATTCCTCAATAGTTGAGTGGTACCTTGTACCTTCAGACATCCATACTATCCTACCATCTGGATAGAAGTGTGTTGTGGAGTAGAATTGCATTATGAGCTCATCATTCCACTTTGTGAGTTTCTGCCCAACAAAGTCTGCAACTCCACAAGCACTGAAGCTATCAAACACACCAGGATAGTGTTCCTCATTTTCCTTGATATACTTCCAGTCGACCCATCTCATTTCACACACTATAGGCTTCTTGTCGAACAACATTGTCTCATAGAAATCTTGCTGTTCGTTTGTGTGGAACCTGTAATCAACAGCAGTCCTTCTCCTGGTAGCATATGGATCTGTCTCTCTCCATTTCCTCAGTCCTGAGTCTCTCCTGATCTTCATGTTCTCAGCCACAGGATGAGCACCATTGTGGTATGGAATTTTTGGCTTCAATTTTCTCAGAACATGCTCTTCATCTTCTTCTTCAGCAACAGTCTCAGGCACTGGGGCCTTGTTCTTCTCAGCAGCTGGTATGTTTCTGGTATTTCTCTTTGGTGCAGTCTTGGGCTTGGAGGCAGCTTTGGGTGCTTCTTTGGGCTTTGATGATGCAGCCCCTATCCTGATAGCATCACCCATAAGCTTCTGTGCCTTGGGTGCTGGTTCGGCAACCTCTTCTTCCTCTTCTTCTTCCATCATGGAAGCCTTTCCAATCACTCTGGCCATGGTCTTCTTGACCCTTTCCTTTCTTTTCTTTCCTTCTGCAGCAAGCTCTTTGGGTTGAGATTCCAAAGATGCTTGAGAGGATGCTCTGGCCTTAGACATTGGTTGTCTTCCTGCTGGCCTTTTGATCTTCATTCCTGGCTTAACTACAGCTGAGCTGTACTGCTTCTTAACCAGTTTCTTCTTTGATGTGGCCTCATCCTCAGTGGCCACATAGTATTCATCCTTAGACTCTGAAGTTTTCTTCTTGCTTGCTCTAGTGGCAGCCTTTGGCAAATTGCTTGGGGTGCTCCTGCTACCATCATCCGAACTGCTAGAGGGACTAGTGCCCTCACTCAGGTGAACCTGCTCCTATGACCTGTTCTGGCTGTCACTCTGGTCAGACATGTTGCAAACACTAACTGCAGACCCTATGAATAGATTGTAGATGAGATAGAGTCGATGAGCATCACAAAATACAGAGATTTTTGCAAAAGAATGAGTCAAAAACTTAGTTTTAGTTTTCCACAGAAAGCATTTCGGATCAACCAATTTGCAAACTCGGTGATACCAAAGCAGCTGTTGGAACCTAAACTAGTGAACTCGGTCAGACCGAGTCACAGTTCGGTGGCACCGAGACTGCTAGGGTTTCACAAAGTCCTGAACTCAGTCACACCGATTTGCAATTCTTGGTCAGACCGAGAACCACATGTGCAATGGCCTTGGGCGAATCGGTGGAACCGAGTTCTGCAACCCGGTGGGTCTGAGATGGTTTCGGCGGAAACCTAACCCTAAATTTTTGATTCAACTCTAATCTACAGAGTGTTTTGACTGGATAGAAGTGTTTCAATCGTGGTAAGAATCATAATGAACACAATGTGCTAGGAATCGGACGGGGATAGCACTGTGATCGAGTCCATACCCTAGTTCGGCGATGAACTCGCTACGGCAGCAACGGCGGGGAAGAATTCCGTTGACGGCGGCTGAGACCAGCGACAGGAGGTGGCTGGCGACGAGGAGGACGATCCAGAGACCCAGGAGGCAGAGCGAGCTATGCACGGGCGAAGGGCTTTCGGAGAAATTTCCAAAACTTTGCCCGTGAGTATATATAGCCCGAACCTGTCGGTGTGACTGAGTGGAACAACTCGGTGGCACCGAGATGCATAACTGTTGACAGTTACAGCAACTCGGTGTGACCGAAAAGTTCAAATCGGTTGCACCGAGATTGAAAACCTAGATCGACTAAGTGATCTCGGTATGACTGAAGTGGATGAATCGGTCAGACCAAAACGCACAAAGAAGTTTTGGAAGTTTAAGTCTATGACGAATCGGGGACTCCAAGTGCTCCTCACACAGAGTGGTTCGAATCTGACTTGATCAAATTTTGTGATGTAGCATGAATAGAGTTTGAGACGAGAAAAGCATAGATAGCTAGAGAGGGTTCTTAGGCATTCTTGTCCATCCACTTGGCAAAAGAAAAGAAAACCAATCAATCAAAACATCAAGTGGATGTCCTCGAATGAGTAAAATATGCAATCAACATGCTCACACAATAAAATGGCAATTGAAATATGTGGCAAAGCATGCACAACCAATTCTAGCATCTATCAAACAATTTGCGATGACTAGGTCATCTATATATGAGTATATTGACTTATGAGTCAAATGAGAACATTTGATCATAGGTCATACTCATCGTTTAAGCACAAGTGGGGTTACCACTTTTTCATAAAGCATTGTTGTGTTCACACCATTAGAGTTGCTTTAGCTCAATTCTTAGAGTAAAGCTCCCCTAGATGTGAGATCCCCCCTAAGAGGGATGAACTAACCTTGGGTTTTGTCGATGATGACTTCATGTAGATGTTGAAGATGTGCATGCTCAATGTTGATGTAGATCATTTGGAGCTATCCATTGGAGTGAGTTGCACTTTGAATACCTACACGGGTTAGTCCCACAAGGAACAAACAAGGATATCCATAGACATAGAGTGATGCACACACAAGATGATGTCTATGAAAGATTTTAGGTTACCTTGTCCCTTGTCTTACCAACAAGTGGGTTTGTGACTCCTTGAACTAGTGCAATATGTGGAAGTTGATTGCACTTGTTCTTGCCAAGATGATAAGAGTGAAGTATGTTGGCGGAGTCACCCTCAAGAACTCTCTAGTTCTTTTTCTTCGGGATCCACACCATCTTGATGGGAATCCTCGGTGTTGTAGTTGTACTTGATGAAGTGGAACTTGAAGTAGTCTTGGGAACCCACTTGCCCAAGGCCTTAGGAGCTTCTTCAAATGCATCAATTTCCTCTTGAAGCTTGTCCTTTCCTTTTTGCTTGTGGTCTTGTGGTGGAAGATCATCTTGAGCTTGTGTCCCTTTGAGAGAAGTAGGATCATACTTCTCTTGTTGAGGAACAAACTTTGTCTTGGGGTATTGATCTTTTTCCCACTCAACTCCATTGGCATTGAACTTTCGTTCAAAACCAACACCTTGATTCTTCCGGTGCCTTCCTTGCTTGCGTACAATTTCCTCGAATTGCTTACTTCCGGCAAGGCTCTTGTAATCACCTTTCTCTATAATTCCCTTCAATAAGCTATTTTCTTGCTCAAGTGTAACTTGGCTAAGAGAATCATTAGTGGAATCAAGAGAACTACTAGAAGCAACAATATTGGATTTAGCATGATTATTGTTACTACTAGAGGAAGAATCTTTCTTGTTCTTGTTACTAGACTTGACTTGAGGCATGTAAGTGGATAAGAGTAAACACTTGGCAATGTAAGAAGAACTTTTCTTGCGAAGATCATCATTGATTGCTTTTAAGAACTCATGCTCTTGCTCAAGCTTGAGCTTTTCAAAGCGCAATTTCTCATGAGTCCTTAAAAGTTCTCGATGATCTCCTAAGATAGTTTCATGATCTAACTTAAGAGTGTTTAGTTCTTTAGTTAGAGACTCAATCTTCTCCTTATCATTGTCATTTGTTTTATCTTGCTTAGCATGATTAATTGACGTTTAATCATAGTATTCATCACTAGAGTTGTCAACAAGTAAATCATCATCACCTAACAAGTCATCTTCATCACTATTGAAATCAACATACTCGGGGTGTGATACCTTTGGGCCTTTAGCCATGAAGCATGTTCCAACTCCTTCATTTGGTGAGTCAAATATGTCGTAGGAGTTGGTTGTCACAAGTTCTAGACCGGCAACACCTTCATCTTGAGTATATTCGGAGTCGGAGTGATAGCTTCTCTCGGAGTGGTCGTCGGAGTCGGAGCCGGATACCCATTCACCAACATGAGCTTGATGTCTTCGTTTTGTGTAGCTCCTTGATGACTTGTCCTTTCTTTCCGAATCCTTGCTTCTCCATGAGGGTCTTCGTTCATAACGATCATCTCTACTCCTTCTTTCTCTAGATGGTGATTCTTCTCTTCTACTTCTTCTCTTGGGAGAATCTTCTCTTCTCTTGTAGGGGGCCGTACACTCATTGGAATAGTGTCCGGGCCTTCTACAGTTGTAGCAGTTTCTCTCTCGACTAGAAGATCTTTTGTCATTGTAGGACCTTGACTTGGAGCTTCTCTCTTTTCTCCTACTCTTGTAGAACTTGTTGAAGTTCTTCACCATTAAGCTCAATTCTTCATTGAAGGTTTGTTTCTCACTCGATGATGTGGGGGCTTCACATGAGGCTTTGTAAGCACCACTTGATTTGTTGTGAAGTTCCTCTTTATCATTGAGTGACATCTCATGAGCAACAATTCTTCCGATGACTTCCGTTGGCTTGAGATCTTTGTAATTGGGCATCATTTGGATCAATATGCACACGGTATCATATTTTCCATCCAAGGCTCTTAGGATCTTCTTGATGATGAATCTATCGGTCATCTCTTCACTCTCTAAGCCGGCAATCTCATTTGTGATAAGAGCAAGCCTAGAGTACATTTCAGCGACACCTTCACCATCCTTCATTTTGAACTTGTCAAGTTGACTTTGAAGCACATCCAACTTGGATTCCCTGACGGAGTCGGTACCTTCATGCATGTCAATCGAAGTATCCCAAATTTCCTTTGCATTCTCAAGACGGCTGATTCTGTTGAATTCTTCGGGGCACAATCCGTTGAAGAGGATATCACAAGCTTGAGCATTGTATTGTAGCATCTTCAACTCATCCACGATAGCATCACGATTTGGTTCTTTCCCATCAAAGAATTCACCTTGTAAGCCAACACACACAATAGCCCAAATGGCGGGGTTATGTCCAAGAATATGCATTTTCATCTTATGCTTCCAACTAGGAAAATTAGTACCATCAAAGTAAGGACCTCTACGGTGATAATTTCCCTCGCTAGACACCATACTCTCCTAGGTTGTGAAACCAAGGCTATGACCACCAAAAGATATGGAAATCAAAGCAAATGGAGACCAAAGCTCTGATACCACTTGTAGGATCGAAAGTATGTCTAGAGGGGGGGTGATTAGACTACTTGACCAAATAAAAATCTAGCCTTTTCCCAATTTTAGTTTTTGGCAGATTTTAGCTATCTTAGCACAAGTCAAGAAATCTTCACACAATTCAAGAAAGCATGCAAAAGAGTATATGAGCAGCGGAAAGTAAAGCATGCAACTTGCAAGAATGTAAAGGGAAGGGTTTGGAGGATTCAAACGCAGTTGGAGACATGGATGTTTTTGTCGTGGTTCCGATAGGTGGTGCTATCGTACATCCACATTGATGGAGAATTCAACCCACAAAGGGTAACGGTTGCGCGAGTCCACGGAGGGCTCCACCCACGAAGGGTCCACGAAGAAGCAACCTTGTATATTCCATCATGGCTGTCGCCCACGAAGGACTTGCCTCACTAGCGGTAGATCTTCACGAAGTAGGCGATCTCCTTGCCCTTACAAACTCCTTGGTTCAACTCCAGAATCTTGTCGGAGGCTCCCAAGTGACACCTAGCCAATCTAGGAGACACCACTCTCCAAGAAGTAACAAATGGTGTGTTGATGATGAACTCCTTGTTCTTGTGCTTCAAATGATAGTCTCCCCAACACTCAACTCTCTCTCACAGGATTTGGATTTGGTGGAAAGAAGATTTGAGTGGAAAGCAACTTGGGGAAGGCTAGAGAGCAAGATTCATATGGTTGGAATGGAATATCTTGACCTCAACACAAGTGTAGGTGGTTCTCTCTCAGAAAATGTGTATTGGAAGTGTAGGTATGTTCTGATGGCTCTCTCCACGAATGAAGAGTGGGTGGAGGGGTATATATAGCCTCCACACAGAATCTAACCGTTACACACAATTTGCCAAACTCGGTGGTACCGAATGGTTAAACTCGGTCGGACCGATTCAGCAAACCTAGTGACCGTTAGGATTTTCGATGGGACTGAGATGCAACTCAGTAGGACCGATATGGTTAGGGTTAGGGCATAACGTAATCTCGGTGTGACCGATTACACAAACTCGGTGGGACCGATTTTGGTAATAAGCTAACTAGAGAGTTGGTCAGGTAAACTCGGTGGGACCGATTCGCTCATCTCGGTGAGACCGAAATGTTACAAAAGGGAAACACAGAGTTTACATTGCAATCTTGGTGGGACCGATCGCTCACCTCGGTAAGACCGAAATGTTACGAAGGGAAACAGAGAGATTACAATCCCATCTCGGTGAGACCGAGATCCCTATCGGTGAGACCGATTTGCCTAGGGTTTGTGGAAGTGGCTATGACATTTGAAACTCGATGGCGCCGGATAGATAGAATCGGTGGGGCCGAGTTTGACTTTCGGTTTAGGTCATATGTGGATGTGGGAAGGTAGTTGAGGGTTTTGGAGCATATCACTAAGCACTTTGAGGAAGCAAGCAACATCTCATCCCTCCTTGATAGTATTGGCTTTACCTATAGACTCAATGTGATCTTGGATCACTAAAATATAAAATGTAGAGTCTTGATCTTGAAGCTTGAGCCAAAAATTTTGTCCTTAGAAATTTGAGGGATCCACTTTCCTCATCCATGCCATGCCATTCATTGAGCTTTTCCTGAAATATTAATCTTGGAATAATGTTAGCTCAATGAGCTATATGTTGTTAGGAATTACCAAAACCACCCAGGGATAGTTGCACTTTCACATCTTCACCAGCACCATCTCATCTCAAACCCGAGTTCATCTCTTGTATCCAATGTTTGTATCCAAATCTCAGATTGGTACTTGTGGGTTGCTAGTAGTGTTGATTACTCCTTGTAGTTGGTGATAGTTGGTTTACTTGGTGGAAGATCATATGTTCAGATCCATTATTGTCAGGACCCCGACTCGATGTCACATCGATCTAGCCGGCAACACCTCATATCACTTTGCGGCCTCATGCACGGTATTCCCACGGGTGTCGCCTTACCTTTGCCCGGGACCGTTTGCGCCTTTTGGCTCACGTATATGATAGTGTCGCTAGCATCCATATGATAAAGAGCCCGGGCTGACATGACTAGTCGTAAACCCAAAGTGGCACAGACTTACAGGGACAGGCATCCATGACCCAGCTCCGAACGTGTCGGTCATCAGCAAATGGGTCCGGGCTGTAGCACTGGGCTAGCAGGACTCCGGTAAACCGGGCTGTAGCGGGCTAACAGGACTCCGGTACTCAAAGCGTGACATTTCCCCGAAGGGACAGACACAGGAACGAAGAAGGACACATGCCGGCCAGCCTAAGTGTTCCAGAGCAGTAGCAAGCTACCATGGCTCAGCGGTAACACTAGGAGACATTTCCCGGTAAGATAGGCTACTAAAGATAAACAACTAGATAGTCAGATCCCACACATACCAAGCATTTCAATCATACACACAATATGCTTGATATGTGCAAATACAACGAAGCATCACAACATGACTCTACGACATAAGTACTTTATTTAAGGCTCAGGGAGCCATACATAACATACACAAAGGTACGGGTCTCACGACCCAACATACAAGTCATACAGTCATACAAACCAGCAGCGGAAGTACATTGTCTGAGTACAGACAACTAGTAAAATAAAAGAGGCTTGGAAAGCCTAGCTATACTACATGGTCCATCACAAGCTCAGGGTCACCACCTGGGTCTTTAGCCTACTCGTTGATGTCAACGTCTACATAGAACCCATCAGAAGGGGTTGCAGCGTCTTCTGTAAAAATGTAGATTATAGCAACATGAGTACAAAGGTACTCAGCAAGACTTACATCAGATCCTACATACATGCATAGTATCAAGAAGGGTTGGTGGAGTTATTGCAGCAAGCCAGCTTTGACTCTTGGCTAGGCTATCCTACGATACTTCAACTTGAAATGGTTTTGCGCACACGAGTCCACTACTCACCACTTCAATACACTACCGAGGATCCACCTCCGTCTTCCTACGGAAGAGCCATCCTCGGCACTCACACTTATCTTGAGGCTTTTAGTAGTTTCCATTTACTTGTCTATGAACTGTATAGGCAACCAAGTAGTCCTTTACCGTGGACGCGGCTATTCGAATAGATCATGTTAACCCTGCAGGGGTGTACTCCTTCATACACGCTCTCACCACTTACCGTCGTTTACACGACATGTACTCGGCAACCTTCAAGCGGAAGCCCAACGTGGGTGTCGGCCACGACCTACCTAGTCACCTAAGCCTCCAGTCCAGGTTTATCGCCTATTCAGGTTCCATCCGCAGGGAGTCCGGCCGAGGTTTCCCATACGGCCCCGAACGATGTGAAAAGGGTTCCCGAGATACCTAACGGGTATTCGGTACACCGTGCCACGTACCTACCGCATCACAGCCCACCCCTACGGTCAGCGCTGTCCACGGCCTCCAGTAGGCTACAAACACCAGAAACTACTTGCAACTCCCGGACGGAGAACTAGGGTGAATAAGAAGCCGAGAGGGTCCATTGGTTTCGGGCCCAATGCATGGTAGTAGCTGATTCTTAAATCACACATACAGATCTCAGTGCTTAAGGTCGGCTTCAATGAAACAACCCACCATGTACTCCTACATGGCCTCTCATCGATACCTTTACCAAATCGTGTTCACCACACCACTCTCATTACCGACATAATCATTTCACTCTAGCCCATCACCCAGATGAACCAGACCTGACACGACTCTAAGCATAGCAGGCATAGCAAGGTAGGAACAACACATACATATGGCTCAAGCAACTCCTACACATGCTAGTGGGTTTCATCTAGTTACTGTGGCAATGACAGGTCATGCAGAGGAAATGGGTTCAACTACCGTAGCACACAGCAGTTTGAAGCGCGTTGTCTTAATGCAGTAAAAGAGAGCAGGGGCGAGAACATGGGATTGTATCGATATGATCAAATGGTTGGTTGCTTGCCTGATGGTTCGATGCACTGATACGGTTCTTTGTTAGGGTAATCACGGTACTCCTCGGAGGCAGAACCTGTCGCAAAGGACATCGATACGCAAACATCACCAAACAATGTGCAACAATATGATGCATGCATGAGACATGGCAAAATGAGTGTGTTGGGCTAATGCAACTAAAACCAGAAGGGTTTGAACAAATTTGAATCAAAGATTCAAATTTCAAACTCAAACATGGCCTCTTTAAGTGCTTTTCCTTGTTCTGCTTAAAACATCAATTTAACTTGTTTGATCATGCATGAAAATAGTACAGATGGATAGATTGGATTTTCTGATCATTTTTCATATATAATTTGTCCAATTTGGAGTTACAGAATAAAAGTTATGAATTTTTGAAGTTTAAATAATATTCTGGAATTTCCTGATTAAATTTAAATCCAGAAATTATAATTACTGCGCCAGCATGACGTCAGCATGACATCAGTGGTCAACTGCGGCTGGCTGGAGTCAAATCTGACGTGTGGGGGCCACACGTCAGTGACAGGGGGGTTTAAAGGGTTAAATTTAATCCTAATTAGGGATTAGTGGCGCTGGGGCCCACTGGTCAGTGTCAGGGGGTTAACTAACAGTGGTTAGCACTAATCCTAATTAGCTACAGGGCTGGGCCCACCTGTCAGGGACTCAGGGGGGTCCTGCCGTGGTCAAAGTGGGTCAAACCCACCGGCGACGTGACGCCGGCGAGGCCCGAGACGGCGGCGCGACGCGGGATCGCGCTACAGGGCACGGGCGAGGCCGTGCTTGGGCTCGTTGGAGAGCTCTTGCTCCCGCGCGTCGAACGGTGGCCGTGGCTGGGCCTGGGGTGGCCGGAGTCGACGGCGGCGAGCTCGGCTGCGGCCGCCGGAGTTCGGGTGCGGTCGGGATCGGTGTTGCAGGGGTTTGGGGAGGCGTTAGTGTGTGCTGCGTGCTCCTAGTGAGGTGTGGAGCACGATAGTGTGCTCGGTTGGGTGCTACGGTGACCGTGGCCACGACGGCGACATCGCCGGCGGCGTGGAGCTCTCGGCCAAGGTGGGGCTAGGGCCTAGAGGTCGGGAGAGACCAGGGGAGAAGGGGGAAACGATTCGGGGGCTCACCGCGGAGCTGCAGGGATGGTTAGCGGGCTCGGGGACGCGCTGGAGACGACGAATTCGACGGCGACGATGGTCGGAGCCCGAAGAGGGGAACGGCGACGTGGCGGCGATGCAGGGCTTCCGGGGAGCTGTGGAGCGGTGGGGAGGAAGAGGGGGTCGTGGCGGAGCTTTTGAGCTAGTCGGGGGAGCGAGGGGTGGCCGGAGACGGCTGCTGTGGCGAACGGCGGCGAGGGTGGTGTTCGGCCATGTGAGAGAGAGAGCGAGGGAGAGGAGGGAAGAGCCGGGGAAGAGTGAGAGAGAGCAGGGGGGAGGCGTGGCGTCGTCCAGGGGCATCGAGCCGAGGAGGGGAGGGCAGGCAGGCAGGGAGAGAGGTGGCGTGGCGCGGTGGCGCGCGCGCGCGCCGGCCACACTCCCCTCCCTCTGTCGGGACGAAGACGACAGAGGAGGGAGGTGGGCTGGGTCGACTGCTGGCTGGGCCGGCCAGCTGGCTGGGCTGCACAGGGAGGAGCCCAGGTAAGCTTCTCCCGTTATTTATTTCTGTTTTTTTTAATTTCTGACATTTGTTTTGATTTAAATAATATATTAAATCATTTATTTAACTTATGCCAATTTTTGCAGGAGCTAGATATATTATTCCAGAGCTCCTTTATAAATGGCATATTATTTGGACATATATTAATATATATAAATAATATATTTCCAATGCAAATAATTATGCATTAATTCCAAATGCCCAAAATAAATACCTATGAGCTCTTAAAAATATTGGTTTGATTTTTATCTCTGTCCAATATTTTCAGAGAGCAACATGAGCATTTTCTTGGACCTTTTTGGAGAAATTTTTATTTGGATCATTTTCAAAATGATTCTGAGGGTTTCACAGATCCCCATTTCAAATTAAATGGAAATTTAAACATGATGCACACACTCTGATGCATGACTAGCTAGGGTGTGACAACTCACCCCCACTCAAAAGAATCTCGTCCCGAGATTTGGGTTCCTCCGGGAAGAAGGCGGGATACTCGAGTCGAAGACGATCCTCCCTTTCCCAAGTTGCTTCATCCTCAGAATGGTGCGACCATTGACCTTTGAGAAACTTGATATTATGACGTCGGGTGGTACGTTCGGCTTGATCGAGGATACGAATGGGGTACTCTCGATATGTAAGATTATCTTGAAGATCAAGCGTTTCGTGGTCCACTTCACGGATAGGATTCGAGAAGCAACGCCTGAGTTGAGAAACGTGAAAGACATCGTGGACTCTGGAGAGGTGCGGAGGTAGTTCCAACTGGTAGGCAACTTCTCCTCGTTTGGCGAGAATGCGAAAAGGTCCAATGTAACGAGGAGCCAATTTGCCTTTGATACCGAAACGATGGGTTCCCTTCAGAGGGGTGACCCGAAGGTAAGCCTTCTCGTCAACCTCGAAAGTCATAGCCTTATGTTTTTGGTCATATTGACTCTTTTGACGAGATTGGGCTGTTTTCAACTTTTCACGAACGATGCGAACTTGTTCTTCTGCTTCCTGAATCATATCCGGGCCAAAGAATTGTCTTTCCCCGGTCTCTGACCAGTTAAGGGGTGTTCGACACCGTCGTCCATAGAGAACTTCAAAAGGGGCTTTACCCAAGCTAGATTGATAGCTGTTGTTGTAAGCGAATTCGGCAAATGGAAGGCACTTCTCCCAATCCATTCCGAATGAGATAACAGAGGCTCGAAGCATGTCTTCTAGAATCTGGTTGACGCGTTCCACTTGACCACTCGACTGAGGGTGGAAGGCGGTGCTAAAGGAGAGACGAGTCCCCATAGCATTTTGGAAACTTTCCCAAAATCGAGAGGTGAAAAGACTTCCTCGATCCGAGTTGATTTCCAAAGGAACACCATGGAGGGACACTATTCGGGAGATGTATAAGTCTGCCAGCTGGCTAGCGGTTATACTCTCACGAACAGGCAAGAAATGAGCTACTTTGGAAAGACGATCGACCACGACGAAAATAGCATTATTCCCTCTCTTGGTCCTGGGAAAACCGGTAATGAAATCCATACCAATTTTATCCCATTTCCATTCAGGAATAGCTAAGGGTTGAAGGGTGCCAGCAGGCCGTTGGTGCTCTGCTTTTACACGACGACAGACGTCGCAATTTGCAATATACTGAGCAATTTCTCTCTTCATCCTAGTCCACCAGAACCTCTGGCTTAGGTCCTGATACATCTTAGTACTACCGGGATGAATGGTGAGAGGAGATTCATGAGCTTCCTTAAGGATCAATCGCCTCAGGATGCGCTTCTTGGGAACCACTAGTCGATCCCGAAGTATACAACACCTTGATCATTATGGAGAAGCAATTCGCAATTCCTTCTGAATGTTTCTCTTGATTGGGAGATTCCCGGATCTACCTTCTGGGCTTGATGATTTGATCCGTAAGGGTAGGTTTTGCCACCAAGGTGGAAAGAAAACCTTGAGGCACAATGTGAAGATTAAGCTTCCGAAATTCCTCATGGAGAAGCGGTTGACTTTGTCGTAACATCAGGTTGTTACAATAAGATTTACGACTTAGTGCATCAGCCATGACGTTGGCTTTCCCTGGGGTGTAGGTTATTCCTAAGTCGAAGTCTGTGATCAATTCAACCCAACGTCTTTGCCTGAGATTCAGATCCGGTTGGGTGAAAATGTACTTCAGACTTTGGTGATCAGTGAATATTTCGCAACGATTACCGAGGAGGTAATGTCGCCAGGTCTTAAGTGCATAGACTACGGCTGCAAGCTCTAGATCATGAGTAGGATAATTCTCCTCATGTGGGTGCAATTGCCGTGAAGCGTAAGCAATTACGTGTCGATCTTGCATGAGAATGCAACCTAGTCCTTGTCGCGAGGCGTCGCAGTAGATAACAAAGTCCTTGGAGAAGTCTGGCGGTACCAGTACGGGAGCAGAGGTCAGGCGTCTTTTCAGTTCCTGAAAGCTGTGCTCACATTGTGGAGTCCATTCGAACTTCTTATCTTTCTTGAGGAGTTCGGTTAGGGGTTTAGCAACTTTGGAGAAGTTCTCGACAAAGCGACGACAATAGCTCGCTAAGCCTAGAAAACTCTGAACTTGCTTGACCGATTCAGGTGGAGTCCAATTAAGAACAGCTTGAACCCGCTCAGGGTTAACAGCAATACCTTTACCAGATATTACATGACCTAGATAGGTCACTTCTGACAACCAGAATTCACATTTAGAAAATTTGGCATAAAGGCGATGCTCTCGAAGTTTCTTCAACACTAGCCTCAAATGTTCGGCATGTTCTTCCTCGTTCTTGGAGTAGATGAGTATATCATCGAGGTAAACCACGACGAATTTATCCAAATACTCCATGAAGATGGAGTTCATTAACCGAGAAAAAGTGGCTGGAGCGTTGGTTAATCCGAAGGACATGACGGTGTACTCGTATTGGCCATAACGAGTAACAAAGGCCGTTTTAGGAATGTCCCCGTTTCTGATTTTGATTTGATGGTAGCCCAACCTCAAATCCATCTTGGAGAAGACTGAGGATCCAGCGAGCTGATCATACAGGTCGTTGATCCTGGGAAGCGGATATTTGTTCTTGATTGTGACCAAATTGACAGGTCGGTAATCTACAACCATCCGATCCGTACCATCCTTCTTCTTGACGAATAGGACGGGGCAAGCTCACGGAGATGAACTAGGGCGGATGAAACCCTTTTTCAAGGACTCATCGAGTTGTTTCTTAAGCTCGGCTAGTTCTAGGGGTGCCATCTTATAAGGTCTTCTAGCAATCGGAACGGTTCCGGGGATGAGGTCTATTACGAACTCAACATCCCTGTCAGGTGGAACACCTGGCAATTCCTCTGGAAAAACATCCGGGAAGTCACGGACTACCGGAATGTCCTCAAGGTCTGGCAAAGGGCTGGCGTTAAGAGAATATAATTGTCGCTTGGCTATTCGGGTCAAGACATTGACTATCTTCCCCGAAGGATGGGTGAGTTGAACAGTCCTAGAGAAGCAATCAATTTGGGCATGATGAGCTGACATCCAGTCCATACCCAGAATGATATTAATATCTGAAGATTTAAGGGCTATCAAAGATGCGAGAAAAACAAGTCTGTCGACTTGGATTTCATTTCCATGGCTTACTCTAGAAGTTTGCCATTTGGATCCCGGAGTTTGAATTACCATAGAGGTTGGCATGTCACAGAATGCAACGTTATGCAAACGAGCATAATTTTCGGATATAAAAGAATGAGAGGCTCCTGTATCGAAAAGAACAGATGCCGGGTGGCAATTAACAAGAAGCGTACCGAGAACGACGTTGGGATCCTCTTGAGCTTCTTCGGCAGAGATACAGTTGACATGGCCACGTGAAGCGGTGACCGGTCTGGCGTGGAATATTTTTCCTGTCAGCTTGCCACGGCCAACAGCTTTAGCAGATTGATTGGGGTTGGTCTGGGGACACTCACGCATATAGTGACCAGATTCCCCACACTTGAAACAAGTCACGGAACTGGTACGTGCAGGAGCATTGTTAGTTGGACCCCCATAGGGCTTGGCCGGTGCAGACTGTTGAACGGGGCGAGGCGCCTGGAAGGATGGCCTCGGTGTGAACCTGGGTGGCAGGGCGGTGTTGGGCACCCACACGCGGCGCTTCTGAGGACCAGCACCGGATGAGGAACCCATATCACGGCCATGCTTGCGTGTTGCGTCATAGTCAGTCTGACCAGTTTCAGCACTGATGGCTTTGTTGACAAGTTTCTGAAAAGATGTGCACTCATGCAGACGGAGGTCGCGGCGAAGCTCAGGACTAAGTCCCTTACGGAACCTTGCTTGCTTCTTGGCGTCAGTAGAAACTTCCTCGGTTGCATATCGTGCGAGATTACCAAACTCCCTACTGTAAACATCCACAGAAAGTCGGCCTTGGGTGAAATTGCAGAATTCCTCACGTTTACGGTCCATGAGACCCTCCGGAATGTGATGTTCATGGAAAGCCTCGCTGAACTCAGCCCAAGTAGTGACATGGCCCGCTGGGCGCATAGCTCCATAATTCTCCCACCATAGACTGGCGGGGCCTTCAAGATGATATGCAGCAAAGGTGACCTTGTCAGCCTCCGCTACCAGCGCGGAACGCAGTTTGTGAGCGATACTGCAAAGCCAGTCATCAGCGTCGAGAGGCTCGACGGAGTGGTGGAACGTGGGTGGATGTAATTTGATAAAATCACTGAGTGACACCACGTTAGTCCTCTGATGGTGTGCTGTGTTCTGTTCAATACGCTCCAACAAACGGTTGGTCTCCCGCTTGTTTCTCTCGGCTTCCATCATAACCTCGGCTAGTGAAGGAGGATGAGGCAGATTTGTATCCCTGACTTCACTGCCTTCGGCCTGCTCTTGAGGAGCAGGGTTAGTGCGCGTGTTGACCATCCTAGGTAAACAAGACAATGATTTAGTCAGGATGATAAAATTCCGACATAGGATACATAATGTAAGGAATAACTCGGAATGCAAGATGATCATCCGTATGACATGGTAGATACAGAAACTGCTTCTTTTATTCCATCGTCATACACACCATACAGGGTTTAGTACAAGACCAAACAAGGTACTAACACGGTGAAAAGAGGATTACATCTCATCGGAGGCATCCCAAGCTCCTATACATTATTTTTCTACTCCTCCGGAAAGAGTACAAACTAGGTCATATCCCACGAGTCACGCGGGACGATAGACGACACAGCTAGTGCGAACTAGTGATACTACCGCTAACTCAGACCGATCCGTAGTAGTCCTCGTAGAAGTCACCTCCATAGCCTGGGAGCTCAACATGATCATCCGGAAACAGACGGTCTCGCGGAGCTTGTGGACCATAGGGGCTAGGATGAGGCCTTGGACCAACAAACGGTGGCCTGCGGGGACCGCGAGGTGGGGTGATGCCTCCTACATCACGCCAAACCATCACGTCCGGCAGAGCAGATCTCACAGGATAGAGATCGCGCATATCTGAATATCTAGCTTGCACCGCCGGTGCGAACCGAGTCAAAGTGGCCCAGTGGTCAGCACGGGTATTGAAGAGCTCTAACCTCAAGGCCCGATTTTCACGGTCCTTATCCTCGAGCATCTCAGCAGTGGTGCGAGTCCATGAATCCTCCTGAGTGGGGTCAGCATAAATAGCCTGGAGATACCCTTGTGCTCCCGGAAGTGATCCTGGCATATACCGGAAATCAGAGTCCCGAAATAAACCAGATCTGACTCGCATAATGGTCATCATAGAGTAGGCGGCGTCCTGCATAGCCATCTCAATAGTAACCCCGAGTCCATAGGAGCAGTGAAGAGGCTCGGTGGATCCAGGATAAGATGGAAATATCCTGACAGTGCAGAGATACTGGCTTTGATTAAAATCTCGGAATTGCTCTTCGACCGTGTACTCGGGATACCAGCGGTATCCAGCCTCAGTCATTACCCTGACCAACTTGGCAGTATGGCCGGGTACATCTAGGCATCGAGTCAGGCGAACCACTTGATTGAGGTCGCGAGTGGCCATCTGAAAGCACAATCATAATGCAAAGGCATTAGAACTTCTAGCAAAATTTCGGCAGCATAACAGCTGTAAATGCTCAAAAAGGATTTTGAGACATTTGACAAAGGATTTCGTACACACTCAACATCATCATATCAAAGTTCTGAAACCATTCTAGCAACATAATGTGGTAGTAGAACTGAACTAGGCTTGTAACCATCAAACTTATAAGGTACTACTGATTAGTAACTCGTGATCCTGATAGAGAGAACAGATCCTAATTCCTTAACCCCCGGTGGAAGAATGGACTGACTCAGATCAGAATGTCATAAGATAAAGGAGTAAAAAGAGCCTTACGTTCCAACCCACAAACAATTCCCCTACATATAACTAAAGAATTTCTAGACTCAACATCGACCAGTTTGGCTTGGAGAACCTACAGGCAGTCCGGCTCTGATGCCAACGCTGTCAGGACCCCGACTCGATGTCACATCGATCTAGCCGGTAACACCTCATATCACTTTGCGGCCTCACGCACGGTATTCCCACGGGTGTCGCCTTACCTTTGCCCGGGACCGTTTGCGCCTTTTGGCTCACGTATATGATAGTGTCGCTAGCATCCATATGATAAAGAGCCCGGGCTGACATGACTAGTCGTAAACCCAAAGTGGCACAGACTTACAGGGACAGGCATCCATGACCCAGCTTCCGAACGTGTCGGTCATCAGCAAATGGGTCCGGGCTGTAGCACTGGGCTAGCAGGACTCCGGTAAACCGGGCTGTAGCGGGCTAACAGGACTCCGGTACTCAAAGCGTGACATTTCCCCGAAGGGACAGACACAGGAACGAAGAAGGACACATGCCGGCCAGCCTAAGTGTTCCAGAGCAGTAGCAAGCTACCATGGCTCAGCGGTAACACTAGGAGACATTTCCCGGTAAGAGAGGCTACTAAAGATAAACAACTAGATAGTCAGATCCCACACATACCAAGCATTTCAATCATACACACAATATGCTCGATATGTGCAAATACAACGAAGCATCACAACATGACTCTACGACATAAGTACTTTATTTAAGGCTCAGGGAGCCATACATAACATACACAAAGGTACGGGTCTCACGACCCAACATACAAGTCATACAGTCATACAAACCAGCAGCGGAAGTACATTGTCTGAGTACAGACAACTAGTAAAATAAAAGAGGCTTGGAAAGCCTAGCTATACTACGTGGTCCATCACAAGCTCAGGGGCACCACCTGGGTCTTTAGCCTACTCGTTGATGTCAACGTCTACATAGAACCCATCAGAAGGGGTTGCAGCGTCTTCTGTAAAAATGTAGATTATAGCAACATGAGTACAAAGGTACTCAGCAAGACTTACATCAGATCCTACATACATGCACAGTATCAAGAAGGGTTGGTGGAGTTATTGCAGCAAGCCAGCTTTGACTCTTGGCTAGGCTATCCTACGATACTTCAACTTGAAATGGTTTTGCGCACACGAGTCCACTACTCACCACTTCAATACACTACCGAGGATCCACCTCCGTCTTCCTACGGAAGAGCCATCCTCGGCACTCACACTTATCTTGAGGCTTTTAGTAGTTTCCATTTACTTGTCTATGAACTGTATAGGCAACCAAGTAGTCCTTTACCGCGGACGCGGCTATTCGAATAGATCATGTTAACCCTGCAGGGGTGTACTCCTTCATACACGCTCTCACCACTTACCGTCGTTTACACGACATGTACTCGGCAACCTTCAAGCGGAAGCCCAACGTGGGTGTCGGCCACGACCTACCTAGTCACCTAAGCCTCCAGTCCAGGTTTATCGCCTATTCAGGTTCCATCCGCAGGGAGTCCGGCCGAGGTTTCCCATACGGCCCCGAACGATGTGAACAGGGTTCCCGAGATACCTAACGGGTATTCGGTACACCGTGCCACGTACCTACCGCATCACAGCCCACCCCTACGGTCAGCGCTGTCCACGGCCTCCAGTAGGCTACAAACACCAGAAACTACTTGCAACTCCCGGACGGAGAACTAGGGTGAATAAGAAGCCGAGAGGGTCCATTGGTTTCGGGCCCAATGCATGGTAGTAGCTGATTCTTAAATCACACATACAGATCTCAGTGCTTAAGGTCGGCTTCAATGAAACAACCCACCATGTACTCCTACATGGCCTCTCATCGATACCTTTACCAAATCGTGTTCACCACACCACTCTCATTACCGACATAATCATTTCACTCTAGCCCATCACCCAGATGAACCAGACCTGACACGACTCTAAGCATAGCAGGCATAGCAAGGTAGGAACAACACATACATATGGCTCAAGCAACTCCTACACATGCTAGTGGGTTTCATCTAGTTACTGTGGCAATGACAGGTCATGCAGAGGAAATGGGTTCAACTACCGTAGCACACAGCAGTTTGAAACGCGTTGTCTTAATGCAGTAAAAGAGAGCAGGGGCGAGAACATGGGATTGTATCGATATGATCAAATGGTTGGTTGCTTGCCTGATGGTTCGATGCACTGATACGGTTCTTCGTTAGGGTAATCACGGTACTCCTCAGAGGCAGAACCTGTCGCAAAGGACATCGATACGCAAACATCACCAAACAATGTGCAACAATATGATGCATGCATGAGACATGGCAAAATGAGTGTGTTGGGCTAATGCAACTAAAACCAGAAGGGTTTGAACAAATTTGAATCAAAGATTCAAATTTCAAACTCAAACATGGCCTCTTTAAGTGCTTTTCCTTGTTCTGCTTAAAACATCAATTTAACTTGTTTGATCATGCATGAAAATAGTACAGATGGATAGATTGGATTTTTCTGATCATTTTTCATATATAATTTGTCCAATTTGGAGTTACAGAATAAAAGTTATGAATTTTTGAAGTTTAAATAATATTCTGGAATTTCCTGATTAAATTTAAATCCAGAAAATATAATTACTGCGCCAGCATGACGTCAGCATGACGTCAGTGGTCAACTGCGGCTGGCTGGAGTCAAATCTGACGTGTGGGGGCCACACGTCAGTGACAGGGGGGTTTAACAGGTTTAAATTAATCCTAATTAGGGATTAGTGGCGCTGGGGCCCACTGGTCAGTGTCAGGGGGTTAACTAACAGTGGTTAGCACTAATCCTAATTAGCTACAGGGCTGGGCCCACCTGTCAGGGACTCAGGGGGTGTCCTGCCGTGGTCAAAGTGGGTCAAACCCACCGGCGACATGACGCCGGCGAGGCCCGAGACGGCGGCGCGATGCGGGATCGCGCTACAGGGCACGGGCGAGGCCGTGCTTGGGCTCGTTGGAGAGCCCTTGCTCCCGCGCGTCGAACGGTGGCCGTGGCTGGGCCTGGGGTGGCCGGAGTCGACGGCGGCGAGCTCGGCTGCGGCCGCCGGAGTTCGGGTGCGGTCGGGATCGGCGTTGCAGAGGGTTTGGGGAGGCGTTAGTGTGTGCTGCGTGATCCTAGTGAGGTGTGGAGCACGATAGTGTGCTCGGTTGGGTGCTACGGTGACCGTGGCCACGACGGCGACATCGCCGGCGGCGTGGAGCTCTCGGCCAAGGTGGGGCTAGGGCCTAGAGGCCGGGAGAGACCAGGGGAGAAGGGGAAACGATTCGGGGGCTCACCGTGGAGCTGCAGGGATGGTTAGCGGGCTCGGGGACGCGCTGGAGACGACGAATTCGACGGCGACGATGGTCGGAGCCCGAAGAGGGGAACGGCGACGTGGCGGCGATGCAGGGCTTCCGGGGAGCTGTGGAGCGGTGGGGAGGAAGAGGGGGTCGTGGCGGAGCTTCTGAGCTAGTCGGGGGAGCGAGGGGTGGCCGGAGACGGCTGCTGTGGCGAACGGCGGCGAGGGTGGTGTTCGGCCGTGTGAGAGAGAGAGCGAGGGAGAGGAGGGAAGAGCCGGGGAAGAGTGAGAGAGAGCAGGGGGGAGGCGTGGCGTCGTCCAGGGGCATCGAGGCGAGGAGGGGAGGGCAGGCAGGCAGGGAGAGAGGTGGCGTGGCGCGGTGGCGCGCGCGCGCGCCGGCCACACTCCCCTCCCTCTGTCGGGACGAAGACGACAGAGGAGGGAGGTGGGCTGGGCCGGCTGCTGGCTGGGCCGGCCAGCTGGCTGGGCTGCACAGGGAGGAGCCCAGGTAAGCTTCTCCCGTTATTTATTTCTGTTTTTTTTAATTTCTGACATTTGTTTTGATTTAAATAATATATTAAATCATTTATTTAACTTATGCCAATTTTTGCAGGAGCTAGATATATTATTCCAGAGCTCCTTTATAAATGGCATATTATTTGGACATATATTAATATATATATAAATAATATATTTCCAATGCAAATAATTATGCATTAATTCCAAATGCCCAAAATAAATACCTATGAGCTCTTAAAAATATTGGTTTGATTTTTATCTCTGTCCAATATTTTCAGAGAGCAACATGAGCATTTTCTTGGACCTTTTTGGAGAAATTTTTATTTGGATCATTTCCAAAATGATTCTGAGGGTTTCACAGATCCCCATTTCAAATTAAATGGAAATTTAAACATGATGCACACACTCTGATGCATGACTAGCTAGGGTGTGACAATTATGCATATTAATACCCCTCTGATTATGAACATGAATATGCTTTGTGAGTTGTTACGTTTGTTCCTGGGGACATGGGAGAAGTCTTGCTATAAGTAGTCTTGTGAATCTAGTATTCGTTCGATATTTTGATGAGATGTATGTTGTCATCACTCTAGTGGTGTCATGTGAATGTCGACTACATGACACTTCACCATTGTTTGGGCCTAGAGGGAGGCATTGGGAAGTAATAAGTAGATGATGGGTTGCTAGAGTGACAGAATCTTAAACCCTAGTTTATGCGTTGCTTCGTAAGGGGCTGATTTGGATCCATATGTTTCATGCTATGGGTAGGTTTACCTTAATACTTCTGTTGTAGTTGCGGATGCTTGCAATGGGGGTTAATCATAAGTGGGATGCTTGTCCAAGTAAGGACAGTACCCAAGCACCGGTCCACCCACATATCAAATTATCAAAGTACCGAACGCGAATCATATGAACGTGATGAAAACTAGCTTGACGATAATTCCCATTTGTCCTCGGGGGCGCTTTCCTTCATATAAGAGTTTGTCCAGGCTTGTACTTTGCTACAAAAAGGATTGGGCCATCTTTTTGCACCTTATTTACTTTTATTACTTGCTACTCGTTACAAATTACCTTATCACAAAACTATCTCTTACCGATAATTTCAGTGCTTGCAGAGAATACCTTAGAGAAAACTGCTTATCATTTCCTTCTGCTCCTCATTGGGTTCGACACTCTTACTTATCGAAAATGCTGCGATAGATCCCCTACACTTGTGGGTCATCAAGCCCATCTTCACCAGCAAACCCCCAAGACCCTCGCGGGGCGGACGACGCAAGACCTCCTCAGGGGCGGCCTCACCAGGCTGGCTCACGAGGGGCGGAGAGATCAAAGCAAGGCGAACCTCGCGAGTTTCCAATGATGCAAGCCGTGACGATCAAGACCAGGCGGGCGCCAGCATGCAGAGTGTCCTTGTTTCCTCTTTGGTGTTAAGGAGGCAAGCATAGGCGAGGAGTTCCAAGGCATCAGGCAAAGGTTTCATATCGGTGCAACAAGACCAAGACTAGCAGGATGGCAGGACGGAGGTCACCGTGGAGCCCAAGACGGCGTCACCACCAGAGCCTTTGGCAGGCGAAGACTACTTTTGTCAGGATAACTTGTACTAGTTGTCTCCCTTCGAATTTGGCCGTTGTGGGATCCCTTCCCGCTCAATAATTGGGAAGAGGACCAGGGCCTCTATAAATAGGACTAGCCCCCACCATACGGAGGCATCTGATCTTGGATTGGAGCCATTCATCCTTAGCCTCACACAAGCTCACCAAGCACAAGAACACCTCTCCTCAAGAGGCTATTCTTCCCCTATAACTGTTCATCCACCGCCCAAGAGGCAATCCACCACACCACACTAGAGTAGGGTATTACACCACAACGGTGGCCCAAACTAGTATAAATCTTGTGTCTCGTGTTCTTTGGGTTCGTCGAGCAAGGCCGTGAGATCATTGAGTGTGCAAGCTAGAGAGGGGGGAGATCTTCATGCACACCCCAGTGTTCGAACCTCAAGGGTTTTTGCGGGAACCCAAAATCCGACAGGGGGGCGGATTGGGGAGGACCCTAATTAGGATTGCTCCTACTTGGGGCGCCCCCTTGGCCGCCTCTCCTACCCTCCAACCTATATATATGTGGAGGGCGCACCGCTAGAACACCCACCAACAATTTTTAGCCGGGTGCGGTGCCCCCCTCCATAGTTTACGCCTCCGGTCATATTGTCATAGTGCTTAGGCGAAGCCCTGCACGGATCACTTCACCACCACCATCACCACGTCGTCGTGCTGACGAAACTCTCCCTTGACACTTTTCTGGATCAAGAGTTCGAGGGACGTCATCGAGGTAAACATGTACGGAACTCGGAGGTGCCGTACGTTCGGTGCTTGATTGGTCGGAACGAGAAGAAGTTAGACTACATCAACCGCGTTGTCAAACGCTTCCGCTTTCGGTCTACGAGAGTACATGGACACACTCTCCTTGTCTTGTTGCTATGCATCTCCTAGATAGATCTTGCGTGAGCGTAGGAAATTTCTTAACATTGCATGCTACGTTCCCCAACAACATCAAGATAAGGAAAAAGTGGAATTGATGACTGAGCTGAATTTGATTCATAATCACATTCGTCCAATTCTTCTACATGAGAAGGATGCAAGGAAGCGATCATGGACCTTGCTGAGGAAGCATTACTCTCGCAAGGATCTAGCTAAGAAGGTCCTCTTCAAGGAATATGACTACCTGGACTTGCTTGTTGTACCGCGCATCCAAAGACAAACTCCAATGCTCCCACATTGTTCTGCTTCAACGGATCTGTTGTTTGTCAATCATGATGATGAAATTGCCGACACTGCCGACACTCTTGTTTACAAGCCAGATGTTCATCGCTCCAAGTCTTCCAAGGCCCAGGCTACTACTCCTGCTTCCGCTTCAACCATTCCACATTCTTCTAACTCTGATTCTTCGCGTGGTTTTAATTTGGATTCAGAAGATTCACTGGTATGCGTCGGTGCAATACAAACGGTTTTTAACCCCTTCCCGCGATGGCATTTGGAACCGTCGCCAAGTGAGTGTGGGCGATAGGGTGGTCCTTCCCACATAACCCAGAAACCGTCGGGGATAGGCCCTCCTGGCACATAGGCTAGGGCAAAATGAGCTCGTGTGCGAACGGGCGAGGCATCATAACCCAATCATTTCCGTTCGTATGTACATCCCACATGGTGAACCACAGAAAAACATTTCCATTCATATGTATATCACACACTGTCAATCCAAGGAATACGTTTCCGTTCTTATGTACATCCCACACAGTCAATCCAGGGAAAACATTTATGTTCATATGTACATCCCACATAGTTTTATGTATAGGCTCGTGTGTGAAAGGTGTAATTATCACACGCGCTCTGCCTTGGTTAACCGTTTGCTTTTATCTACTACATTACACACGATTTGATGACGAAAACTGTGTGGCATTGGGCTATCCATCACAAGCGCTTTTACTACTAGAACCGTTTGCAAAGTTCCATGACCCATTTAGCAGGTTTATTAGTTTACAATTAATAATTTCAGTATTACGTAAATTCACATTTCATATTGAACAGCTGTTTGCCAATTTCACATCAGGCACATAAATATATTTTAACATCATAGTACGATAGCTACCTAAAAATAGCACAGTACAACATATAGCTAGTTCAACTTCATAAGAACAACATATACATTTCCCTAATCAAGATCATCCAGGTATGTGTTATCCACCTCTGCTTTCATTTTAGTAAGAACCTGTTTTGCACTGTCCAACTGGGAAAGTGCCTCCTCCTTCGCCAACACCATCTTAGTAAAGTCTGATTTAAAAAAATTGAGCTCATTCTCCACCTTCCTCTTTTTATCCTGCATCTTCAAATATTCTTCAGCGTTGACAACACTTTCTCTAAGCCTACCTCTATTCACTTCCTCATACATGCTCCAGAGGTTTGCTAGGCACCTCTTCAAAGACTATGGCGATGTAACACCCACGATGCGGCTATATCTCCCACGTGTCGGAGCATGACTTAGAGGCATAACCGCATGGTAGGCATATCACAAGAGGGGTAATTGTTACACATCCCATGTACCAAATAAGAAAGGGATAAAGAGTTGGCTTACAATCGCCACTTCACACAAATAGAAGTTTAACATACATCATCCAGAATACAATCAAGGTCCGACTATGGAACCAAAGTAAAAGAAGACAACCCCAAAGGCTAGATCCCCGATCGTCCCAACTGGGCTACTGTCAAGGGGTCCCCATAACACCCAACCGCGTAAGGAATGCAAAATCAAGGAACATAACACCGGTATGACGGAAACTAGGGCGGCAAGAGTGGAACAAAACACCAGGCATAAGGCCGAGCCTTCCACCCTTTACCAAGTATATAGGCGCATTAAAGTAAATAAGAGATAATACTGCTATCCCAACAAATCCATGTTCCACCACGGAATAAACTTCATCTTCACCTGCAACTAGCAACACTATAAGAGGGGCTGAGCAAAAGCGGTAACATAGCCAAACAACGATTTGCTAGAAAAGGTGTGTTAGAGGCTTGGCATGGCGATATGGGAGGCATGATATAGCAAGTGGTAGGTAGCGCGGCATAGCAATAGAGCGATCAACTAGCAAGCAAAGATAGAAGTGATTTTGAGGGTATGGTCATCTTGCCTGAGATCCCGCAAGGAAGAAGAATGAGTCCATAAAGAAGACAAACGGACGTAGTCGAACGGATCCTCACAAACGCGACATTATCGGAACTAACCCGAAGAAGCAACACCGGAAAGAAGCAAACAACATAGTAAACAACCATCACATAAACATGGCATGATGCACAACCAAGTATGATGCATGTCTGGTTTAATGATGCATGGCATGGCAAAGTGCACAAACAATCCTACAAATTAAGTGGAGCTCAATATGCAACGAGTTGCATATTGACGGAACACCACATGGCTTATTTAGTTCACTCCCGGTTAGGTACTCAACAATATTAAATGTTGTTAAACATGGTAAGAGGTGAAGCATATGAAAACTACCTATCTAGAAAAGTTTAAATGAGTCCGGAAATGACAAACAACAATTCCGGTAAATCCCCACATGCAATATTTGAATTTGGTACTGATCGGCCCTAAACACAATTTTAGAGTTATTAAACATGCAATGTAATGCCACCAAGTAAAACTATGCATTTTTCTACCCCATTTACATATAAAGTTTGTTAGGTTTGGAGCTACGGTTATTTAGTTATGAATTAAATCATTTTAGCATGGCATTGGAGCAAATTAAAGCAAACAACAATTTAAACATGTCACACATGCATGAAAGCTGGATATTGTGAAACTAGATGAAATTCTAGTCAATTTTCATATATAAATCATTTTAATCCGATGCACGGTTGTGGCATTGTTAAATGCATGATCATGATGGTTTTTTTTGTAAAACTAGTAATTCGCTGGAATACAAGGAAAATTGCCGCACTAGAAAAAACACCAATGGGCCGGCTCTGAAGCATGTTGGCCAGCGGTAGGAAAAAATGAGGGGCACTGGGGGCTCACCCATGGGCCAGGCACAACTGGCAACGGAGGCCAGCGGCGCTAGGCTGGGGAAGCGGGCCAGCTGGCCAGGCCGTGGCCCACGTGGCCGGCGGCGCCTATCGTCGTCCTCCTCCTCGATCCAGAGGGGATCGAGGGAAGGCAGGGGTGGCACGGCCTTCGAGCTCCGGCGCTGGCGGGGCTTGGGACGGCGGCAGGGACCGGATCCGGGGTGGCAGTTGCGCGGATCCGGCAGGGACGGGCCGGCACCAGTCATCTCCGGCAGCGGGGCGACTTCCATGGTCATTCCTTGAGAGAGAGAGAGAGAGAGAGAGAGAGAGAAGAGGGGAGGGGAGCCGACAGGGCGACCTGGAGGTCGCCGGCGGCGACTGCAGCAGCTGCAAGGTCGATCACCGGCGGGAGGCGCGGGGAAGCTGAGGCGGAGGCGGCACAGAACAGCTGCGGGGCGGTGGGGAGCGGGCGCGCGCGGGCTCCTCGGGACCAGATTGGCCCGGGGAGGCCCTGAGATGGGCTTCAGCGGGCCCTGCGGGAGGTGGAGGGAGGCAGGGGCGACGTGGCGCATAGGGGTTGTCTGCGTGCGGCGACGCTGCTGACGTGGCGGCGGCGCTGGGTGGTGCTAGCGGCGACAATTGGCGGCGGGGGAGCATGCCGGCGCTGAAAACGAGGAAGGCGGTGGCGGCTGATGATTAGGGGGCGCGGAAAATGAGGAGTAGGGGAAGGAATGTCCAGATTAGGAAGGGGGGTTCCCTTTTATAGCAAAAATGGCTAGAGTTGGGGTTCTAGGGGGTTTTCGGGGCCTCCGATCACGATCCGACGGCTCCTGACGCGAGGAGGGGTAGGTTGGAGCTTGTGGGCTGTGCAGAAGGCCTCATGCTGAGACGAGAGAAGAGAGAGGGAGGCCCGACGTCTGTTTCAGGATATCGAAAACGTCCGACGTTTGACCGGCTATAATGCCGCTATAAGTTTAAGGGTTGGGCTATCAAACGAGCTCTGAATGCGATGAAACTTGGGAGGCGGCCTACCTACAGCATAACAAGACCACACGCTAACTTTCAACCCATTCCGAGAACATTTTCCGGCCACTTATAAAATAATATTTCGGACGTGCCGCGGGCGCGTGCAAGTGTGTCTGGGCTCAGAACGGACAACAGAAGGAATTGGGAGACTGGGACGGCTGCAAGTTTTGAAAACATGATGATGCAATGTACATGATGACATGGCAAGATGCAACATGCAAGCAAATGACAAGGCAACAACAACGAATAACTGGAAGACACCTGGCGCAACGGTCTCGGGGCGTCACAACACTCCAGCACTACAAGAGGATCTCGACCCAAGATCCTAGGGATGGCACCGAAGAGAAACGGAAAAGGAAGAGGTGAGGTGAAACTAAGTTGCTTTTTTGACAAATGAGTGAAACCAAAGAACCTTGCGAGGTTGAACAAATTGAAAGAAAGAATACAACAAAGATGAACAAAGTTGAAAACACTCCATTAGAAAAGAGGAACAAAGAACATTACTAGAACCTTGTAGATTGAAAGTCATAACAAAAGGGTTGCAATGGACAAGAAGTACATACATCCACTCCGGTTGAAATGAGATGTACACGGAATGGTAAAGATCAATTACGACAACACTCCGGTTGGAAATGGAAGGTAAAGAATATGAGCTTTGCAATATGAAAGCACTTGGATGAGACTCCGGTTAGAGAAGGAATAATAATGATATAATTTGGGCAGCACTCCGACTGAAAATGGAAGGAATTGAACATGAACTTGACAAGATGAGAGGATGCTTGATGAAATCAACAACACATTGCCTCTGGAACTACTGAAAGAATGGCACAATGGGTAAGAAAGATTTCAGGCAGCACTCCGGTTGAGAAGGGAGGTAAAACTTGATAAGATGAGAGAACTTGAATGGAGGACATGACACTCCGGTTGAATGGATAAGCACGAAAAGAACACGGTCCTCACAATTCGGGATGATGAGTGAAGAGAGCAACATCACAAAGCCTCCGGAACAAAAGAATAGAAGCTAGATTGTTTGGATAAAAGAATGGAGTTGCAAATGCCAACTTCTGCCACAAATGAGCTTGGAAGCCACCCTTACAAGAAGGTTATAACGGAGTTGTTGGAAAACCAAAAACGAAAAGAGTAAGCTTGTTGTGGGCTGATGGAAAACATCTCGAAATCTTGAGGTGAAATTCTGCCACATACGAAAAACGATAGGTTGGGTTGATATGAAAAAGTAGACGAGAAACTTATTTCACCGGGAGGATAAATGAAGAACTTGGTTCATTTATGAGCACCATAAATAGCAACAATCCTTAGGGAAAGCTTTAGGTGAAATATAACCCAATATAACTACAATGAAGAGATTGATGGATTCAAAAGATGTCTTGAGCAAAGAGAAAATGATGGATTTAGATATGTCACTCTAGAAAACTTGTGAATCATGAAACACGAAGGGAAAAATTGTCAAGAGTGACATAACACCACCTCAAAAGATAAGGTAGAACGAATTGCACTTCGGAATGCAAGATGAAGAGAGCTTGAACTCCTCAAAACAAGACATGTATTGAACACCATGTTTATTTTAGAGTGTATCTTGGCAGATCAAAACTTCGAGGGAAATTTTGACGAACAACTGAAGAATGAAAGGAATCCTTGATGAACCACCATGTAAAGCCTCCATGAAGAACTCTGGTAACAAAATGATGATAAAAAGAAAGAGAAGTTGACAACACAAGGTGAAGCCTTATAATGATTTAGATGGATCTCCGTGGTGATATAATTGCGGGAGCTTGGAACTCCGGGAAAGAAAAGATGAAACAATTGAAAACCGAGAACTTGATGAGCCTCCGGAATAATGAATTGAATTTACTCGATGGAACAAGAATAAGAATTACATTAAGCTTATCCTTCACCAATTTAAATTGATGACAAGCAACGGATTTTTGCATACTACTTATTCTCGTAGAAAGGATTAAGATAGATATAGCGCCAACTTGAAGAGGCCTTCAACAAACCACCGGTAGGATTTGGAAACAACGAATGAATTGATATGAAAACGAAGGAATAAGAAACTTGAACACACCGCCGTAAGAATTGAAAAAGAACGAAGAAAAATAAAGAAACACCAGGAAGAATTAGAGAACGAATGAAGATACTTGAGGGGATTTAGATACAAGTGAACGAAGAGATCCCAAGCTTATTAGAGAAATTTGAATGATGCACCGGTAAGATTTGGAGAACAAGAGCTGAAAGCTAGAATGAATAGTCCCGAAATGATGGACTTCGGAGAATCAAACTGAAAGACTCTTGAATTTCTCTGAATGGGTGAAAATAATTCTCACAATCGAAAACAACTATGAAAGGATGGCATCAAGCTTGAACTACGCATCTTCAAGAGAACGAAGCAAGATTTAATAGAAAATATTCTTCAGTCTTCAAATGTTGAGAATGATGACGAGAACCACCACAAAGAATTGTTTAGACACTCCGAGAGAATCAAAAGCGAAGTGGTTGAGCCAACGATGAAAGAATTTGAAAGATCTTGGAGGAAGACATATGGCTGATGATAATTCATTCTTACATCAAACTTGGAGAAGAATTTGAGAGTAACTCTGAAAAAATTAGAAGAGTTAGGTAAGATCCTGGGAAAAGACCCGTGGGTTAGGGCCCACTAAAAAGATACACCGTTGAACGATTACTTGAAAGGGAGATTGCGCTGGTTGAATTAAATGGATCAAAAGAGATAACATCCTCGAAAGAGCTTGAATGAAATGCAGAGTGGAAACATGAATCTTCGAGATATCTTCAGCACTCTGGAACAATGAATAGCGAGAAGTGACTGATTAAGAGGTGCATCGTCATAAGAAAGCATTGGACAAAATGAAAGGACTATGCTCAATACCAAAGCTTGAATTGAATCCACCGGAGAAGAAAAGAATGACGAATGATGAACTTGAAGCTCCGTTAGAATCTTCATGACAATCACCGGATAAGAACATTGACGGAAAAGAATGGAGAGGTTTCACATCAATAAAAAGGATATTTGATTAAGAAATCCGAGTCCTTGAAGAAAAAGGGGGTGGGTGGGTGGGAAAACAAAGGCAACTTGGAGACGGATGAAACAAACGCCGTTGAGGAAAAACTGAGGATGGATCTTGCGAATGGGAAAAATGATATGATCATCTTGAAGAGAATCACACCGGTTGGAAAGAATTGGCATGACAACCTCGATGATAAAAAAGTATTTTTATTCACATAGGAATATGAGAACACCGCTTAGGAAAAGGTATGGAATCAACATTTGAATTTGAAGCAACTTGAATACCACAACTCAAAACAAAACAAAGGATTGGCTTGCAGAATAAGCCGGAACAAACATATGATAGAGATTTCGTCCGAAGTTTTCATGGTGGGGCCCACACAGGCTCGATCATACAGCACCATCATGTACAAGGCAGTGCACATGACATATGAAGCGTCCCCGGGTTAGCATAGCCAAGGACTCTTTAAGACACAACGAGACCACTGTAAAACCAACCGTGGATAGGCGGACCACTAGACGTCAAACCCCAATCTCATATCATGCATCTGTCGGAAAGATATCCTAGGAGCTACTTGAATTCCCACTTATAAGCTCCCGAAACTTTCTGGTTATGCAATCAGGTGTTGGGGATACAGAGGAAGCATAATATGTCACCCAAACTAACAATTCCTACATCCAGCTGTATCCATCCTTCAACACATAACCAAGAAACCTTCGGAAATCATGTACCTCAACCTTCGAAAAGCATCCGTTATATGAGTTATGGCAATACTCCCGAACACCCGCCCCAGTACTAGGTGGCGTCGAGGTTATCTCACCAACAACTGCATAAAAGAGATTTTCGATGTCGGTGAACTCAGGTATTCCGGAACTGCAACGATAAAATTGTGACGACAACACCTCAGAGCTCAACTCCCGGGACACTGCCACTACCCCTAAATGTCAGGAGGCACCAAGAACAATGTTCTCATCACAAAACCATCAGAACGATTCCAAGATACCCGCGTGATCCTAAAAAAATTCGTGAAATTTGAGAAGAGAAGAGTCAAAACTCTACGTCACGAGGCCTCACCAGAGCGACGAAGGGACTGAGGAGTAAAAGAATCCTACTCTCCGATATATATAATCCTAAGACTATTTTTTTTGTTCTAGACTCAACAACGTCAGCAATTAGATCAAGCAGGGGGCTCCTAAGTCGGGGAAGGCTCTGATTACCAACTTGTAAGACCCACGATGCAGCTATATCTCCCACGTCTTGGAGCACGACTTAGAGGCATAACCGCATGGTAGGCATATCGCAAGAGGGGTAATATTTACACATCCCCATGTACTGAATAAGAAAGGGATAAAGAGTTGGCTTACAATCGCCACTTCACACAAATACAAGTTTAACATACATCATCCAGAATACAATCAAGGTCCGACTACGGAACCAAAGTAAAAGAAGACAACCCCAAAGGCTAGATCCCCGATCGTACCAATTGGGCTCCTCTACTGATCATCCGGAAAAGAAACAAGAAAACGATCAAGAGCTTCATCGAGCTCCCACTTGAACTCGGTTGCGTCACCTGCACTGACATCATCGGCACCTGCAACTGTTTGGAATTATCTGTGAGCCACGAGGACTCAGCAATCTCACACCGCGAGATCAACACTATTTAAGCTTAAGGTGGGAAAGGGGTAGTGAGGTGGAGCTGCAGGAAGCACTAGCATATATGGTGGCTAACTTAAGCAAAATAGAGCGAGAAGAGAAGAAAAGCACGGTCGAGAAGCTAAAGATGATCAAGAAGTGATCCGGAAACTACTTACGTTCAAGCATAACACAAGAACCGTGTTCACTTCCCGGACCCCGCCGAGAAGAGACCATCACAGCTACACACACTGTTGATTCATTTTAATTAAGTTAAGTGTCAAGTTTTCTACAACCAGATATTAACAAATTCCCATCTGCCCATAACCGCGGGCATGGCTTTCGAAAGTTCAATATCTTGCAGGGGTGTCCCAACTTAGCCCAACACAAGCTCTCACGGTCAACGAAGGATATTCCTTCTCCCAGGAAGACCCGATCAGACTCGGAATCCCGATTACAAGACATTTCGACAATGATAAAACAAGACCAACAAAGCCGCCCGGATGTGCCAACAAATCCCGATAGGAGCTGCACATATCTTGTTCTCAGGGCACACCGGATGAGCCAGACGTTGGGTTGGCATAGACCCTGGTTGCCCAGGGGGTGCTGGACATCGCTCAGGTTGGACCAACACTTAGAGAAGCACTGGCCCGGGGGTTTAAATAAAGATGACCCTCGGGCTCCGGAAAACCAAGGGAAAAAGGCTAGGTGAGGCAAATGTAAAACCAAGGTTGGGTCTTGCTGGAGGAGTTTTATTCAAAGCAAACTGTCAAGGGGTCCCCATAACACCCAACCGCGTAAGGAACACAAAATCAAGGAACATAACACCGGTATGACGGAAACTAGGGCGGCAAGAGTGGAACAAAACACCAGGCATAAGGCCGAGCCTTCCACCCTTTACCAAGTATATAGGTGCATTAAAGTAAATAAGAGATAATAATGATATCCCAACATATCCACATTCCAACATGGAATAAACTTCATCTTCACCTGCAACTAGCAATGCTATAGGAGGGCATGAGCAAAAGCGGTAACATAGCCAAACAACGGTTTGTTAGGAAAAGTGGGATAGAGGCTTGGCATGGCGATATGGGAGGCATGATATAGCAAGTGGTAGGTAGCGTGGCATAGCAATAGAGCGATCAACTAGCAAGCAAAGATAGAAGTGATTTCGACGGTATGGTTATCTTGCCTGAGATCTCGCAAGAAAGAAGAACGAGTCCATGAAGAAGACAAACGGACGTAGTCGAACGGATCCTCACAATCGCGATGTTATTGGAACTAACCCGAAGAAGCATCACCGGAAAGAAGAAAACAACATAGTAATCAACCATCACATAAACATGGCATGATGCACAACCAAGTATGATGCATGTCCGGTTTAATGATGCATGGCATGTCAAAGTGCACAAACAATGATACAAATTAAGTGGAGCTCAATATGCAACGAGTTGCATATTGACGGAACACCACATGACTTATTTATTTCACTCCCGGTTAGGTACTCAACAATATTAAATGTTGTTAAACATGGCAAGAGGTGAAGCATATGAAAACTACCTATCTAGGCAAGTTTAAATGAGTCCGGAAATAAAAAACAATTCCGATCAATCCCCACATGCAATATTTGAATTTGGTACTGATCTGCCCTAAACACAATTTTAGAGTTATTAAATATGCAAAGTAATGCCACCATGTAAAACTATGCATTTTTCTAACCATTTACATATAAAGTTTGTTAGGTTTGGAGCTACGGTTATTTGGTTATGAATTAAATCATTTTAGCATGGCATTAGAGCAAATTAAAGCAAACAACAATTTAAACATGTCACACATGCATGAAAGTTGGATATTGTGAAACTAGATGAAATTCTAGTCAATTTTCATATATAAATCATTTTAATCTGATGCACGGTTGTGGCGTTGTTAAATGCATGATCCTGAAGGGGTTTTCTGTAAAACTGGTAATTCGCTGGAATAAAAGGAAAATCGCCGCACTGAAAAAAGACACCAACGGGCCGAATCTGAAGCATGTTGGCCAGCGGTAGGAAAAAAGGAGGGGCGCTCAGGGCTCACCCATGGGCCAGGCCCAGCTGGCAACGGAGGCCAGCGGCGGTGGGCTAGGGAAGCGGGCCAGCTGGCCAGGCCGTGGCCCACGTGGCCAGCGGCACCTGTCGTCCTGCTCCTCCTCGATCCAGAGAGGATCTACGGAAGGCAGGGGCGGCACGGCCTTCGAGCTCCGGCTCCGGCGGGGCTTGGGACGGCGGCAGGGACCGGATCCGGGGCGGCGGTTGCATGGATCCAGTGGGGACAGGCCGACACCAGTCATCTCCAGCAGCGGGGAGACTTCCATGGTCATTCCTTTAGAGAGAGAGAGATGAGGTTAGGGAGCAGAGAGAGCTCGGAGAAAGAGGGGAGGGGAGCCGACAGGGCGACCTGGAGGTCGCCGGCGGTGACTGCAGCAGCGGCGAGGTCGGTCGCCGGCGGGAGGCACGGGTAAGCCGAGGCGGAGGCGGCACATAACGGCGGCGGGGCGGCAGCTGCGTTGGCAGCAGGGATCGGGCGTGCGCGGGCTCCTGGGGCCCAGATCGGCCCGGGGCGGGCCTGAGATGGGCTTCAGCGGGCCCTGCAGGAGGTGGAGGGAGGCAGGGCGACGTGGGGCATAGGGGTTGGCTGCGCGCGGCGACGCTGCTGACGTGGCATCGGCGCTGGGTGGTGCTGGCGGCGACAAGTGGCAGCAGGGGAGCATGCCGGCGCTGAAAATGAGGAAGGCAGCGGCGACTAATGATTAGGGGGCACGAAAAACGAGGAGGAGGGGAAGGAATGTCCAGATTAGGAAGGGGGTTCCCTTTTATAGCAAAAATGGCTAGGGTTGGAGTTCGAGGGGGTTTTCGGAGCCTCCGATCGCGATCTGATGGCTCCGGCCGCGAGGACGGGTAGGTTGGAGCTTATGGGCTATGTAGAAGGCCTCGGGGTGAGACGAGAGAAGAGAGAGGGAGGCCCGGCATCTGTTCCCGGACACCGAAAACGTCCGGCGTTTGACCGGCTATAATGCCGCTATAAGTTTAACGGTTGGGCTATCAAACGAGCTCCGAATGCGATGAAACTTGGCAGGCGCCCTATCTACAACATAACAAGACCACACGCCAACTTTCATCCCATTCCGAGAATATTTTCCGGCCACTTATAAAATAATATTTCAGACATGCTGCGGGCGCATGCAAGTGTGTCTGGGCTAAGAACGGACAATGGAAGGAATGGGGAGACCAGGACGGATGCATGTTTTGAAAACATGATGATGCAATGCACCTGATGACATGGCAAGATGCAACACGCAAGCAAATGGCAAGGCAATAACAGTGAATAACTGGAAGACACCTGGCGCAACGGTCTCGAGGCGTCACAGGCGACCCTTGATCAACCCACTCCAAGTAAGAACACTTCCGTTCATCCTATAATATTTAAAACTAGACCAGTAACAATTGTAGGGAAAATAGGCTTATAGCAACATAGAGAATCACCAATACTTATTTTGAAAAACTGAAGAAAGAGGTTAATTACGATATATCTTCTCAAAAAGATCAATGTGCAAATGAATTAATTGCTACTAAGACAACAACCAAATTCTGAAACATCAGAAGCTATAATTAGCTACAACAATGCTACAAGTTCTTACTCATGTACTATAAATAACAAATTGAACATTTTATGAGGAAGGTAAATATAACTGTAACAATATAGAGACAGTGTTTGGATGACCGCAAATTGATACTAACAAGTGTGTACATGCACAAATTTAGTAACATAGAACTAAGGTCATCCACTATGTATGCCAAAACTGGTGTAAAGAAAACTGTTGCTACATCTCGCACCGGTGCCCTGCACAGGCGAGCCGATACAGCGAAAAAAATCAGGGACCCGGACTCCGGAGCACCTAGTTGCTACGATGCCAGTTCCTTCGTGCCATAAATATTTAGTATTTTATTGCTTGGCTCTCCGGATGTGTGGACCAAAGTTGGCTGCACAAACTACTGAAGCAGTGCCAAATAATTTTCTAATGGCACCGCTGATGAGATGGCAACATTTTTAGATACTAGGTACAAATTGTGACTGAGGGGGTCCTAGATTGGGGGGTCTCCGGACAGCCGGACTATATCCTTTGTCCGGACTGTTGGACTATGAAGATACGAGATTGAAGACTCCGTCACGTGTCCGGATGGGACTCTACTTGGCGTGGAAGGCAAACTAGGCAATACGGATATGAATATCTCCTCCTTTGTTACCGACCTTGTGTAACCCTAGCCCCCTCCGGTGTCAATATAAACCGGAGGGTTTAGTCCGTAGGACAACAGACAATCATACCATAGGCTAGCTTCTAGGGTTTAGTCTCTTTGATCTCGTGGTAGATCAACTCTTGTAATACTCATATCATCAAGAACAATCAAGCAGGACGTAGGGTATTACCTCCATCAAGAGGGCCCGAAACTGGGTAAACATCGTGTCCCTTGCCTCCTGTTACCATCCGCCTTAGACGCACAGTTCGGGGCCCCCCTACCCGAGATCCGCCGGTTTTGACGCTGACATTGGTGCTTTCATTGAGAGTTCCACTGTGTCGTCACCATAAGGCTTGATGGCTCCCTCAATCATCGCTAGCGATGCGGTCCAGGGTGAGGCTTTCCTCCCCAGACAGATCTTCGTATTTGGCGGCTTCGCACTGCGGGCCAATTCGCATGGCTATCTGGAGTATATCGAAAGCTACGCCCCTAGCCATCATGTCAGATTTGGAAACATGAACTGCACGGTCGACATCCGTAGAGACTTGATCTTCGATGGATTCGAGCCCATGCCGGACGCGCCGCACAGTCGCGACGAGCAAGACGTAATTCTGCCATCGGACGGTGTTCGGGAGATCGCATCCGCAGCTACTCCGGCCGTTAATCCGGAGAAAATTGCACCATCCGAGAGTGGAGGGATAGACCCCGCCATGGAGGCCGCACTCTCAGCAGCGATAGAGCCAGATACTGACTTCACCCCTTTCGAGAGCCGCGTCGCTGAACCACTGGATTTATCACCGGCCACGGACTCCGAGCCGCCTACATCTGTGCCTGTCGAATCTGACGGGGCGCCAATCATGGAGTTCACCTCCGGAGATATCTTTCAGCACTCACCTTTCAGAGATGTGCTAAATTCATTAAGGTCTCTCTCCCTGTCAGGAGAACCTTGGCCAAACTATGTCCGGCTAGAATGGGATGCGGACGACGAAGAAATTCGCTGCTCACCCACCACCCACTTAGTAGCCACTATCGACGACTTAACCGACATGCTCGACTTCGACTCCGAAGACATCGATGGTATGTACGACGATGCAACAGACATATAGGAACCACCGCCCACAGGGCGCTGGACCGCCACTTCATTACATGACGTATACATGGTGGATACACCCAGAGAGGGCAATGGCAAAGAGATAGCGGAGGATGCCCCCTCCAAGCAACCCAGGCGCCGACGTCAGCGGCGCCGCTCTAAGTCCCGCCATAGCAAAAACAGCGATAACAGCGCAAAGAAGAAATAACAGTCTAGTCGACTCTAGAAGAAACGACGACTACACCACCCCGGTGGCAGAGCACGATCAAGATGCAAACTGCAAACATAGTACGGATTCGACATCCGACCACGACGATGCCAAGGATAAGCCTCATCAATGTCAGGACCCCGATTCCAAGTGACATCGATCTAGCTGGTAACACCTCATATCACTTTGCGGCCTCACGCACGGTATTCCCACGGGTGTCGCCTTACCATGGCCCGGGACCGTTTGCGCCTTTTGGCTCACGTATATGATAGTGTTGCTAGCATCCATATGACAGAGAACCTGGGACGACATGGCTAGTCGTGACCCCAAAGCAGCACTAACCCATGGGGACAGGCATACATGAATCAACTTCGAGCATGTCAGTCAGCAGCGTGTGAATCCGGGCTGTAGCACTGGGCTAACAGGACTCCGGTAACCCGGGCTGTAGCAGGCTAGGCAGGACTCCGGATGTCACCGCGTGACATTTCCCCGAAGGGACAGACACATGAACGAAGTGAAACACATGCCGGCGAGTCAAGTGTCCTGAGCAGTAGTGCTGGGCTAGCAGGACTCCGGTGAACCGGGCTGTAGCGGACTACTATGGCTCATGGAAGCACAAGACTGCATTTCCCCATAAGAGAGGCTACCAAGGATAAACCACTAGGTTGTCGGATCCCACACATACCAAGCATTTCAATCATACACACAATATGCTCGATATGTGCAAATACAACATGGCATCACAACATAACTCTACGACTCAAAGTATTTATTCATTAGGCTCCGTGGAGCGAGATATTACAAATATGGGTCTCATGACCCAACATTCAGAGCATACATTTCAAACACATGCGTAAGCTTAACATGTCTGAGTACAGACATCTACAAATGAAAAAGGCTGAGAAGCCTAACTATATACCAGATCCTGCCGAGGACATAGGATCGTAGCTGAGGTATCAAGCAAAACGTCGAAGTCCACACAGAACTACTAGCGAGACTAACGTCTCTCTGCAAAACATAACATAGGCAAACGTGAGTACAAATGTACCCAACAAGACTTACATCAGAACTATCTACATATGCATATGTATCAATAAAGGGGGGTGGTGGAGTTTAACTACAGCAAGCCAGCTTTGACTCAGTGGCTAACTTGAACTACGACTGCAAGCAACTCTTTTGAGGTGGCGCACACGAGTCCACATATTCACCATATCCATACACCACTATGGATCCGCTCCCGTCTCCCTATGAGAAGGCCATCCATAGCACTCATGCTTATCTTGCGAGTTTTAGAGTATCCACTTTCACTTGTCTATGAACTAAGCAAGGGGTCCAAGTTTCCATATCCGAGGAATCCGGCTATTCGAATAGATAATGATAACCCTGCAGGGGTGTACTTCTTCACACACGCTCCCACCACTTACCGTCGTTTACACGACATGTACTCGGCAACCTTCAAGCGGAAGCCCAACGAGGGTGTCGGCCATGGCCTACCTAAACACTCAAGTCTCTAGTCCAGGTTTATCGCCTATCCAGGTTCCATCCGCAGGGAGTCCGGCCGAGGTTTCCACATACGGCCCCAAACAATGTGTACAGGGTTCCGAGACACCAAACGGGCGCCCGGCATGCCCGACCATGGTGTATCTACCACAACATAGCCCACCCCTGGGGTCAGCGCTACGCACGGCCGCCAACACATATCCTACAAACACCAGAAACTAGTTGCATCTCCTGGACAGAGGACTAGGGTGATTAAGAAGCCAAGAGGGTCAATTAAGGATCCCAATGAGTGGTAGTAGCTGTTCATAGAACACAGACACATAGCTCAGTTCCTAAGAACGGTTTCAATGAGACAACCCACCATGTACTCCTACATGGTCTCTCACCGCTACCTTTACCAAATCGTGTTCACACACTTAGCTCACACCCGGTAGGACATGTTCATCACCATTCCAATTCATTCCCGAGGAATCAGACCTGACACAACTCTATGCAATAGCAGGCATCACAAACAAGCATGAATGAGTAGGCACATCAGGGCTCAAACAACTCCTACTCATGCGAGTGGGTTTCATCTATTTACTGTGGCAATGACAGGTCATGCAGAGGAAAGGGGTTCAACTACCGCAACATGTAACAGTTGAATCGTTGTTGTCCTAATGCAGTAAAAGAGAGCAGGAGTGAGAGAGTGGGATTGTATCGGAATGAACAAGGGGGTTTTGCTTCCCTAGCACTTCTGAAGATAGAAATAGCTCTTCATCGGTGTCATCGAACTCATCGTCGGAACCACGTTTACCGAGAGGGGACAATACCGGCAAACAAGGAAGAAACACAATCAATGCAATGCAACAATATGATGCATGCTCACGACATGGCAATATGCTGTTGATTGAACTAATGCAACTAGCAACCATATTAAATGAAGTTGGTTTGAACCCTGGGTTCAAATTCAAACCCCATTTGTGCTTTCTTAAATGCCATTTAACTGAATTGTCCTAAACAGAGGATATAAGTGGCTCTAACATGCATGCAAAGGCCATAAACAGATTCTTTGGATTTTTCTAATCATTTTTCATATATAATTTATTTCATTCTGAGCTACGGTTGATTTTCTATGAATTTTTAAAGTTTTAAACATTTTCTGGAATTTCCTTAATTAAATTAAATCCAGAAAATAGCTTATTGCATCGGCATGACATCAGTGTGACATCAGCAGGTCAACACCCCAGGTCCAGGTCAAACCTGATCAGTGGGTCCCACTGGTCAGTCTCACAGAGCTGGGTTGGGTGGATGACAGGTGGGACCGGTCAAGGGCCACATCAACAAGGTCAACCCTAACACGTGGGGCCACTGTGTTTAACTAAAACTAAACATGATTTAATCTGTGTGGTTAAATATGGGCGTGGGGCCCACCTGTCTGTGTCACCAAAGTTAATTAACTAGCCCATTAGGGCCTAATTAAGCCGGCCATGTCGACAGTTAACGCCGAGGCTAACCCAGGCACGGCTGCGTTCACCGTTCTGGCGATTCCGGGAGCGAGCGGGGCTGATCCCGTTGGAATGGCCGTGACGCGGTGCGTCCAACGGTGGCTGCGGCTGGAGCTGTGGTGGCCGGGGGCGACGACTATGGCGGCCTTGGCGGCGGCCGAAACTCGGGCCAGCGCGGGCGCGGGGCTACGCTTGGCGAGCGAGCGAGCTGAGAGGCTGGGCGGGCTCCTGGGAGCTCCATGAGCCCAGGGCCGTGCTTGGACGCGAGGTCGGTGATCTACCACAACGGCGGCGACAAACGCGGCGGCGGGAGCTTGCGGGCAGGACGACGAGGTCAGATAGCGGACGAGCGTGACTAGGGGAGTAGGGGGAAACGATGACGGAGCTCACTGGGGGTCGATGCGCAGATCAGTGGGCTCGGGGACTACCGAAGGGGGGCGAATCGGCGAACAGCGTCCGGCGGGTACCGAGGTTGAAGACGACTAGATGGCAGCGATGCAGGGCCTCCGACGAAGCGTGGCTCAGTGAGGAGGTCGAGGGCGTCGCGGCGGAGGTCTTGGACAGCACGGAGAGGCAAGGGGAACACGGTGGTTGCATCTACGGTGAGCGGCGATGACAGCCTCCTCTCAGTGAGCAGAGAAGCGAGCAGGGGAGGGGATGAGGACGAGCGGGAGTGGGTGAGAGAGTCCGGGGTGATGCGTGGCGTCATCCAGACGCGTCGGGGCAGCGGCGGAAGCAGGAGGTGACCGGCGCGTGCTGGCGCGCGGCGAGCCCACGCCCTCCTGCCTACTTTGCAGGAGGTTGAAGACGGTGGCCAGCGCTGGCTGGGCTGGGCCAGCCAACTGGGCCGCCAGGTGGCCTGGCCATGTGGGCTGCTGCTACAGGTAAGAAGCCCAGGTGAGGTTTCTGTCTTTTCATAAATTATGTTCTGTTTTCTATTCTTGTTATTTTGTTTTGATTTAGTTTATAACCCAAATCATTTTAATAAATCCTGAAAATAATTGTGGGCATTAAGTTAATTATTACAGAGGCCCTTAACTATTTTCAAAATTGTTGGAGAATTTAAAAATATTAATAGTATTTAACTACTCCAATTCAGATACAATATGGGTTATTCAAAAATCCAGAATGGCCTAAAAATATTGGCATCATTTTTGGCAGAGGTTTTCACCTTTATCAAAAATCATGAACATTTTCAAAGGCATTTTGGGTTCATTGAAAATATTGTTTATTTGAACCTAGTTGAATTCATTTAGTGCTAGGGTTTCAACATCCCCATTTCAACTTTAATTGAAAAGTTAACATGATGCATGGATGCTTTAAGGCAACTAATGGCAAGCAAATTCTAGGGCTGTGACAACTCACCCCTACTAAACAAGAATCTCGTCCCGAGATTCAAGGCGTGGGGTAAGAAGACAGAGGGAACACCTAGCTAACACAATCTTCACGATCCAGGTTGCACTTCGTAAGAATGTTGATTTGTCACCATATTTGTCCCGACGTCTTGCTTCAGAAACTCCAACCAACATGACAATGAGAGGAAAGAGAAAACTCTAGAAGGATCGATCTTATCGAAGATCGAACAACTCAGGTTCAACTCACGGAGTGAGACATTGAAACATCTCTCGAGCTGAGACACGAAGTACACATCTAGAGGGGTGGAGTGGAACAGATGACGATGGTTCACTAGGTAGACAACAATTCCACACCCAAGAGGGTGGTGAGCGGTTGTCAACGTAGCGAGGATTTGAGTTGCCATGATACCATAACGAGACACCCTAGAGAAGGATGGCTCGTAGAATTATCCCTTAAGTGGCAAAAAGAATTACTTTTGATCCAGAGATCAATAAAATTCTCTATACCAGCCTAGGGAAAATCTCGAGCAATCATTTGAAGGAGTTCAAAAGAATGACATACCCTGACTAGAATGGATGATGTGGACTACCTTGTTGAAGACAACGCAATGGATGATTTTTGCTTATCATCGGAAATGGATGGGATCCATGGTAGGACCACTTTTGAAGATGATCCTGAACAGCAACTGCTAAGAAGGGAAGTCCATAGTAGGATGACACAATGGCGGTGCAAGCTGGGAACAAAATGCAAATGTTGGGAATGTTCCAACCATCATATCTGCCTGAGATTCAGATCTGGTCAGTAACAGGATACTTCAGACTCAACATGTCTGAAAAAGAAAAGTTGCAACACAAATCGATGAGATAATGTTGCGAGATTCTCGGGAATGAACTATGATAGCAAGCTCCAAAACATGAGCGGGTTCGGCTACACACATGTGAACAAGCTGTCCCAGACAAGCATGACCACGTAGTGGTCTTATAAAAAAACACTACCGAGTTCAGGTGGAGAACCATCATCGAGGATATCAAAGTCCTTGCATAAGGCATGCTCTTAAGAAGGAACTTCTTCTCCTTGAACAAGTCATTCAGTGGCTTGGTGTGCTAGGAAACACATATAGAATGGAGGCGGCCAACCTATCAAACCATAGAGTACTTCGCACATGCATGACTAACTTGGGATGATTCCAGAGGAAGCGAAAACAATCTTTCTCGTATTCACGGCGGCAACTTGCATAGAATGCGCATGAATTCGAGGAAGTCACTTCTTCCATCCAAGCATAAGCTTCATGAATGGAACACGAAGCATTGCTTACAAAGTTTCCAACACTAATTTACATGTTCAACATGAATCATGGACATGATGAAATTGTTGTCAATGGGCTCAACAAAAAACCATCAAGGCTTCCATATAGATGGAATTCCACAATTAAGTGAACAAGGTGATAACATTGGTCAGACCAAAGGATATAATGGTGTATGCCCGAGGGATCAACCACGAGTAAGACAACATTATGAACATCGTTGGTTCTGATTTGATTTGATGATAGCCCATACTCAAATCAAAGTTTTGATATGACAATAGATCCAACAACTGATCACAGGGACCAATCGATGAAGATATCATCTATCTTCAACACACGCAAATATATCCCTTGAAATGAACTAAGCTGGCAAGCTTTTATCTTCCAACTCTCCAAGTTGTTGTTTAGCTCAACCAACTAGTTCCGAGGTATCCAACACGGATTATTGGAGAAGGAGCGGTTTACAAGAAAACCAACTTGATCACGAACTCAACATAGCGGCCAGGTGACAACCTGGTAACACTTCCGAGAAGATATTCAGAAAATCACGAACCATCGAAATGTTATTAAGCTCGGGGGCAATCTTGCTTCCGAGGCAAGATGATATGATCAAAAGAGCAAGGGATTGACACAATCCTAACTCATTTTTCGAAAAGTGCACTGGGAATAAGGCTAGGTAGCACGATCAATCTTAGGATGATGATTTAGTAACCAACACACTAAGAATGAAATTATTGTCCATTAACTACCAAGCAACGGAGTTGCTAGGAGTATAGATTTCACGCATTACGATTCACTTGTCGGATAACATGGGGACCAAGGAATGAATAATGATGGCAAGAAGTATCATTGTATCAAGAGTTCATAGGATGGTGTGCAATTTCCATGACATTCTTGATATAAAGATGGTAATACTCCAAGGTAGAACATAATCAGAAGCTGGATTGGCATTTGATTTGTGGATTACAACTATTTTGACACAATCCTAGAAATGGATGAGGTACTGGAGTTTGTTTCTCCTAGTCATTCCGAAATAGAATGGCTCAACGGACCACAAGAATAATAGGCACCGATGAACGAATTCTCACATACTCTTGACTATCAATTGATGGATGAAGGTCGAAATATAACGGAAGGGGGACAACTGAAAGGAACATATAACTTTCTGAGTTGTGGATGCATAGATTAGTATGTCGAACGAATTCAACATATGTCTTCCGGATAACCCATGCAGAAAGGAAGGGTTGGCAGAGTCACAACATAGAATGGAGAACTCATCAGGAGCACTCTGTCGTGACCTTTTGGTTCAAAAGAACTCCTGGCAAGAATGGTTCATGATAATTGGAAGAAGGATGTACCACGAACCTTGAGGACTATCACAAAGGTTACTAATATCCTAAAGGAACTAGCAACACTATCAACATGAGGTAATTAGGGTGAATCTCGGGTTCAAGAACCCATGAATAGAATACCTACTACTACATGGCATCACAGGATGCTTTCGAAAATAATGGCCAGAATCACACACTGGGGATACAAAACATGGCTAGATCACTAGGTGACTCCCTAAAACACCTAGGGCCATAAAAATAGCTCCAACATATATGTCGAGGCAACAAAGTACCTCAACTCACCGATAAGTGTGGTTGAACTGGCCCCATGGGACATCGGGAACAGAAAGAATGGATTTGCAAATGCATCAGACTATGTAGAGACCTGGGATGACTCAGACAGCATAATGGCTGTAAATGCTCAAAAATATTTGAGACATCCTACAAAATGGTGGCATAACCACTCAACAACATCATATCAAGGTTGTGAGGCCATTTAACAACACACTGGAGTAGTAGAAACTGAACTGAGGCTTGAGACCAACAATCCTACGAATCTACGGATTAGTACCATGTGATCTTGAGAGATCAAAGAGAAGCCTAGTTCTTAATCCCCATAGAAGAGAAGAGGGTGACTCAGATCAGAAGGCATAAGGTATAAGGAGCAAAGAGAGCCTTACGTTCCCTTCCACAATCAATTCCCGTATATAACTAAAGCATTTCTAGACTCAACTTCGACCAGTTTGGCTTGGTAATCCTACGGGCAGTCAGGCTCTGATACCAACGCTGTCAGGACCCCGATTCCAAGTCACATCGATCTAGCTGGTAACACCTCATATCACTTTGCGGCCTCACGCACGGTATTCCCGTGAGTGTCGCCTTACCATGGCCCGGGACCGTTTGCGCCTTTTGGCTCACATATATGATAGTGTCGCTAGCATCCATATGACAGAGAACCCGGGCCGACATGGCTAGTCGTGAACCCAACGCGGCACTAACCCATGGGGACAGGCATACATGAATCAACTTTGAGCATGTCGGTCAGCAGCGTGTGAATCCGGGCTATAGCACTGGGCTAACAGGACTCTGGTAACCCGGGCTGTAGCAGGCTAGGCAAGACTCCGGATGCCACCGCGTGACATTTCCCCGAAGGGACAGACACAGGAACGAAGTGAACACATGCCGGCCAGTCTAGTGTCCTGAGCAGTAGTGCTGGGCTAGCAGGGCTGCGGTGAACCGGGCTGTAGCGGACTACTATGGCTCATGGAAGCACAAGACTACATTTCCCCATAAGAGAGGCTACCAAGGATAAACCACTAGGTTGTCGGATCCCACACATACCAAGCATTTCAATCATACACACAATATGCTCGATATGTGCAAATACAACATGGCATCACAACATAACTCTACGACTCAAAGTATTTATTCATTAGGCTCCGAGGAGCGAGATATTACAAACATGGGTCTCATGACCCAACATTCAAAGCATACAAGTCAAATACATGCGGAAGCTTAACATGTCTGAGTACATACATCTACAAATGAAAAAGGCTGAGAAGCCTGACTATCTACCAGATCCTGCCGAGTGTCGGTGTCAAAACCGGCGGATCTCGGGTAGGGGGTCCCGAACTGTGCGTCTAGGCCAGATGGTAACAGGAGGCAAGGAACACGATGTTTTACCCAGGTTCGGGCCCTCTTGATGGAGGTAAAACCCTACGTCCTGCTTGATTAACATTGATGATATGGGTAGTACCAGAGTAGATCTAGCACGAGATCAAGGAGGCTAAACCCTAAAAGCTAGCCTATGGTATGATTGTTGTATGATGAAGTTGTCCTACGGACTAAAACCCTCCGGTTTATATAGACACCGGAGAGGGTTAGGGTTACACAAAGTCGGTTACAATGGTAGGAGATCTTGAATATCCCCATCGCCAAGCTTGCCTTCCACGCCAAGGAAAGTCCCATCCGGACACGGGACGAAGTCTTCAATCTTGTATCTTCATAGTCCTGGAGTCCGGCTGAAGGTATAGTCCGGCTACCCGGACACCCCCTAATCCAGGACTCCCTCAGTAGCCCCCGAACCAGGCTTCAATGACGACGAGTCCGGCGCGCAGATTGTCTTCGGCATTGCAAGGCGGGTTCTTCTCCAAATTCCGTGTACCTGCTGAATAATGTCCGATTTTCGTAATGTAGTGCTCATTGGCTTCCACGCCCAATAATGGTCGTCTTCCACGTGTTAAACGAATGCGAAAAGTCAGGGTGTTTTTACATTCACACCCCTAGCCGCATAAACGAGCTGCCTATTTAATGGGATGGGGATTCAGATCCAAACCACACCTTCTCCTCTCCGCGAGTAATCATCAGAGCGCCTCCAGCAAAGGTCCATTCCAACATGGCCAGCCGTCGCAGCTCCTCCTCTCGCCCTTCCAGTCCTAAACCTGGAGACTGGGAGAGGTGCTCCATCCCGCACAGCGAGCTAGTGTCGCTTCAGGCCAAGGGATTTCTCCCTCAGGCCTATATGGTCCCGGTCCGAGCCGGACTCGCCACCTATAATGGCGGAGAGCAAGCGGAGAGCACCCCCAATCCCTCCAAAGGAGAGCGGGTGTGCCTCGTCCCTTATCTAGTAAGAGGACTTGGATTTCCAATTCATCCATTTCTCCGTGGGCTTCTGGAGTTCTACGGCCTCCAGCTGCACAATCTCACGCCCGCCTCTATATTGCATATCGCGGGCTTCGTCGCCCTTTGCGAGCTATTCTTGGGTGTTGAGGCTCATTTCGCGCTGTGGAAGAGGTTATTCTGCCTGGTGCCCCGCTCTCAAGAGGGGTCTATATATCAAGTGGGCGGAGCCGAAGTGTGGCGTATCGCCGGGACCGGATATCTATCCGGAACCCCAAAGAAGGCGTCCGAGGACTGGCCTTCGGAATGGTTTTATATAGATGATGTCCCGCTGCCGGATCCTATCCGGGCCGGTCTCCCCGAATTCAACAGTGCTCCCTTAAAGAAACGCCTAAGCTGGCGTCCGCGGAGCTCTCAGAGAGAAGGCGACAGGGACGTCCTTCACCTGATGGGTCGGATAAGACTATTGGCTCATTCCGGACTAACCATGATTGAAGTCATGGCCGCATGCATTATGCGGGGGGTGCAGCCGCTTCAATATAGAGGCCACCCCATGTGGGATTTTAACGGGGAGGATGACGCCACCCGTTACGGTCGTAAGGGGCCAGCCTCAGCTGCCGCTCTAGTAAAGATCTTATCCTCTTTGTACAAGGGAGAAGAGGAGGAATTCCTCCGCGTCAACCCGCAGGGCGGATTTTCTATGTACAACCCTCCGAGTTGGGTAAGTGGACAATTGTGCTTGCCCATCCGTTTTATATTCCCATGATTAAATATGTAGTCTTCCGATTTCAACGCAGGAACTGCGTCAGGAAGTAAAGGATATAAACAGCCGTCCCCCACAGCCCGAGGATCCAGAACGGTCCCTCGATCCGGACTCCGAAGAGGATCCGGACATATCGGTGGAGCTGATTGACGGGGTGTTTCATCAGCTAAGCAAGGACAATACCTTGGTGGCCATTACGGCTGATTACCCAGGGTTAATCCCGGCCTCCCAGGTAACAGAGAGCGGAGTCTCATCCCCTTGAGAAGGAATCCATTCTCACGCATTTCAGTTTTCCTGACAACGGCCGTGTTTTGCAGGGGAGGTTTCCGAGGCGGGAGGCCGAACCTGCGGCGGCTAGCCAACGAGGGGCCGCAGGGCCCCGTGGGGTAAAAAGGAATGTAGTCCGGACTGAGACGCCGGCGCAAAGGTATAGCGCACCCTCTTTTTCCCTGGTGTTATTCCTTCAGGGCATATTAACGTTCGTGCTGTCTTCAGGACGAAGAGACCTCGCCGGACTACATCCGGAGAGGTTGCCAATCGCGCCCCACCAGCCAGGCTCCAACGCCTGGCCCGGAAGCGGAAGCGAACACAAGGCGCGCACCGGACGCTCCTCCGACAGAGGATGCGGACAGGCTGTCTGCCACCAATTCCGAGGTGGAGAGTGCCATGAACCACAGGCGTCGCCGGACAGTTCTTCGCGACGCTTGTTTCTCCCAAGAGGCATTAGATGCCTTCAATTCGGGAGATGCGTATCTCCGTGCCGCTCAAAATGGTTTAGCCAGAGCCACGGAGCAATATGTAAAAGACATACGGGTAAGAAAATTTTGGTGAATATATATATATATACCAGTAGCCCCCGAGACTTGAAACAGTTAGGGTAACTGATTTAAGGATCATTTGTTATGCAGGTTCTTACAGAGAAGAATACCGTACTGTCCCAGGAGCTGGAAGAGTGCAAAGCCCAACTGGAGGCCGCACTAGCCGCGGCAGGGGAGCCCAAAGAGACCCCCTCTGGTAAGATACACTTCGAAAGATTAGTATCTTGCGAAGTGCGGCGTGGGTGTAAATCTGACAAATCATATTGCAGATGGCGCCGGACTAGATCCGGAGAGGCAACAACTCTTGCGCCGGCTAAAGGCCGGTGAGAGTATGTTGACAAGGGTGAGGCGGGAGAAGAATGATCTTCAGGATGCCAACACCAAGCTGGACGTTGAACTTAAAGATGTTCGTGGCCAGCTGTCGGACTCTACTAAGGAGAATCAGCGGCTTCGACGCGGCATATTTAGTAAGTGCTTAAGCGAATCTTTGAAAGAAAAGAGTTCGGCGAGGAAGTCGACTAACAGAGTAATGTCTGTAGGTATGCTAACGGGTCGTCCTGCAGAGGAGATGCCCGGTTCTACGGGTGACCTTCTTCCCGAGCTCTCGCAACTGCACGAGCGAGTTCGGCAGGCGATGCGAGGCGTTGCCCGAGCCTTATGGCCTTCCCACTCCATGCCCGAGGGCCTTGGAGAGCTTTCGGAGAAGCTTAAGGGAGCTCGGCGGCGCTTCCGGTTGTGGAAGATATCGGCCTGCCGACAAGGCGCTAGGGAGGCCTGGGCCATGGTGAAGACGCGGTACACGAAGTCTGACCCAAACCACATGGCCGAGGTCGGACCTGTGGGGCCTGACGGGAAGGAGATCCCTGTAAGCTTAGTGTACGGCCAAGTAGAATTGGCCGCAAAGTATTCCCAGCAGGACTGTAAGTTAGACAGCCTGTTAGATGGTATTGAAGAGGAATACAATCAGTCAGAGTGACTATGTAATTTTTAATTGACATGTGTAATGCCTTCTAGCCGGATTGTAGATCGTTTGTCGTTGCCGACCTTTTCGCTTCAACCTCAGGACCTGACGGTCCGGAGTGTGTCCGAATACCCTACCGGTTATGTAAGAACCGGGGTATGCATGGAGACCAGGCGTAGGGGTCATTAGTGCTTTATCAGACAAGTGCCCAACTAGTTATGTTATATTACATGGTTAGTAAGAAACATCTTCCAGAGAGAATAGTTCCGTTAGGGGTTCCTTTCTCTGGGAGGCATGCCCTAAAGTGCATGTCCGGACTGCAAACGCAGGAAAATCATCTGGGGGCATATATATAAATAAGTAAAAAAGGTCATCTTTTAGTTCACCGACCGAATATTCCCTTAAGAACGCTAGCTTTCGGCTTCACCCAGTCTGAGGTACACATCCGGCTGATCCGGCAGTAACAATCGCAGAGGTGCTCCCTTTACCACCTAGCCGAACAATCGGGAACGTAGGGGTAAGCACAGGAGCCAGGCAACCCAGCTTGGCCAAAACTTAAGTCATATCGATGCATATAATGGTGAAGAAAAGGTACATGCGGAAGTTTGACACATGTGGTGGGCGTGAAGCCCGTATAAATAAGCTTCTGTTAAAGAAGCCCCCAGGTTTAATGAGCGCGAGTAGCACGTCACTTGAGGAGCCTTTAAGGGCTATAAAAGAAAAGAGGGGAAGGAGAGAAATGTAAGACAGAAAATGTAAAAAATGGACAGAGGAAGGAGACAAACACAGAGTCCGGCGCTAGGCGTAGAATCTTCGGAGACGGGCTGCGTTCCATGGGTTCGGCTCGAGTCGGTTATCCGACGCATCTCGCAGGCGGTATGCTCCACCAGTCAGGACTTGGTCGATTATGAAGGGACCTTCCCACTTGGGCTTCAGCTTGTCCTTTTTCTTGTCTGGCAGGCGTAGAACTAATTCGCCAACGTTGTAGTTTTTGGCCCGCACTTCTCTGCTTTGATATCTTCGAGCCTGCTGTTGATAGAATGCGGAACGGGCTTTTGCCACGTCGCGCTCCTCCTCTAAGGCGTCCAAACCGTCCTGCCGATCGAGCTCGGCTTCCCTTTCTTCGTACATGCGCACTCGAGGTGAGTCATGAATTATGTCGCAGGGCAAGACTGCCTCTGCGCCGTACACCATAAAAAATGGTGTGTATCCGGTGGTGCGATTCGGCGTGGTCCGCAGCCCCCAGAGTACGGAGTCGAGCTCCTCTACCCAGTGCGTGTTAGATTCCTTGAGGGACCGCACTAATCTGGGTTTGATGCCGCTCATGATGAGACCATTTGCACGTTCGACCTGACCGTTAGTTTGTGGGTGATAGACGGAAGCATAATCGAGCTTGATGCCCATGTTTTTGCACCAGAGTTTTACCTCATCGGCCGTAAAGTTCGTGCCGTTATCGGTGATGATGCTGTGGGGGACGCCATAACGGTGTACGACCCCGGATATAAAGTCTATCACAGGTCCGGATTCGGCCGTCTTAACAGGCTTGGCTTCTATCCATTTGGTGAACTTATCCACCATGACCAGTAAGTATTTTTTCTTGTGGGTTCCGCCTTTAAGGGGTCCCACCATGTCAAGCCCCCAGACCGCGAAAGGCCAAGTGATGGGGATAGTTTGGAGGGCGGTGGGTGGCATATGGCTTTGGTTTGCAAAAAGCTGGCAACCGGCGCATCGTTGGACCAAGTCCTGAGCGTCCGCCCGGGCCGTCGGCCAATAAAAGCCTGTACGGAAAGCCTTGCTTACAAGGGACCGAGCTGCGGCGTGATGGCCACCGAGTCCGGCATGAATTTCAGCCAGCAGGTTCCGCCCTTCCTCTTCGGAGATGCACCTTTGAAGGACTCCGGTAGTGCTTTTCTTATAAAGTTCTCCCTCATGGACTTTATAGGCTTTAGATCGCCGCACTATACAGCGTGCCTCGTTTTGGTCCTCTGGGAGTTCCTGCCTAGTAAGGTAGGCTAGGAATGGTTCTGTCCACGGGGCGATAACGGCCATTAGTACGTGGGCTGAGGTTGTGATTTCATTGGCAGAGCCTCCGATTATGTCAGATTGTTCGGCGTCGGACAGTGCGGTTGGGTCCGGGCTAATATTGCCATGTTCCCCTTCCCATACTACGGATGGCTTGAACAGCCTTTCCAGGAAGATGTTGGGGGGGACCGCATCGCGTTTTGCGCCGATGCGTGCCAGGACGTCTGCCGCCTGATTGTTTTCTCGGGCTATATGGTGAAATTCGAGCCCCTCAAACCGAGCTGACATTTTGAGGACGGCGTTGCGGTAAGCTGCCATTTTTGGATCCTTGGCATCGAAGTCTCCATTTATTTGGGATATCGCGAGGTTCGAATCCCCGCGCACCTCTAGGCGTTGAATGCCCATGGATACTGCCATCCGGAGACCATGTAAAAGGGCCTCATATTCGGCTGCATTGTTGGAGTCCGTGTACATAATCTGGAGTACATATTGAACTGTGTCTCCTGTGGGGGACGTCAAAACGACGCCGGCCCCTAGTCCGGCCAACATTTTGGAACCGTCGAAGTGCATGATCCAGTTTGAATATGTGCCGTACTCTTTAGGGAGTTCGGCCTCCGTCCATTCTGCGACGAAGTCGGCCAAAACTTGCGACTTGATAGCTCGCCGTGGCCTATAAGTTATGTCGAACGGGAGGAGCTCGATGGCCCATTTTGCAATCCGGCCCGTTGCGTCACGGTTGTTTATAATATCGTTGAGTGGTACTTCCGATGCTACTGTGATTGAACACTCTTGAAAGTAGTGTCGTAGCTTCCGGGATGCCATGAATACCGCATATGCAATCTTTTGATAATGTGGGTACCGTGATTTGCATGGGGTGAGGACAGTGGACACATAGTAAACCGGCTTTTGAAGGGGGAATTTGTGTCCGTCCGTTTCCCGCTCGACGACGAGTACTGCGCTGACAACTTGATGGGTTGCTGCAATGTACAATAGCATTGGTTCGCCGATGTTTGGCGCGGCCAGGACGGGGTTTGTTGCCAATATGGCTTTTATTTCCTCGAGTCCGGCCGTGGCGGCATCCGTCCACTCGAAGTGTTCGGTGCGCCGAAGGAGGCGATAGAGGGGTAGCGCCTTTTCTCCCAACCGGGAGATAAAGCGGCTTAGAGCCGCCACGCATCCGGTTAATTTTTGTATTTGTTTGAGGTCCTTTGGGATATCCAATTGTGACAAAGCTCGGATCTTGGCTGGATTTGCTTCGATTCCTCTACCGGATACAATGAAGCCCAAGAGCTTTCCGGCTGGAACGCCGAAAACGCATTTTTCCGGATTTAGCTTGATGTCATATGCTCGGAGGTTGTCAAATGTAAGCCTCAAGTCGTCTACTAGAGATTCGACATGTCTTGTTTTTACGACCACATCATCCACGTATGCCTCTACTGTTTTGCCGATCTGGTTTGCCAGACATGTCTGAATCATGCGCTGATATGTTGCGCCGGCGTTTTTGAGCCCGAAAGGCATTGTGTTGAAGCAGAATGGGCCGTATGGGGTGATGAATGCCGTTGCGGCTTGGTCTGACTCGGCCATCTTGATTTGATGGTAACCGGAGTATGCGTCGAGGAAGCACAACGAATCGTGTCCTGCAGTGGCGTCGATAATTTGATCGATGCGGGGGAGGGGGAAGGGATCCTTTGGGCAAGCCTTGTTAAGGTCTTTGAAGTCAACGCACAGGCGCCAGGATTTGTCCTTCTTTGGTACCATCACCAAGTTTGCTAGCCAGTCCGGATGTTTTATATCTCTGATGAATCCGGCCTCCAATAGTTTGGCTAGCTCCTCTCCCATTGCCTGTCTCTTGGGCTCAGAGAAACGCCGAAGGGCTTGTTTGACAGGTTTGAATCCTTTTAGGATATTTAAGCTGTGTTCGGCCAGCCTGCGTGGGATTCCTGGCATGTCTGAAGGGTGCCAGGCAAAAATGTCCCAGTTCTCCCGTAGGAATTCTCGCAGTGCGGCGTCTACATCGGGGTTTAATCGTGCCCCGATGGAAGCTGTTTTATTGGGGTCCGTTGGATGGACCTGGAATTTGACTATTTCATCCGCTGGTTTAAAGGAGGTGGACTTGGATCTTTTATCGAGTATCACATCGTCCCTGTTTATCGTGGAGCGCAGCGTAGTCAGTTCCTCAGCCGCTAGGGCTTCGGACAGTGCCTCAAGGGCCAATGCGGCTGTCTTGTTTTCGGCGCGGAGTGCTATGTCCGGATCACTAGCGAGAGTGATGATTCCGTTCGGCCCGGGCATCTTGAGCTTCATGTACCCGTAATGGGGTATTGCTTGGAAGATTGTAAACGCTTCCCGCCCCAGCAGAGCGTGGTATCCGCTACTGAACGGGGCCACTTGGAATGTGACCTCTTCGGACCTATAATTATCCGGCGTGCCGAACACCACATCTAGTGTGATTTTTCCTGCACAGCGCGCTTCCCGACTGGGGATTATTCCTCTAAAGGTTGTGCTGCTTCGCTCAATGCGGTTCCAGTCTATTTCCATTTTTTGAAGGGTTTCCTCATAAATGAGGTTCAATCCGCTGCCTCCGTCCATGAGTACCTTGGTGAGGCGAAAGCCGTCCACTATAGGACTGAGTACCAATGCGGCTGGTGCTCGAGCTGTTCGGATTTTAGGTTCATCACTGGCATTAAAAGTAATAGCCGTGTCACTCCATGGGTTTATTGTTGCTACTTGATAGACTTCGGCGAGGCTGCGGAGTGTTCTTTTTCGCATATTATTTGATGCGAAAGTCTCGAAGACTGTTAAGACTGTACTGGAGTCCCTGAGGTGGTTTTCTGCGGCCTCCGGAATTAGGAGATCTTCGCCCCTTTTGGCCACCTGCCAGAGTATCCAACATGCTCTAAGGCTATGAGTTGGTGTGGCGTCCTCTGTACTATGAATTTTACAGGGTCCATTAAGCCATCCCTCCAGTACGGTTCCATGCCCTGTAGAGGGTTTTGGTTTTTTGGTTTTTAACCCGGGTGTCTGATGATGATGCACCCTTTTATTTCGGACGAGGTTTCTATTCAGGGCCGGATTGTCCCAAAATTTAGTTTCGGTTTTCCGGGCGCTTTCCATCGCACAGTACTTTTGTACTATGGACGCCAAGTCAGAGAAGCGTGTAATATCACGACGACCTGTGGCGTTGAGGATTCCCTTGTCCGTGCAATTATTGCAAAAGATTGAGATTGCGTCTTCCTCGCGGCAGTCCTTTATCCTGTTCATAACCAGGAGGAACCTTGCCCAGTAATGATGTACTGTTTCTTCGGGCTTTTGCCTGATTTGGGATAGATCGCTTATGTTCCGGTGGGTGGGTGGAATTAAATCCGGAACTTCACCCAATCTAAGACTCAGAGGCCAAGGAGTTTCCGAACTCTGAAGTTTGGATTCTTGGATGTTGTCTAGTGAATCTAGCCCGTTGCCTGATTCTAAGTTCAGGTCTTGAGTTACATCCTCCCCTTCACGGGTATCCGGCTTGGAGGGATCGGGAATCCGGACGTAGCTAGTCCTTAAGATAGATGAAGAGTCGCCGCACTGTGCCTCTACCACGGCAACATGATGGGTGACTTGGGGAGAATTAATTTCTCTTAGATCGGGTTTAAGCCCAACCTGGTCATAATCCGCAGTGACTCCCAAGGCGGCGATGCGATCCAAGAGCTCGTTTATGGAGGAGAGCTCCATTGGATCTAACTGCTCGACGAGTTCCGAGCTGACGTGAAGATTGCTTTTGATGACCCGAGAGGTCACCGTCGGCGCAACGGCCGAACAGGCGGTCATGAGAAAATCGCCTAGCCGGAGAGTTTGGCCGACAGCCAAGGTTCCCTTAGTAATGGATCCGTCTTTAAAGACGGGAAGAGGCATCCTTCCTGATTGCGACGGCACAGAGGAACTCTCAATGAAAGCACCAATGTCGGTGTCAAAACCGGCGGATCTCAGGTAGGGGGTCCCGAACTGTGCGTCTAGGCCGGATGGTAATAGGAGGCAAGGAACATGATGTTTTACCCAGGTTTGGGCCCTCTTGATGGAGGTAAAACCCTACGTCCTGCTTGATTAATATTGATGATATGGGTAGTACAAGAGTAGATCTACCACGAGATCAAGGAGGCTAAACCCTAAAAGCTAGCCTATGGTATGATTGTTGTATGATGAAGTTGTCCTACGGACTAAAACCCTCCGGTTTATATAGACACCGGAGAGGGTTAGGGTTACACAAAGTCGGTTACAATGGTAGGAGATCTTGAATAACCCCATCGCCAAGCTTGCCTTCCACTCCAAGGAAAGTCCCATCCGGACACGGGACGAAGTCTTCAATCTTGTATCTTCATAGTCCTGGAGTCCGGCTGAAGGTATAGTCCGGCTACCCGGACACCCCCTAATCCAGGACTCCCTCACCGAGGACACATGATCGTAGCTGAGGTATCAAGCTAAACGTCAAAGTCCACACGGAACTACTAGCGAGACTGACGTCTCTCTACAAAACATAAAATAGGCAAGCGTGAATACAAATGTACCCAGCAAGACTTACATCAGAACTATCTACATATGCATTGGTATCAATAAAGGGGGTGGTGGAGTTTAACTGCAGCAAGCCAGCTTTGACTCAGTGGCTAGCCTGAACTACGACTGCAAGCAACTCTTTTGAGGTGGCGCACACGAGTCCACATATTCACCATATCAATACACCACTATGGATCCGCTCCCGTCTCCCTACGAGAAGACCATCCATAGCGCTCACGCTTATCTTGCGAGTTTTAGAGTATCCACTTTCACTTGTATATGAACTATGCAAGGGGTCCAAGTTTCCATATCCGAGGAATCCGGCTATTCGAATAGATAATGATAACCCTGCAGGGGTGTACTTCTTCACACACGCTCCCACCACTTACCATCGTTTACACGACATGTACTCGGCAACCTTCAAGCGGAAGCCCAATGAGGGTGTCGTCCATGGCCTACCTAAACACTCAAGTCTCTAGTCCAGGTTTATCGCCTATCCAGGTTCCATCCGTAGGGAATCCGGCCGAGGTTTCCACATACGGCCCCGAACGATGTGTACAGGGTTCCGAGACACCAAACAGGCGCCCGGCATGCCCGGCCATGGTGTATCTACCGCAACATAGCCCACCCCTGGGGTCAGCGCTACGCACGGCCGCCAACACATATCCTACAAACACCAGAAACTAGTTGCAACTCCTGGACAGAGGACTAGGGTGATTAAGAAGCCGAGAGGGTCAATTAAGGATCCCAGTGAGTGGTAGTAGTTGTTCATGGATCACAGACACAGAACTCAGTTCCTAAGAACGGTTTCAATGAGACAACCCACCATGTACTCCTACATGGCCTCTCAGCGCTACCTTTACCAAATCATGTTCACACACTTAGCTCGCACACAGTAGGACATGTTCATCACCATTCCAATTCATTCCCGATGAATCGGAACCGACAAAACTCTATGCAATAGCAGGCATGACAAACAAGCATGAATGAGTAGGCACATCAGGGCTCAAACAAGTCCTACTCATGCTAGTGGGTTTCATCTATTAACTATGGCAATGACAGGTCATGCAGAGGAAAGTGGTTCAACTACCGCAACATGTAACAGTTGAATCGTTGTTGTCCTAATGCAGTAAAAGAGAGCAGGAGCGAGAGAGTGGGATTGTATCGGAATGAACAAGGGGGTTTTGCTTGCCTGGCACTTCTGAAGATAGCAATAGCTCTTCATCGGTGTCATCGAACTCATCGTCGGAACCACGTTTACCGAGAGGGGACAATACCGGCAAACAAGGAAGAAACACAATCAATGCAATGCAACAATATGATGCATGCTCATGACATGTCAATATGCTGTTGATTGAACTAATGCAACTAGCAACCATATTAAATGAAGTTGTTTGAACCCTAGGTTCAAATTCAAACCCCATATGTGCTTTCTTAAATGCCATTTAATTGAAGGGACAATTCCATTTCTGCCCCTAACTGGAACCCACTACTCAAATTTGCCCCTAATTTCAATGTGTGCTCAAATTTGCCCCTCTGCCGTTAGTTGCCCTTATAGAAATGCCCTTCTGCGCCATTATCGTCTGGTCAAACAGCTTTGACCATCTCGAAAAAATAGCAAAAAAGTCAAAAAAATCTGAAATTTTGTGGGATCGAAGGTACTCAGGTTCGCAAGGTGCGTACAAATTTTCATGTTGTTTGGACATTCTAGGAGCTCGTGGCGAAGGAAAAATAGTAAATATGTACGCGTGTGAACCGTAAATTCAAAAAATAGCAAACAAATTCAAAAAAATATGAATTCTTTTGGCATCCAAGATGCTTAGGTGTGGAAGGTGTGTGCAAATTTTTTTTGTGTTTGGACATTGTAGGAGCTCATGGAGAAAAAAACAAAATTTGTCTCAGGAAAAACTTGTAAACAATACACTATTTTTGTTTTTTTGCGAGAGCTCCTCGCATGTCATTTGATAACAAAATTTTGCACACGCCTTGTGCCCCCGAGCATCTTTGATGCCAAAAAATTTCATATGTTTTTGAATTTTCTTGCTATTTTTTGAATTTACTATTCAAAGATGTACAAATTTATTGTTTTCCTTTGCCACGAGCTCCTGGTATGTCTAAATAGCATGAAAATTTGCACGCACCTTGTGCACATGAGTAGCTTCAATCCCACAAAATTTCAGATTTTTTTGATTTTTTACTATTTTTTCGACATGGTCAAAGTTGTTTGACCAAACGGTAACGGCGCAGAAGGGCATTTCTATAAGGGCAACTAACGACAGAGGGGCAAATTTGAGCACACATTGAAATTAGGGGCAAATTTGAGTAGTGGGTTCTAGTTAGGGGCAGAAATGTAATTGTCCCTTAATTGAATTGTCCTAAACAGAGGATATAAGTTGCTCTAACATGCATGCAAATTCCATAAACAGATTCTTTGGATTTTTCTGATCATTTTTCAAATATAATTTATTTCATTCGGAGCTACGGTTGATTTTCTATGAATTTTTAAAGTTTTAAACATTTTCTGGAATTTCCTGAATTAAATTAAATCCAGAAAAATAGCTTATTGCGTCACCATGACATCAGTGTGACATCAGCAGGTCAACACGCCAGGTCTAGGTCAAAGCTGACCAGTGGGTCCCACTGGTCAGTCTTATAGAGCTGGGTTGGGTGGATGATAGGTGGGACCGGTCAAGGGCCACGTCAGCAAGGTCAACCCTGACGCGTGGGGCCACTGTGTTTAACTAAAACTAAACATGATTTAATATGTGTGGTTAAATATGGGCGTGGGGCCCACCTGTCAGTGTCACCAAAGTTAATTAACTAGCCCATTAGGGCCTAATTTAGCCGGCCACGTCGGCGGTTAACGTTGGGGCTAACCCAGGCACGGTTGTGTTCGTCGTTCCGGCGATTCCGGCAACGGGAGCGAGCGAGGCTGATCCCGTTGGAACGACCGCGACGCGGTGCGTCCAACGCTGGCTGTGGCTGGAGCTGTGGTGGTCCGGGGCGACGACTACAGCGGCCTTGGCGGCGGCCGGAACTCGGGCCAGCGAGGGCGCGGAGCTACGCTTGGCTAGCGAGCGAGCTGAGAGGCTGGGCGGGCTTCTGGGAGCTCCACGAGCCCAGGGTCGTGCTTGGACGCGAGGTCGGTGACCTACCATGACGGCGGCGACAAACGCGGCGGCGGGAGCTTGCGGGTAGGACGGCGAGGTTAGATAGCGGACGAGCGTGACCAGGGGAGTAGGGGAAACGACGACGGAGCTCACTAGGGGTCGATGCGCAGATCAGTGGGCTCGGGGACGACCGGAGGGGGGCGAATCGGCGAACGGCGTCCGGTGGGTACCGAGGTTGAAGACGACCAGATGGCAGTGATGCAGGGCCTCCGGCGAAGCGTGGCTCAGTGAGGAGGTCGAGGGCGTCGCGGCGGAGGTCTTGGACAGCACGGAGAGGCAAGGGGAACACGGTGGTTGCATTTACGGCGAGCGGCGGCGATGGCCTCCTCTCGGTGAGCAGAGAAGCAAGCGGGGGAGGGGATGAGGACGAGCGGGAGTGGGTGAGAGAGTCTGGGGTGATGCGTGGCGTCATCCAGACGCGTTGGGGCAGCGGCGGAAGCAGGTGGTGGCCGGCGCGTGCCGGCGCGCAGGGAGCACACGCCCTCCTGCCTACTGGCAGGAGGTTAAAGACGGTGTCCAGTGCTGGCCGGGCTGGGCTATCCAACTGGGCCGCCAGGTGGCCTGGCCAGGTGGGCTGCTGCTACATGTAAGAAGCCCAAGTGAGGTTTCTGTCTTTTCATAAATTCTGTTCCATTTTCTATTCTTGTTATTTTGTTTTGATTTAGTTTATAACCCAAATCATTTTAATAAATCATGAAAATAATTGTGGGCATTAAGTTAATTATTACACAGGCCCTTAACTATTTTCAGAATTGTTGGAGCATTTAAAAATATTAATAGTATTTAACTGCCCCAATTCAAATATAATATGGGTTATTCAAAAATCCAGAATGGCCTAAAAATATTGGCATCATTTTTGGCAGAGGTTTTCACCTTTATCAAAAATCATGAACATTTTCAAAGGCATTTTGGGTTCATTGAAAATATTGTTTATTTGAACCTAGTTGAATTCATTTAGTGCTAGGGTTTCAACATCCCCATTTCAACTTTAATTGAAAAGTTAACATGATGCATGGATGCTTTAAGGCAACTAATGGCGAGCAAATTCTAGGGCTGTGACAATCAAACCCCGTCTAGGGAAGAAAACAGTCCGGACGAAGATGCACACATCATCCCGGAAACGCACTTGGAGCAAGAAAACCTCCGCAGAAGGCTTATTGCCACAGCGAGGAGCCTGAAGAAATAGAAGCAAAGGCTCAAGGTCGCACAAGATACGCTTAACAGAAAGTGGAACAAAGTAACAAAGTATGGTGGAAGTTACCATAAAAATAGCTATCCAAAGCGCAAGCTATTACCGGAATTCGACGATGAGGCCTTAGAGCCCATACAGCCGAAGAGTGATATGGCCAACCGGCCAGATCCACCACCTTGTGAACGCGATAGAGCGGCTAACAAAGTCGTGCATAAGTCAACACATGATCTACGTGAGAACTTGCGTCAAAAATCCGGCGCGACCAGATCTATCTATGGATCTAGGAAGCGCGCTACGGTACAAAACCAACACAGAATACTACAACCGTCCGAACACCATGGCGCATCCCAATACAGGGGTGCCGCACACCCCTTATGTTTCACTGATGAGGTGCTGGATCACGAATCCCAGAGGGATTCAAACCGGTGAACATAGAGGCGTACGACGGAACCACAGACCCTAGAGTGTGGATAGAGGACTTCATCCTCCATATTCATATGGCTTGTGGAGATGATCTCCATGCCATTAAATACTTGCCCCTCAAGCTTAAAGGGCCAGCTCGGCACTGGCTGAAAAGCCTCCCCGAAAACTCAATTAGAAGTTGGGAGGAGCTCGAGGATGCTTTTCGGGCCAATTTTCAAGGGACTTATGTCCGACCTCCAGATGCAGACAATTTAAGTCATATAATCCAACAGTCCGGAGAGTCTGCCCGAAAGTTTTGGAACAGGTTCCTCACCAAGAAAAACCAAATCGTCGACTATCCGGACGCTGAAGCCTTAGCAACTTTTAAACATAGCGCCCGAGACGAATGGCTCGCCAGACACCTCGGTCAAGAAAAACCGAGAACAAGGGCAGCCCTAACAAGCCTCATGACCCGCTTTTGTGCATGCGAGGACAGCTGGTTGGCCCGTAGCAGCACCAGCGACCCAAGCACATCCGAAGTCAGGGATGGCAATGGTAAACCACGACACAACAAAAACAAGCGTCGAAATAAATAAGGTAGCCCAGATAACACAGCGGTAAACGCCGGATTCAGGGGCTCCCGACCAAGTCAGCGGAAAAAGCCTTTCAAAGGCAGCAAAGAAGGACAATCTGGCCTAAACAAAATTCTTGACAAACTTTGTCAGATTCAGAGCACCCAGACAAACCTGCAAATCATACCCACAGAGAATGTTGGGTCTTCAAGAAGGCCGGTAAGCTAAATGCCAAACACAAAGGGGAAGAGACACCAAGCGAAGACGAGGATGAGCCTCGCCAGCAAAGCGCCGAAGGAGAAAAAAAGTTCCCACCAGAGGTTAAAATAGTAAATGTGATCCATGTGACAAAGAGGAGAAGCAAGCATGCACTCCAAGGCACACACGCCATAGAGCCCGTCACCCCTAGGTTCAACCCCTGGTTGGCCTGCCCGATCACTTTTGATCGTAGGGATCACGAGACAAATATCCGACATGAAGGACTGACGGCCTTGGTGTTAGACCCAATAATAAATGGGTACCATTTCACACGAGTCCTCATGGACGGCGGCAGTGATCTAAATCTGATATATCAGGACACAGTCCGCAAAATGGGGATAGACCCGACACAAATAAGACACAGTAATACTACCTTCAAGGGAGTAATACCAGGCCAAGAGGCCCACTGTACGGGCTCTCTACTACTAGGGGTGGTATTCGGTTTTCCCGATAACTTTCGAAGTTAAAGGTTAACTTTTCACATTGCCCCATTCCGAAGCGGCTATCAAGCACTACTCGGAAGAACGACTTTCGCTCGTTTTAACGCAATACCGCATTATGATTTTCTCAAGCTCAAGATGCCCGGTTCACCTGGCATCATCTCAGTTAGCGGAAATACCGAATGTTTTTTATGTACGGAAGAGGACGCGGTGGTTCTAACAGCCGCGAACTAGACGGCCTCACCAACTAGAAAAAATGGCAGGTCGTCAAGACCACAGACACGGTCAAACGAATCCGGCGTTCCATCATATATACATGAGATTGGCTTGATGATCAAATCCTCATAAACAATACCAGGGGCTTCCCACGTGTAATCAGGGCCAGCCCGACTCAACTTGGCTTCTCTTGAATTTTGACAGTTCATTGATAATAACCAACTCTTCTTTTTGGCACGGCAACTTTCACCTAAGTTCTTTCCTTTTGCAGATGACAATCGTGCTACACCTGTCCAGGACACGACACAACGGAGACACAGGCGCAGACATGCAGCAGGGACCCGCACAAAGGTTTCTTTTTAGATTAAGACCCTGCGTAATCCTTTTTTTAGTGTCTCTTGTTGCTCATATCCTCCGGATACTCCACACAACCGAGAAGGATGCTGGCGTTATTGGCATGTGGCCACGCCAGGATTTTGCACATACCCGGACATATGGGGCTTCTTATTAAAAGCATTGTTTAGCCCAATATATGTTATAAAGATTGAACACCTTAGGGAGTGTTCGGCGTCGCGAGTTAGGCCCTATATGCATCAGCTCCGAATCATGTCTTTGGTCAAATGTTGGGTTTGCCCGGCTCCAACATTTTGGTACCTTACGTTTCGTTATATCAGCTAAGGTAGCACTGGGAGAACTACTGCGATTGTGCCCTGGTTCATCTAGATGAGCACCTTAGTAGAGAAAGCCGAAAACTGACTGTCATGATATAGCGAGAGACTGGTCAACCACTCGATGACTCATCGGAATCTTCGAGATTCCTCCGCATTAACGAAGGGCCGTTTCCCGGTCATGTACGTACGCGCCCCGTATTCGGACGAGCGCAGAAGTACCATGGGCTATATAGTAGCCCCACTGTCAAACTCCTATGGCTAAGTGAAAGTGTTAAAGCAATATAGTCTAATTGCCTCGTTCGCTGCGCTATCACCTCCTTAACGGAAAAAGACGTTGGATCAAGTGTGGATATGCATTTTTTGCGAACACCCCCGCATTATATGCCTGGGGGCGGAAGCTGACGACTGCAAACTTTCAGGTTATATACATATATACATAAACGGCCGCACAGGAGGCATCATAGTACTGTCGGGCAAAAGCATAAATAAAACCTTGATAATTCAATAAAACATTGTTTTTACAATGGGAATACATGTCACTAGAACATAATATTCTTCGAGCACTGAGCCTCTATCGAACGAGCGCCTTCAAGGACTTCTTCAAAGTAGTGCTCGGCAGCCACTCAGCCTACGGCCGAACCCTGTGTCGCAACAGTGGTGGCCTCCATCTCCGCCCAGTATGTCTTGACATGGGCAAAGGCCATCCGCACACCCTCTATGCACGCCGATCTCTTTACAGCATCGATGCGTGGCACAACACGAAGGAATTGTTGCACTAAACTAAAGTAGCTATTCAGCCTTGGCCCTCCCGGCCACAGGTGATCCACAACGGACCTCATGGCAAGTCCGGACAACCTATGGAGCTCGGACCACTCGACCAATCGCTCATTCAACAGCAGCGGACGGACTAGAGCGCGAAACTATGACCATAACAGCTTTTCCACTTCGGGACCTTTCTGATCCTTGAAGTACTCGGCCGCATCAGCAGCACTTGCAGCCAAATCCATGTAGGCGTCCACAGAACTCCATAGCCGGTCCAGAGGAGCATACTTCGGATCTCTGAACTTAGTCCACAACAAGAAGGGCTTCCCAGACACGATATCTACAGCTTGATTCAGCTCCTCCTTCGTCGCTCTAACTTTGGAGCGGGCTTCCTTGGCAGCCACCAGGGCCTTCTCCAGGTCCGTCGCCTTCGCCCGGTTTTCTTCTTCAAGAAGCTGGTAACGGTCAGCGGCATCTTTTAACTCTACAGCCATCTTGGCTATTTTTTCCTTGCTCTCGCAATGCGTGGCCTGTTTGGCCCTTAACCCTTCAGCCGCCTTTAGAGCGGCCGCATTGCTACTCCTTGGTTACTCCTTGGCTCGGGCAAGCTCTGCCCGAAGGGTCTCCACGGTGGCAGCTCCATCTGCAGTCACAACATATTAAAGATACTAGCATCATGCTACTCTTATTATGTGACAATCACCAGAGAAATCACTCACCCTGTGCCTCGTCAAGCCGCTTGTTGACAAGCACGATGTCAGCATCTGCTGCATCAAGTTGCCGCTTTAGCTCGGCAAACCCATCAGTCCGACTAGCCACTGGAGCTTCAGCCACCTGCACATAAAGGCGGTCTGGTTATTACCTGTGACTATGATCCTCTGTTTGCCGCCATTTTCGACGACAACCAGAGTCTCAGTGGCTACTATCTGCATAGAGCACACCTAACGGGTGCGGTACTGTTAAAAACATACATTATTTCACGTACCTCGAAGCCTTTCAGAAGACTCATAAAGGCTTCATGCAAACCGCTTTCAGCGGATGAAATCCTTTCAATTACCGTACCCATTAGCGTACGATGCGCTTCTGAGACGGCCGCTTACCCCAGAAGATCCATCATCGCGTCCGACCGCACTCTGTACGGACCCTTGCTGCCCTCCTTAGGATCCGGATACTGGGGATCCCAGGTAGCCAAAGGGTTATCCTCTGGCCTTAGTGGATCCGGAGATACTCTTCGCGACGAGACTTCAAGGTCGTCCGCTTCATGAGGCGGGGTGTCGGGGGGAGGCATTTCGCTCTCCATCATCTCTGGAAGAAGATTCCTTGAAGACGAACTCTGTCGAGACGGGCTACGATCCGGACTAGAATTTATAAGCACTGGTTATTGTCTTCGGAAGTAAGGTAGGATATTTCCACTATTAAGTACTTTTCGACTACTTACAGCTCGGTAGAGGGCTGATCCCCGCGCGGACATTGTGTGGCAAGAATACCCTCTGAGGCAGGACCCTCTGATGAAGATTTCTTCCCCCGTTTGGAAACCTTAGTTTCCGGATCTTCAGAGGTAGTCCTCTTCCTTCCCCAGGGAGCGAGAATGTCAGATTCTTCCCTATGGTTGTCCTCCCTCGTGGAGGCCTTCATTCCACCGGTTGGAATGAGTAGCGAGTGAGGCCCGCTTTAGCCCTCTCTATTCCCCCCATCATCTTCCTTTGAGGGCACTAGATAAGGCGCCGGCTCGAGCATCGTGTCCAGTACCAGATTTTCCAAGCCCTCAGGAAGGGGGGCCGAACACCTGATCATCATCGCCTTTGTTATCCAGTCCTGGTCAAAGAGAGGCTCTTTAGAATGATGCCATGATAAATAAAAGGACAACAGGTTCGACATGGGATTACTTACTTGGGCAGCGGGGCGGTTGCAGCTCAGGCCCACGGCCTCGGTGGTGTCCGGACACTCTATTCAGGGTCCGAAGAACGATTTGTACATCTCTTCGTGCGTCATACCAAGGAAATGCTGAATAGCTCGCGGTCCTTCCGGGTTGAATTCCCACATATGGAGGGGCCGGCGTTTGCAAGGCTGGACTCGACGAACTAGCATAACTTGCATTACCATAACCAGACTGAAATCTCTCTCAAAGAGATCTCGGATACGGCTTTGCAGTATTGGCACGTCCTTAGCTGGACCCCAGCTCAGCCCCCTGCTGATCCATGACATCAGTTGTGGTGGGGGCCCGAGCGAAAGGTAGGGGCAGCCACCCACTTGGCACTTCGGGGAGCTGTCATGTAAAACCACTCCCGCTGCCACAATCCGGACACCTCTGGGAAGGAACCCTCTAGCCATGGGGCGTCAGCGATTTTGCTTATTAAAGCACGTCCGCACACTGCGTGCTGCCCTTCGATCATCTTCGGCTCCACATCGAACATCTTGAGCCACATGCCGAAGTGAGGGGTAATGCGGAGGAAGGCCTCACATACGACAATAAATGACGAGATGTGAAGAAGGGAATCTGGGTCCAGATCGTGAAAATCCAGCCCATAATAGAACATAAGACCCCTAACAAAGGGATCTAGAGTGAGGCCTAGTCCTCGGAGGAAGTGGGAGATGAACACAACGCTCTCGTTGGGTTTGGGAGTAGGGACGACCTGCCCTCGGGCTGGAAGCCTATGCGAAATTTCGGCGGTCAGATGTCTGGCCTCTCTCAACTTCTTGATGTCCTCCTCTGTGATGGAGGAAGGCATCCACCGACCTTGAAGGTTGGATCCGGACATGGTTGAAGGTCCGAAGCACCTGACCTGAGCTTTGGGTGTTAGAACTCGAGGCGGGGGAAGGATTCGATTGAGCGCGGGAGGGAAAAAAGAAAAAGCCTTGTCCCCTTTATAAAGAGGGTGAATATCAGGCGTCCTCCTCGTGGCCATTTGGGACTTACCTAAGAGCTAGGAGTCATACCAACATGCACGGTTGGGTTACCCATGTTGTATTAATGAGAATCCGGTGATAAGGGGGACACGATCTCTGCTTTGACAAGACGTGTCAAGAAAACCGCCTCGCGTTATGTGCGGAGCTGGTTAAGAAAAACGGTTCGAATAATGACCGGGCCGTGGTGTGATGTCATGCTGTCAAAACGTGCCAGCAGATTAGATTTGTGGAAATATTATTCTCTCTACGGTGGTATGTGGTACTTATTTTGCAGGGTCGGACACTATCCTTGTATTTCAAACTCTTCCATGGTGTATTCGGAGGAGGAACCCGCCTTGCAATGCCGAACACAATATTGCGCGCCCGACTCATTGTCATTGAAGCCTGGTTCAGGGGCTATTGAGGGAGTCCTGGATTGGGGGGTATCCGCACAGCCGGACTATATCCTTTGTCCAGACTGTTGGACTATGAAGATACGAGACTGAAGACTTCGTCCCATGTCCAGATGGGACTCTACTTGGCGTGGAAGGCAAGCTAGGCAATATGGATATGAATATCTCCTCCTTTGTAACCGACCTTGTGTAACCCTAGCCCCCTCAAGTGTCTATATAAACCGAAGGGTTTAGTCTGTAGGACAACAGACAGTCATACCATAGGCTAGCTTCTAGGGTTTAGCCTCTTTGATCTCGTGGTAGATCAACTCTTGTAATACTCATATCATCAAGAACAATCAAGAAGGACGTAGGGTATTACCTCCATCAAGAGGGCCCGAACCTGGGTAAACATCGTGTCCCCTGCCTCTTGTAACCATCCGCCTTAGACGCACAGTTCGGGACCCCCTACCCGAGATCCGCCGATTTTGACACCGACAGTGACACTGTCTTAGGATGCGTTTGGTTGAAGGTGTGGTATGAATGGGTTGGGACCGTGACATTGTCTGAATCATATCTAACAACTGATTTGTAACAACGAAAGAGGGTCTAACCTTCTCTGCACATGCCAGAAACTTCCTCCCACTATCCACAGATTCAAACGCAACTAGCTTCATGCATGGAGATTGATGGTGACAACGAGCAGATAGATCTTCAGCCACCTCGCTCCATTTGTTGGAACTAATGGTCCTAGGGAGGTACAAGAGGAAGAAATGACTCAAATCGACCGTCGGGTTAAAATCCTTCATTCCAAGTCATAGCTTGAGAGAGAGAAGAGAGGCATACCCGGGTGGTGAATGAGTCGTCATCGGAGGAGGAACCGCTGGAGAGGTCATTGAAGAAGACCATGGCAACCCCGGCGGTAGGATGAGAGACGGCGAGAGCGAGGAAGCAAGCAAGGAAGCGGCTACATCTTAGGAAGGAAGGAGGAAACAAGGGAAATGTGACTTGTGGTCGGGAAGAAAAGGGGATGGGTATGGGGGGAGGGGGGCGGGGTAGATATTTTGGCGGTAGGCAAAAATTTTGGAAATGTGGAGGGAAACTTTTCGCGTGGTGCTGGTGTCGCTTGAAGCTACATCGGTATTTCCCCAAAGAGGAAGGGATGATGCAACACAACGGCGGTAGGTATTTCCCTCAGATGTGAAACCAAGGTTATCAAACCAGTAGGAGAACCAAGCAACACAACATAAACAACACCTGCATACAAATAACAACTCCTCGCAGACCGACGTGTTAAAGGGGTTGTCAATCCCTTCCGGGGTACGAAACTTCAAGATAGGCAAACAAACGTGAGGTAAATTTGTAGTAGATTGATAGATCGAACTCCAAATAAAATAAATAAGAATAAATTGCGGCAATGTATTTTTCGATTTTTGGTTTAGTAGATTTGAAAATAAAAGCAAAGGAAAAGTAGATCGCAAAGGCAAATAATATGAGAAAGAGACCCGGGGGGCGCAGGTTTCACTAGTGGCTTCTCTCAAGAAAAATAGCAAAACGGTGGGTGAACAAATTACTCTTGGGCAATTGATAGAACTTCAAATACTCATGACGATATCCAGGCAATGATCATTACATAGGCATCACATCCAATATTAGTAGACCGACTCCTGCCTGCATCTACTACTATTACTCCAGACATCGACCGCTATCCAGCATGCATCTAGTGTATTAAGTTCATGGAGAAACGGAGTAATGCAATAAGAATGATGACATGATGTAGACAAGATCTATCTATGTAGAGATAGACCCCGTCGTTTTATCCTTAGTAGCAACGATACATACGTGTCGGTTCCCCTTCTGTCACTAGGAACAAGCACCGTAAGATCGAACCCACTACAAAGCACCTCTTCCCATTATAAGATAAATAGATCAAGTTGGCCAAACAAAACCCAAATATCAGAGAAGAAATACAAGGCTATAAGCAATCATGCATAAAAGAGATCAAAGAAACTCAAATACTATGGATATAAAAAGAGATAGATCTGATCATAAACTCAAAGTTCATTGGATCCCAACAAACACACTGCAAAAGAGTTACATCATATGGATCTCTAAGAGACCATTGTATTGAGAATCAAGAGAGAGAGGAACACATCTACCTACTAACTACAGACCCGAAGGTCTACAAAGAACTACTCACGCATCATCGGAGAGGCACTAATGGAGGTGGTGAACCCCATCCGAGATGGTGTCTAGATTGGATCTGGTGGTTCTGGACTCTACGGCGGCTGGATCAATATTTCGTCGATTCCCCTAGGGTTTTGGGAATATTGGGGTATTTATAGAGCAAAGAGGTGGTCTGGGGGGCACCCGAGGTGGGCACAACCCACCAAGGCGCTCCTGGGCCTCCTGGCACACCCTGGTGGGTTGTGCTCTCCTCGGAGCACCCCCCAGGCGCAGCCAGGGCCCATTATGTTCCTTTTGGTCCATCAAAAATCTTCGTAAAGTTTCGTGGCATTTGGACTCTGTTTGATATTGATTTTCTGTGATGTAAAAAACATGAAAAAAAACAGCAACTGGCACATGGCACTATGTCAATAGGTTAGTACCAAAAAATGACTATAAAATGATTATAAAACATCCAAGATTGATAATATAACAACATGGAACAATAAAAAATTATAGATATGTTGGAGACTGCTACCTCTTGAGCACTGTGTTGGTTTTCCCTTGAAGAGGAAAGGGTGGTGCAGCAAAGTAGCGTAAGTATTTCCCTCAGTTTTTGAGAACCAAGGAATCAATCCAGTAGGAGACTACACGCAAGTCACCTCGCACCTGCAAAACTAATAAGAACCTCGCAACCAACACGATAAATGGGTTGTCAATCCCTTCACAGTCACTTATGAGAGTGAGATCTGATAGAGATAATAAGATAAATATTTTTGGTATTTTTATGATATAGATTGAAAGTAAAGATTGCAAAGTAAAATAGATGGGAAACTTATATGATAAAAGATAGACCCCGGGGCCATAGGTTTCACTAGTGGCTTCTCTCAATATAGCATAAGTATTATGGTGGATCAATAAATTACTGTCGAGCAATTGATAGAAAAGTGCATAATTATGAGAATATCTGGGCATGATCATGTATATAGGCATCACGTCCGCGACAAGTAGACCGAAACGATTCTGCATCTACTACTATTACTCCACACATCGACTGAGGGAGTCCTGGACTAAGGGGTCCTCGAGCGTCCGGCCTGTTAGCCATGGGTCGGACTGATGGGGTGTGAGGATACGAAGACTAAAGACTGCAACCGTGTCCGAATGGGACTCTCCTTGGCGTGGAAGGCAAGCTTGATGACCGGATATGTAGATTCCCTTCTTTGTAACCGACCTTGTGTAACCCTAGATCCTCCCGGTGTCTATACAATCCAGAGGACTTAGTCCGGATAAGAGACTCATTATCATAGCCATACAAGCTAGACCTCTAGGGTTTAGCCATTACGATCTCGAGGTAGATAAACTCTTGTAATACTCATATTCATCGATGCCGAGGGTATTACGTCCATAGAGAGGGCCCAGACCTAGGTAAACATCGTGTCCCTTGTCTCCTGTTACCATCGACCTTGGATGCACAGTTCGGGACCCCCTACCCGAGATCTGCTGGTTTTGACACCGACATTGGTGCTTTCATTGAGAGTTCCACTGTGCCATCGACAACAAGATCGATGTCTCGCCTTGTTCTCAAGGATGATATCACCACCAAAGGAATCCTGGCTCCAGGCCAAACCATCCGGCTGGGCGGCTTTACCATGACCGCCTGTTCGATCATTAAGCCGACGATGACCTCTCGGGTCAGCGAAAACCCCCTTCGTATCAACTCCGAACACTCCAAGCAGATGGATCCAACGGAGCTTTCATCCTTAAACGAGCTCAAAGATCGCATTGCCACCCTAGGGTCGCTATAGACTATGATCGGATTGGGTTTAAACCCAGTTAGAGAGAAATCAAATCTCCGCCGATCACCCACCAGATAGCGGTAGTCGAGGAGCGATTCGATAACTCTTCCTCCATATTGAGGATGGACTATGTACGGATATCCGGTCTCGGAGAGTCGGACACCTACCCGCGAGGTGAAGCATCCTGCCCTCCGAACATAGAATCGGACGACGGGCCTAAGAAATTAGTGGACATCACAAAACTTGATCTGTTAAGTTCAGAAGACCTTCAGACTCCGGATCAAAAACTGGGGCAGGGTTCAGATTTAAATCCACCCACCCGAATACAAGCGCTCTCATGAGCATAAAACAGCAGTCTGAAGAAACAGACCACTACTTCTGGGCCAGATTCCTTGTCAAAAACAAGATTAAAGATTGCCGCGATGAGGAAGCGATCTCAGTGTTCCGCAACAATTGCAGGGACGAAGGAATCCTCAACGCCATCAACCGCCATCGCATCCTACACTTCGCTGACTTGGCAACCATCGTACAGAAGTACAGTGGAATGGAAAGCGCCTGGAAAACTCAAGCAACTCGTTGGGAATCATCGGTCCCCACTCAACCCTTCATTTAGGTGAAAAGGGCGCACCCTTGCAACATGCCCGGTTTGTCGGGGAAACTGATCCACCAACACCTATGGGGACAGGGCCCCTTTCGATTCGGAAGGGGCAGAGGCCGCACAAAGAGCGGATCGAGGCAGTACACGCGAGCAGTTTTACCCAGCTTCGGGCCGCACGGATGCGTAAAACCCTACTGCTGCTTGTTTGTGTGTATTGAATTCTTGCTCAGGAGCGATGGACGCTGCCAGACCGAGCGTGAGAGTGTTCCTGATGTTTCGAATGAGCCGAACCCCTTCTACGTTGCGCTTGGGCCTCCTTTTATACTTTCAAGGGGTCACCGACAGGTGGCAACGTAGACTAGAAGGGTAAAAATGGAAAAGGATGCGGTAGGTGCAGCTACTGCTACTGTGGACACAGTGCACCCTACCTAACTCTGACGGCAGGGGACAAGGTCATTGAATGCCCGTCTGAGTTGCCTAAATAGTGCAAAAAGTGACCGTTAGGAACGCCACCGTTTGCCACGATGGCTTTCTCTTCATCTCCGCTTGCCACCGCGTACCCCTGGCTGCACAGGCTCCCGCCACGGGCCCCTGAGGAAGCCTCATGGCGACACGCAGGTGGGTGCGCTGGAGCGTGGGTACAGAGTGGCAGCGGGCCCCCGGCGAGTACCTTGTCGGGGTCGTCGTCTTGTTGAGTCCAGAAGCTTGTCGCTCACCGGACCTTGCCGGGACATGCGGTGCATCGCGGCAAGTTTCTTGAAGTGCCGTGGTTGGCCTTCCCAGCAAGCTCCTCTTGCCGGGGCCTTGTCTCTTCCCGGCAAGATCCTCTTGCCGGGGCCTTGTCTCTTCATCTTGAATGCTTTGTTCCTGAATGGCTCCAAAGGAACCCACGGAGGACTCTGGCGGTCGTCCGGCAAGCCTTGCCGCGCGGCGCTGCAACTGCCCGTGCACAAGTTCGGGATACTAGGGTACCCCTACTCTAGTACACCGACAGGAGCCCCCGGGCCTGGGCCACACACGGTGCCGCGCGCTGTTGGGCCAGGCCCAAAATAGGGCATGGGCACGCGCGGGCCTGGGGTATGCCGAATCTAACTCCGTATCCACCGCACCCCCCGCAACGGCACGCGTCAATCACGGCGTCGTGGGGGAGATCGTGGGTGGTTCTTTATTTGGAAAGAGCGCAACGTCCGCCCCCTCCTCCTTATAAGCAGGGGAAACAGGGGTATTTCCTCTATCTTCGTCATTCGCTGCTGCAATCTCAGAAACCTCCGCCGCCCTCCTCCGCTTCCAAAGTCGAAAGAGAGCAACGCTCCGCTCCCGTCGCCGCCGCCACTACAAGCGCCGTCGATCTCCCCCACCGCCTCCGCCATGGCTCCAAAGCCCGGAAAGGGGAAGGCCGCGAAAGCTGTGAAGTCGACCGAAGCGCAGCGGCTTGAGGCGCTGCGAAAAGAGCGGGCCACCTTCCTCCCCGAGCTCTCCGCAAAGGATCTGAGGGAGTGGTACTATCTCTTCTGGTCGACGGAGACACGGGCGCATCCGCGCACAAAGGTACTCTCCGCCATCACCTCGCAAGAAGCTCCAGTTGGCGGGTACCCTTTCTTTGCCATGTTCTTCTACTGCGGGCTCTGCCCGCCATTCTCTGATTTCTTCTGTGATATCATGAACACCTACGGGCTCCACCTCCTTGATTTTACCCCCAATGCCGTCTTGACCATGGCAGTTTTCGCCCATCTATGCGAAAACTTTGTCGGAGTCCACCCCAACGTAGCTCTCTTCCGCCATTTCTTCATGCCCCGTGTTGAGAGAGGGGAAACCCTTGCCGGGGGAATCGCCTGGATCTCGCGAGCCGGCCAGAAGGAGACCTATCTGGAGGGGGAGCTCCGCAGCAAGTGGGATGAGTGGAGAGCAAACTGGTGCTGGGTTGTAGAGGAGAACCCACAGTCGTTCACCGCCCTGCGCCAAGCCCCGGCAGTGCGAGGCAATGATTGGAGCGCTCTGTCCGCGGACGATGACAAGTTGAAGATTGCGGATCTTGCGCCTCAGGCTTGCCGGGTTGACTGTAGGAGCTGTCGGCGCAGATTTCCTCCGCCGCCGCATCGCCCCTCTGCAGGCGAAGGGGAGACCCGCCTGGGAATTTGGAGGCCCGGCAGACATCATGAGGTTGCGCCCAGGCCTCAACTTCAATTTCACCGTCATAGAATTGGACGGGATACTTAAGGAAATATTCAAGCACGACCCGCAGCATCCCGAGTGGTTCAGGTTGCCGGCAGGCGTCGTTCCTCTGTGCAATAACTCATCGCGCGACCGCATCTGCGCCATGATGCTGTTGTGTGACTCGCACGGGATCGCTCCAACTTGGCAAGAGCCCGCCGGCGACATCGTGCAGCAGTTCTTCGACAGCCTAGTGGAGGTGGCGGTCAATGCTGACTAGAAGAAGCTCCTCACCCGCGACACCACTGATCAAGAGATGGAGTGCATCGCCACCAGGGCGGAAGAGGCGGTGGCAGCCGCGGCCGCGGGTGAATTCGGGTTCACCGTGGAGGAAGCGGACGTGGCGTTGGCGATGAGTCTTGCCGAACGGGAGCAGACCTAAGAGGAAGAAGAGCTCGCCACGCCCGACGCCGAGTCGAACGAGCCCCCCGAGGGTGCGAGCGGCCCGCCATCTCCGAGGAGCTTGCCGCGAGCAGGGCCCATAGCGCAGCCCCCAGCGCAGCCAAGGAGGCTCCTCCGCAGGGTTGGCAACGTGGCAGGGCGGCAAGTGGGCCAACAGCCGCAACGTCGCGTGACGCACTCTACCGCGGCAAGTACGGTTGCCGCGGGAGCGTCTCCTGCCGCAGCGACAACTAAAGCGGGGTCGTCTCGGGCTGGCGCCGCAGCCCCCGCCACGTGGTCAAGGGATCCCACCCCTCCACCTCGTCGCGCTGGAAGTGGGCCGAACTTCGACCTCTCCGCGCTCAGCTCCGACGAGGAGGAAGAAGAAGAAGAGTAAGATTCCCTTGCTTGTTCTTGTAGTTCTTCAACTTGCTGATCTTGTCTTGCATCGGATCTGACCCACCCTGGACTCTCCCTTTTCAGGACTCTGGCCCAGAGGGTGGCGAAGAGGGCCAAGGCTCAGGTGGTGGTCATCGAGGACGAGCCCACTGCGACGACAGGAGGTGCGCCCGAGACCACCTTGCCAGATCCGGCCATCACTTTGCAGAGCAGCCCCCAGCGCAGCCCCCAGCGTAAGCATATGGTTTACCTTCTGCTTCTGGGTGCGCGTGGTTGCTCTTTTCCTTTGTTGACATCTGACCACTGGTTTGTTTGTGCAGGAGCAGAACAGCTTCATCAGGAGGGCATGGTGATCTCCTCCGACTCGTTGTCTGCTTCGACTACGCCGCCAAGGGTGGACCTCCCAGCAAGGGAGCGTTCTCCGGTAAGGGAGGAGCCTCCGGCGAGGGAGGAGTCTCCGGCAAGGGACAGCGCTAACGATCCGCCGGTGGTGGAGGTCATGACAGTAGATCCTAGCACAGGTAGTCCTTCTTGCCCGAAACTTTCCTTGTAGTCTTCTGCTGATTTCTCTTCTCGGATACTTGTTTGATTTCTCCTTCTTCTCCGGTCGTCAGACCCACCCTCCGCGGATCCGATGGAGACCGAGGCGGGCGGTGAGGAGGACGCGCACGGCAATACTGATGATGCCGCGGCCACTGAAGGAGCCGGCGCTGACGTGCCCGCCGGCGAAGAGGCCGCCAAGGCTGCTGCCGAAGAAGCTGGCGGGGGATCTGGCGATCGCACTGACGGCCCTGAGGCCACAGGAGCGTCAGGCGCTGCACCGACCGCCGATCCCTCCGCCGCTGCCGCAGCGTCAGGCTCCGAGGAACCCCAGCCCGGCGCCTATCTGAAGGCTGGCGAGGGCATCTTTATCAAGCTCCCTTGGGCGTCAAGCTCCAGGGTGCCGGGTTGTCGATCGTTGACGCGCTGGGAAGCAGCAGTGACGAGCCTGAGGAGGAGCGGCTGCTGCGGAGGCTGCTGGCGCTCTATCGCGCCCGTCAAGTGAAGTTGGAGTCCCGGGAAGCGCTTGTCGCGAAAGCGAGCGTGGATATAGAGAAGCGTGCGGAGGAGCTCCGGGGTCTTCGCCAAGAAACTCTCCGGGCCTTGGCGGAGGAGCAGGAGCAGCTTGCTGAGGAGCGGAAGGCCTTCCTCCTCGAGAAGGTTGAGGCTGAAGAGCAGCGGCGGCTCACCGGCGAGAAGCTGTACGCGCAAGAAGGTGAGCTGACTCAGCGGAAAGTGAACCTCGACAGCCACGAAGAGGAGCTTGCCGCGCGCGAACGGGCACTTGGCGGGACGCTCCAAGAGGCAAAGGATGCGGCTGCGGCTGCCGAGGCCGCCAAGAAAGAATTGGAGGCAAAGGTGGCGCAGCTAGAAGCTGATCTGAAGGATGGTGGCGAAGAGCTTGCCGTGCTCAAGCTAGAGCGCGAGAAGGACGCCCTTGCCCACGGTGAGCTGCAGGGCCGGCTCGCCGAGAGGGGCAAGGAACTGAGCACCGCCAAGGATTCCAACGCAGATCTGACGCTGAAGCTGGCCACCTTGACGGAGACGTTGGACAGCGCCAGGAAACGGGAGGCGGACTTGAAGAAGGACATCAAGGCCAACGAGGCGCTGCTAGCGAGGGCCGCCGAAACCCAGAATCTTCTCAGAGATACTGTGGCGCTCTGGACGGAGGGCCTCGTGAACATTGCTGCAGTCATCGAAGAGGAGCTGGTGCAATTGGGGGTGGAAGGCTTCGGGTACTCCTCCGACGAGAAACTCCAACCCAGTGCCAAGCTCACTCTGTTCTTCAAAGGCGTGGCGGCGGCGCTCCAACAACTCCGAGAACGGATCCCAAAGCAGTTGGCCGACGAGTCACGCTCGATTTGTGCCGGAGTTCTGGAGAAGGTGCTGGTGAAGGTGGCCTTCCGCAATCCGGGCCTCAACCTCACCAACGTCCTCAAGAGGCTGCCGGCGGACGCTGATCTTGACGCACTTAAAGCCCTCGTCGCACCCATTGTGGACAGGGTGAACGAGGTCAAAAGGGTTGACGGCGGTCGCGTAGATTAGGCCGTCCGTTTTCTTCTTTTCTTGTCACTGCCAGTCATGTCATGGGAACACTTTATTAGAGGCGCGACAAGTTATTTTTGTAATATAGCTTTGTTCTATGGAATGATTGCAATGTTATTCCCTTTACTTGATCCCTCCCTTTGTATGTCTTTTTACCCTACGCTTTTAGGGAACTTGCCGGTGCAGACACCTGGGCCGCGAGCGCTGAGTGCGGGACGTCAGCAGCCTGCTGGCGGTGCCGCTACTGGCAAGAAACCTTGTCGCAACTAGTTGCAGCTTACTTAAGTTGCTGAGCGAACTCGAAACAAATTAAGGGCGCTAGCGGCTCACTTAAGTTGCTGAGCGGACTCGAAGCAAAGTAAGGGCGCTAGCAGCTCACTTAAGTTGTTGAGCGGACTCGAAACAAAATAAGGGCGCAGCTAGCTACGAGTTGGCTCCTCCGCGCACAGGTTTTCCATACAAAGTGCGGTCGTTCAAGGGAGATAACTCAAAAACTTAAAAAACTGATTGCTCAAGCTTTAGCAACTTAGCTTTTCTGTCGTCTGCTTCCCGGCAAGGAGAAACTTTCTTGAACGGCCTGGTCCACACCATTATCTTCTCCTCCCCCCCCCCCCGGTAAACCTTTTGGGCGAGGGAACCTTCCTTCTTTTGAGAAAGAAACAGAGAAATAAAGTAATGATATGGAGCCTTGGGCTCATTATTGCTTACCGGGATTTGGTGCTGCACAAAGTGTCAGATAACATATGCGAAAAAGGATTATAGCATAAAAAAACTGACAAGATGTGCGGGGCACATGAACTTTACTGGTGCACGGGGTCTGCGCCCGGCTTTGTACAAAGGATTACATGCAACAGCGGCAAGACTTGTACAAAAGGTGGTTGCCGAAAAAGCTTCCGGCAACCGCGCCCTACGGGTAAAACTTACGAAGATGTTCTATGTTCCAGGAGTTGCTCACCGGAATGCCATCTTCGGTCTCAAGGCGGACAGCGCCAGGCCTAGTGACTCGTTTCACCTGATAAGGGCCTTCCCACTTCGGCGTCAACTTGTTGGAATTCTTGGCGGACTGAACACGCCGAAGAACAAGGTCGCCTTCCTCGAAGCTCCTGGCTTTAACTTTGCGGCTATGGTAGCGATGCAAAGCTTGCTGGTAGCGAGCGGCTCGCACAGCAGCCTGAAGACGGTCTTCCTCAAGGAGCAGCGCGTCATCTTGGCGCAACTGCTCTTGCTTGAGCTCATCATAAGCGAGCACTCGAGGTGACCCGTATACGAGTTCCATGGGGAGAACTGCCTCTGCTCCATAGACTAGAGCGAAAGGTGTCTGGCCAGTGGCTCGATTTGGTGTCGTTCTGATTGACCAAAGAACCACCGGCAGCTCCTCGATCCAGTTTCTTCCGCACTTATGCAGCCTGTCGAAAGTTCTGGTCTTGAGCCCCTGCAGCACTTCAGCGTTTGCCCTCTCCGCTTGACCGTTGCTTCTCGGGTGAGCAACAGAAGCGAAGCAGACCTTGGCGCCAAGATCTTGGACATACTTCATGAAGGTGCGGCTCGTAAATTGCGTGCCGTTGTCGGTGATGATCCTGTTAGGGATCCCGAAACTGCAAACAATCAACCTGAAGAACTTGACTGCTGACTGTGCTGTCACCTTCCTCACTGGCTGCACTTCCGGCCACTTTGTAAACTTGTCGATTGCGACGTACAAGAACTCAAAGCTCCCAACAGCTCGGGGGAAGGGGCCGAGGATGTCGAGCCCCCAGACCGAAAATGGCCAGGATAAAGGGATCGTCTAGAGAGCTTGAGCTGGTTGGTGTATCTGCTTGGAATGGAACTGGCACGCTTCACACTTGGTTACTTGTGCAGTTGCATCCTGGAGGGCTGTCAGCCAGCTCCCTTCTGGTGTATGCTTCCCTTGTTGGAGCAACTGCGGCGCGTCGGAAGACGGTGTGGCTGAAGATGCAGATAACGCATAATGTTAAGAATGACCCATCTCTTTGATCTGAAGAAATACACTAAGAGATCAACAACAAGGTATGAGAGTGGTCACACGTCTATTGACTGAGACTAAATTGGGGTCACACGATTTTTTGGTACTGTCTGATCTACGTCGGATGGCTTGATGGCCGTCTTGTGCCTCCCGGCTGACACTGTTAGGAATCTTCCCCGAAGAGCCAGCGACCAACGGCTGAGCAGCTTGCCTCCGCCGTCTGTGGCCCCGGCCAAAACCCTGTTCCCCGCCCCACCGCACTGCCGTGGTTGCGCCGACCTGGGCCAATCCTCAAAGACTCCCAGTCATCCAGATCTGGCGGCGGCAGTACCTTGAACCCACACAACTCTAAGATAGCCATCTAAGAGATGCTTCCATGGCGAACTTGCGGCCCTGCACCCTTACGTTAGACACCAGCCAACCGGCAGCCTAGGAGCTTCGCCGCCTCGAGGGGTGCTGCTTACCATTGGGAATCGATTGGCCCAGAATAAAAATCCAAACAACTGACGCCTAAATAAAGTGATTTGAGATGAGGGTGCGACCTATCTGGCGGCATGGTGAAGTAGGCAGGTCCAGCTGCCGAGTCGGTAAGGCCGGCGCGGTTGCGGTGGCCACCGGCGGCAGGGAACCAGCGATGTCGCGACGGTCGACTACTATGGGGAAGCAGCACCAGGACTCTGGACGGATCTGAAGTTGGAGCCGCTCCGGCACCATGAACAACGGCGGGGGTGAATCGGCTCTGGTACGGTTCACGCGGCCGTCGTCCATGCAGCTCCAGCAGCACAGAGTAAGAGGCACACGGCCCAGTGCACGACGGTAAATGGACAACGTCTCCGGAATTAGGGAGGAGGGCGGTTGTGAAATTGGTGCGGTGGGGGCATCGTGGAGGAGGGGCTGAGGTTTCGCGGCTCGCGAGAAGGGAGCTTCTGGGGAGAAGGTGATTTGGCGGCCACGAGGTATGAATGGTGGGAATTGGGAGGGGAGTGGAACCATGTTTTACGGACGCATTTGTCTGAAATGTGAGGGGGAGTTACAGTTCTACCCCTGCCTTTAGGCTTCTCGGCTTGGGTCTGTGTACTGAGGGTCGGGGATAGTAGAGTAACTTGGCTTCTCCCCAAATAGTGGGCTGGAGCGATTTCGGGCGAGGAGGGCGTGTTTTGAAATATAGTGGGCGCGAGCGATTTCGGGCGAGGAGAGCGTGTTTTGAAATAGTGGGCGCGAGCTATTTCGGGCGAGGAGAGCGTGTTTTGCCGACCATGGTTTATGAATTATTCGGCACATGTCATTCCGGCCGAGGAGAAGGTGCACTTGGATGAAGTTACGAACCTACCCTCGATGCACAACTGGCCAATTAATGCGTCTCCCACATAGGACGGTAATTTCGCATCTCCCATTTATTTGCTCGGGCGAATTCCACCGAGCAGAGGATGTTTAACGATTCGTTCAAAATTTGGGAGAACGAGCATCCATGTCTACCTTACCAAGTCGATTAGAATCAAATTTAGAAATATTAGATTGCCACTTCTTTTTTAGATGGAGAGATGATGCTCGGGAGTAATGTGTTTTTACATGCTCGTTGCTAGCGATTTACTATATGACAGATAGTTGACCCACTCAAAAACGGGAATCAAACCCAAAATGAAATATCTCGATTCAATGAAATAGCTCGTTCACCAGGTCAAAATAGTGAACTAAATCTAAAATTGAACACCTCAATAGAATAGCATGTTGTACAGTATTATAGTACTCCATGAACATGTTGAAAGTCAAATTAATGAACTTGTTTGATATACGCATATATCCGTCATGTGTGGATTGCAGACAACATGTTCTCCAATTTAAATATTTGAATGCAAGTTTATAACAAAACATGGTTTATATCAGTCTTTGATGCATAAAACGCGACCTCCCCCTCTCCCGGACTCCTTCACACACTCTCTCTCTCTCTCTCTCGCCGACAAACTTCAATTCTGTCGCACGCATCCAACAGACAAACCTTGTTGGTCCTCTCTCTTTCTCTCCATCTCTCTCTCTCTCTCCCTCTCTCTCTGTCTCTTTGTGTGTGTGCATGGGGGGGGTCTTTCTAGTTCGCATGCATATATACTCCATCTATAGGTCTCTCTTGCACACGATGTATGATTCTCTAGTCCAAGCTAGATGTCTTGGGTGCACTCATCGTACGCACACAAATTCCTTGGCTCGTTGCCCGTAACTCTCTCACGCACAACTCTGTCGTCTCGGGGCTCTTCCCCCTCTCTCTCAAACTCTCCATCTACCTGGGTCACAAATACACATGCATATCTCACTCGCACTCGATAGGCCCATCTAAAACTCTATCTCTCTCCCTTGTTCGCTCTCCATATCACACGCACACACACAATCTCATGCCTAGGTAGCCAATTATGATGGTCTCTCACTCAATTGTAGGCACACGCAGTCCCCCCTATATGTATATGACTAGCTAATCTTAGTCTCCATCACAAACATGTGCATGATCTATCCTGATTTCTCTCGGGGCATCTTTCTATCGCGCATGCACCTCCCTCGATTTCCACCCATATAGTCCCCTCACGATCTCGAGGGGGGTCTCTCTATCACAAACACACCCTCTTGCCCTCCCCATGCGTCCATGTTCTCCATGTGTCCCTCTCGACCTTTGTTCCTTGTTGGCCAGACCTCTATTGGACATGTGCTATAGGGGTGTCTCTCTCCGTTGCAAACAATCACACACTAGCTATCTTCGTGTATCTCCTCGCCTCGCTTTTCTATCTCGGAGATGCATGCGTGATATGTTCGCCTAAGAAACAAAAAACACACACTCTCTCTAATTTAATGTTTGTTGTCACTTTCTCTTTCACACACATACTCTTTTTGCACACTTACTCATTCTCCTTGACATGCACTTGATCCCTCTCGACTTAGGCACTCTCCTCGGTCCATAGCATATTGATTTATTGAAAAGTCAAACATGACAAAGTTTGACCATGTACGTGGAGAAAAACAATTACATCTGGAACGGTAAACATATACCATTAGATTCACCATGAGATGTAGTTTTGTATGATGTATCTTAGGTATTGAAGATATAAATAACACTTGTGTAAACCTGATCAAAGTTTCCAAAGTTTGACTTCTAAAAAAATTACAAGCACTGCATTATCGAGCGGATGGAATATCTCTTTCCCCCTGTCAGCTATCTGACGCACCACTCAGCCTTATTGGGGCTCCTCAATCTCTCTCAAACTTTATATCTCCCTAGTTCACACATACACATGTCTCACTCGCGCTATACATATAGACCCATCCAACACTCTCCGCCCTTGTTCTCTCTCTATGTGACACGCACCCCCCTAATAAGTACCATAATCCCTCACTCCATCATAGGCGCAAGCACTCCCCCCTAAGTATGATTATCTCTCACTAGCCATGAGGAACACATGTATTGTCTCCTTCCATCCATACGTCTATCTTGATATCTCTCGGGGTATCTTCTATCGCGCACACACCTTGTCACTCAATCTCCCACCCATGTAGTCCCATCACGATCTCCAGGGGATCTCTCTATGACAAACATACACTCTCTCCTCCCCATGTCTGCATTTTCTTCGTACGTCTCTCTCGACCTCCCTCCCTTGTTTGTCAGACCCCTCTTGGCCACGTGCTAGGGGTCTTGCTCTCTCGGTTGAAAACAACCACACACTATCTCCTCACCTTGCTTCCGTTGTCAAATATGCATGTGTGATATGTTTGCATAAGACACACACGTTTTTTCTCGACTTTTATCGAGTGTTGTCCATGTCTCTTTCACACAAACACACACACACACACACACACACACACACTTTTTTCACTCACTCTTTCTATTTCACTCTCTCTCTCTAGTTAGGGACTCTCTCATGTCCATAAGCATATGGATGTTTTGAAAAGTCAAACCTCAGAAAAGTTTGACCAGGCATATGTGGAGAAAAACATTTACATCTGGAAAGATCGTTAGATTCATCACAACATGTACTTACTTCATACTATCATTTATCATTGGTATTGTAGATATAAGTAATTTCTTTATACACTTGGTCAAAGTTTCAAAAGTTTGACTTTAAAAAAATGTTGGAACTACATTATCGAACGGAGGGAGTAGCTCTTTCTCTCTCTGCTATCTCTCACGGGTGTCACACCCTCGATGCGACTATAGCTCCCACGTGTCGAGGCACGACTTAGAGACATAATCGCATTCAAGTCATATGTCGCAAGTTAGGCAATCTTCACAACATCCCATGTAATATGAATAGTAAAGGGGAGAACATAGGTTGGCTTACACTCGCCACGTCAATCAAGAACATAAATAACATTACATCATCCAAAAACACTCATGGCCCGACTACGGTGCCAAAATAGAATAGAACCCAACATGCGACAAGGCCCCGAATCAAACCCCAACTAGGCACCACTACTGATCATCAGGAAAAGACACATAGTAACGCTAAGAGTCCTCATCGAACTCCCACTTGAGATCGTACTCGTCACCTGGAGCGGAATCACCTGGACCTGCATCTGGAGTTATAGTATCAGTGAGCCACAGGGACTCAGCAATCTCGCACCCTCGCGATCAAGACTATTTAAGCTTATAGGAAGGTTAAGGCAAATATATGTGGAGCTGCAGCAAGCGACTAGCATATATGGTGGCTATCTTATTCGCAAAAGAGAGCGAGAAGAGGAGGCAAAGCACAAGCGAGAAGCTAGAGAGCAACATGCGCAAACATTACTCCAACACCGTGTCCACTTCCCGGACTCCGCCGAGAAGAGGCCATCACGGTAACACACCCAGTTGATTCATTTTAATTAGTTAGGGTTCAAGTTATCTACAACCAGACATCAACAAATTCCCATCTGCCCATAACTGCGGGCACGACTTTCGAAAGTTCAATCCCTACAGGGGAGTCCCAACTTAGCCCATGACAAGCTCTCACGGTCAACGAAGGAATAGACCTCCTCCCAAGACGTTCCGATCAGACTCGGTATCTCGGTAACTCAAGACACTTCGACAGGTTAAAACAAGACCAGCAACACCGTCCGAATGTGCCGACAAATCCCGATAGGAGCTGCACATATCTCGTTCTCAGGGCACACTCAGATTGTCCAAACTTCCGGTAGGCCAGCCCAGAGTTGCCCCTGGTAGCCACCGGCGGCTGACGGTTTGGACCAACACTCAGAGGAGCACTGGCCCGGGGGGG